>NC_052076.1:69256012-69559654 GCF_015852505.1 Tachyglossus aculeatus
TACTCTGCTCATAATAAGCCCTCAAGAACTATCATTCATTGTTGATATCACTGATATCAATGAAATATCGTTGATTATTATGGATTATCAGGGATCCCTTTGGTGGTTCCCTGAAGAATTAGAGTCACTTTGAACTACAATCTGTTCATTTGGCAAATTCCTCCAAAAGGAACAGATAAGCTACCGCAATATCTGGCCCTCATCCACTGTAAGTGATTTAAACTACATTAGTCACCAGCTTAGTGACAAGCTGGCAGAGCCGGGAAAGAGGGAGGTGGGAGCCTGACTTCAACCGTTCCTGCAGTGACCTCTCTACCTCCCCACCACCCCTGTTGTAGAACTCTTCCCACGGGGCCCCCACCCACCTCCTCTCTTTCCCCCAGATGGGCAACAGGCAAAGGAGCCGAGGGGGGCTAAAGAGGAGAATGCCCTCAGGTGAGCGTGACCCCTCCTGAGGAGCCACGATGTGGCTTTATGAGACTCAGGGGGCCAGTGGTGGCAGACACGCTGCCCCAAGAAGAGCCAGGATGCAGTGTGATGAGATCCGAGGGGGGGGCGTCACTGATGGCCAGCAGTGTCAGCAGTGGGGGTCTCCAAGCTCAGTCCAGAGGAAATGAGTGTAGTGGGGCAGTGGAGCAGGGGAACGGCAAAGACACAACTCCAGGAAGGAGATTTTTACTTTTTGGAAACATTCTCTCTGACTCTGTCCCCCTATGACTTCACTGCATCTGAAATTGGCAGATCTTCCAATCAATCAGACTCTCTCTAAGAAACCAATCAGAAGTCGCAGCTCATAAGTGTGCAGCAGATCAACCTCTTCAACCAGGTTGAAGACGATCAGCTACAGGGACCCAGGGATGCCCCTAATCCAAACAAACACACCTTAGACAATGCATGCCTGCATCATATACCCCTCCAAGTATGGGAAAAAAGGGCCAGATTCTTCATGAAACCACTGGATTCTTCAGCCATGAGATCCTGTGAGCACAGATACTAGAGGTTGGGGCAGGTCTGATGCCTTCTAGATCAAAGGGACATGGGGAAGATTGATTCAGTTCTAGGCATCTCCAGGTAGGGGCTTAGATGTCTGGTTTTATTAAGTCACGGTGGTCTAAAAGGGCCTATCAATCGTATTTATTGAGCACTTATTGTGTGCAGAGCACTGTACTAAGCACTTGGGAAGTATGAGTTGGCAACATATAGAGACGGTCCCTACCCAACAGTGGGCTCACAGTCTAGAGGAGCCAGGCTTTTCCCTCTCCCCAAATCTATGCATATGCCACCTGCATCCTGAGGGTGTCTGGGAGATATTAGAGCCCCAAATGACCCATCCATTGTCTTGGACTTTGGCTGAGGAGGAGGCTGTGACGGAGGAGCCCCAGGGAAGAAAGCACAAGTCCATGAAGGTTCCCGTATTTGGACACCAGCAGAAGACCACATCCCTGAGTTGGCAGTGGTTCTGAGCAGGATCCCATTCCAACTCCTCACCCTCACATCCGAGTTCTTCAGCAGTGTCGAATCTGTATCCTCCAGGGACTTCTGCCTTATGACTTCCAGAGCCACACCCATCACCAAAAACCAATCCGTGGGCTGGCCAGAGTGGCCCAATGTGGCCCAGTGTGGTCCAGAAACTAAGCCATAAACACTTACTCCAAAGCCCGTGGGTGTTAACCTGGTTGGTCCCTCTTCCAAGCAGTGCATAGATTAAAGATTCACTCAGGTTCTCGAGACTTTTCCTCTCCATGCTCTTCACCCACCTGTCAGGGATGTCAGGGAGAAGGAAACCTTTGTGAAGTTGGCTCTCCCAGACTGGGGAACAGGGAGAGCCTTCAAATCCTCCTCACAACTGCTGGTTCATTTGCCTAAGTGGAAGATGCAGTAGTTCAAATTTTACTGCACAATGCCCAGTGCTTTTAAAGCAATTAAGGATTGCTTAAAGTGCAGATGATGCCACTGAGGCAGAGAATAATGTGAGCCTGGCACTGATGACGGTTGGCAAATTGACAGCCTCCTGCCTTAGGGCATCTCTTGCTCCTGAGAGATGAGTCACCCCTAAAGCTCCAGTGGAAACTGCCCAGGACTCTGAGTTCCAATGTGCCCAGAGCAATGTCAAGCAGGGAAAGAACTAGTAGTCTCCCTGTTGATCCTGCAAACAGGAATCATAGCAACTATTTAGAATTTGCTTATAGAGCCGCAAATTCTGAGAGGCTTTTTGTTGTTCTGTACTTCCCGGGTGCCTAGACTAATGTACCAAGTGCGTTGTCAAATAATGATAGGAATATTATTGCAACTACAGCAATAATCCCTTCCAGTACTTTACCAGTCTCAGCTAAGGGAGGGAGAATCAAGCAAAGGCATACCCATGCCATTTCTAGCATCAGCAGTGGCTAGGGAGTGGAAGGCAATCTGCTACAAATCAAAACTCACCTGTGCAGCAGCAACATGTGAGAAAGTTGAGGGTGGAGACTCAAGTATACTGCACGTAAGGAGGCAAGGGTAAACCAATTCCAGATTTTTAGCAAGAAAATTCTATGGATACACTACCAAAATGATTGAAGAGATGGGGCTCCCTCCTCCCCCTCCCCATCTCCTCCCCTTACTTCCTTCCCCTCCCCACAGCACCTGTATATATGTATATGTTTGTACGTATTTATTACTTTATTTCATTTGTACATATTTATTCTATTTATTTTATTTTGTTAATGTGTTTTGTTCTCTGTCTCCCCCTTCTAGACTGTGAGCCCACTGTTGTGTAGGGACCGTCTCTATATGTTGCCAACTTGTACTTCGCAAGCGCTTAGTACAGTGCTCTGCACACAGTAAGCACTCAATAAATATGATTGAATGTATGAATGATTGCAGATGGAGAGTGGGGTGTTCTGGGTGAGATGTGTCCATGAAGTCGGTATGGGTCAGAGAAGACTCGATGGCATGACAAGACAACTACTACTACTACTAATTAATTACGGTACTTGTTGAGTGCTTACTATGTGCCAAGCACCATTCTAAGTGCTGGGGCAGCTACAAGTTAATCAGGTTGGCTACACTCCCTGTCCCACATGGGGCTCACACTATTAATCCCCATTTTACAGATGAAGTAACTGAGACACAGAGAAGTTAAGAGATTTGCTCAAGGTCAAATGGCAGACATGTGGCAGAACCAGGATTAGAACCCAGGTCCTTATGACTCCCAGGCTCATGCTCTACCCACTGAACCATGCTGCTTCTCCACCTCCTCCTCTTCCTCCTACCAGTATTATTACTACTATCAATCAATCAATCGTATTTATTGAGCGCTTACTGTGTGCAGAGCACTGTACTAAGCACTTGGGAAGTACAAGTTGGCAACATGTAGAGACAGTCCCTACCCAACAGTGGGCTCACAGTCTAGATGGGAGAGACAGAGAACAAAACCAAACATATTAACAAAATAAAATAAATACAATAGATAAGTACAAGTAAAATAAATAAATAAATAGAGTAATAAATATGTACAAACATATGTACATATATACAGGTACTGTGGGGAAGGGAAGGAGGTAAGACGGGGGAGATGGAGAGGGGGATGAGGGGGAGAGGAAGGAAGGGGCTCAGTCTGGGAAGGCCTCCTGGAGGAGGTGAGCTCTCAGTAGGGCCTTGAAGGGAGGAAGAGAGCTAGCTTGGCGGATGGGCAGAAGGGAGGGCATTCCAGGCCAGGGAGATGATGTGGGCTGGGGGTCGACGGAGGGACAGGCGAGAACGAGGCACGGTGAGGAGATTAGTGGCAGAAGAGCGGAGGGTGCGGGCTGGGCTGGAGAAGGACAGAAGGGAGGTGAGGTAGGAGGGGGCGAGGTGATGGAGAGCCTTGAAGCCCAGGGTGAGGAGTTTCTGCCTGATGCGCAGATTGATTGGTAGCCACTGGAGATATTTGAGGAGGGGAGTAACATGCCCAGAGCGTTTCTGGAGAAAGACAATCCGGGCAGCAGCATGAAGTATGGATTGAAGTGGGGAGAGACACGAGGATGGGAGATCAGAGAGAAGGCTGATGCAGTAGTCCAGACGGGATAAGATGAGAGCTTGAATGAGCAGGGTAGTGGTTTAGATGGAGAGGAAAGGGCGGATCTTGGCAGTGTTGCGGAGCTGAGACTGGCAGGTTTTGGTGACGGCTTGGATGTGAGGGGTGAATGAGAGAGCGGAGTCAAGGATGACACCAAGGTTGTGGGCTTCTGAGACGGGAAGGATGGTAGTGCGGTCAACAGTGATGGGAAAGTCAGGGAGAGGGCAGGGTTTGGGAGGGAAGACTAGGAGTTCAGTCTTGGACATGTTGAGTTTTAGGTGGAGTTTTAGTATCCTGTATCCATGTAGCCTGTATCCATGCAGGGAGAGTGCCAGTTATTTTAGATGCCTAGGGTGGTGGAGAGGGAGAGCGAAGGAAGGGAGAGTTTGTTATTTGGTCACACCCCCCTCTGACTGCACAACTGTCTGAACAGATCGCTAGCATCACTTCATCACTCCCGCCACACGTCCGCCAAGCTAGCTCTCTTCCTCCCTTCAAAGCCCTACTGAGAGCTCACTTCCTCCAGGAGGCCTTCCCAGACTGAGCCCTGTTTTCCTCTCCTCCTCCCCATCCCCCCAGCCTTACCTCCTTCCCCTCCCCACAGCACTTGTAAATATTTGTACAGATTTATTACTCTATTTATTTTACTTGTATATATTTACTATTCTCTTTATTTTGTTAATGATGTGCATATAGCCTTAATTCTATTTGGTCTGACGATTTTGACACCTGTCTACATGTTCTGTTGTCTGTCTCCCCCTTCTAGACTGTGAGCCTGTTGTTGGGTAGGGACCGTCTCTTTATGTTGCCGACTTGTACTTCCCAAGCGCTTAGTACAGTGCTCTGCACACATTAAGCGCTCAATAAATATGATTGAATAAATGAATGAATATGCACCCAATGTATATGGAGGCTAGCTGTTCTGAAAAGAGGTGTGGTGAAATGAATCAGGGACTGGTTAAGTGTAGTCACATGTTGAGCCGGAACTAGAGCCTGGAGTAAAATGCTAAGGCGTACACCTTCACTCAGCTCCTTTGCCAGCAGAAAGTTATTCTCAAAGTAAATATATCCATTACCCTGTTCCTCCTCAGCAGAGTCCTGGATGAATGGGAAACAATCCCAAGGGAAGAAGAAGAGAAGGGTCACGGAGTTACTCCTTCACTGTTCTGCCCAGGAGGGTGTGAGGCTTGTGCTTTCCTGAATCTGAAAGGGAAAATTGGGCTGGAAATGCTTCATATTAAACGCAAACACTCTGGACAGCAATACAGATCCATTAAGAGGTTCCAGGGAATGGTAAATTTTTAGCCATTACAACTTGTTTCCACTGGCAACTTTCTCTTTAAAATAATCACTGCTCAATGTTCCATTAGAACCTCCAATTTGATTGACTTCCCGAACCATGGCCCTGAATACAAATGTTTCAGATAGAGCTAGACTCATCTTAGGGCCAGTAGGCATTTGTGAGGGAGGGCATATGACCTACCAAAACAAGGAGCCAGGGGTATTAGCACAGAAGCTAAAAAGCTGTTGGTCTGTACATGGTGGAATTGTCTTACACAGTTCTGGTGGGAATAATTCATGATAATTTTCTAATTGTGCCAATGTTGGTGGGACTATAGAGTGGTTAAGAGGAAATGCATTTTGCATTAATTTACCCAGGACCCTGTTTAATGCACATTCCTTACCTGCTTCATGTGTACTGTTATTATGATTCCCGAAACTGAATCAGATAAATGAGCCGTCCCAGGATTTTGTACAGAATTAACCAGTAGACACCCTTAAGGACATCTCAACCTGGACATCCCACCGACACCTCAAATTTACCATGTCCAAATCAGAACTCCTCATCTTTTCACTCAAACTCAGTCCTCCCTTTGACTTTACTAGCACTATGGAGAGCCCCACCATCCTCTCTGCCTCACAAGCCCGTAAATTTGGCATTATCCTCGACTCATCTCTCTCATCTCAACCCACATATCCAATCTGTCACCAAATTCTATCAGTTCAACATCCACAATATCGCTAAAATCTGTCCTTTCCTCTCCATCCAAACTGCTACCATGCTTATTCATTCAATCAAATTTATTGAGTGCTTACTGTTTGCAGAGCACTGCACTAAGTGCTTGGGAGAGTACAATAAAACTAAAAAATAGACACATTTCATGCTCACAATGAACTTAAAGCCTTATCCAAGGACTTGTCCCATCCACCTTAGGAATTAGGCACCGGCCTCCCTAATATTATTAATAACTGTGGCATTCGTTACTGTGGTAGAGAGGTAGCATGGCCTAGTGGGAAGACCACAGGCTTGTGAGTCAGAGGTCATGGGTTCTAATACCGGCTCTGCCACTTGTCTGCTGTGTGACCTTGGGCAAGTCAATTCACTTCTCTGTGCCTCAGTTACTTCATCTGTAAAACGGGGATTGTGATTGTGAGCCCCATGTGGGACAGGGACTGTGTCCAACCAATTAGCTTGTATCTACCCCAGTGCTCAGAGGTTGGCACATAGTAAGTGCTTACAAATACCATTATCATTATTATTATTATTATTATTTGTTAAGTGCTTACTATGTGTCAGGCACTTTGGTAAATGCTGGGGTGGATACAAGCAAACCAGGTTGGACACAGTCCCTGAATTTCAATCTCAATCACTGACCTCCTCACTGACTGCCCTGCCTCCTATCTCTCCCCACTCCAGTCCATGCTTTGCTCTATGCGTGGATCAATTTTCTAAGCAAAATTCAGTCCATATCTCCCCACTCCTCAAGAACCTCCAGTGGTTGCCCATCCACCTCTACATCAAAAAGGAAACTCCTCACCGTTGACTTTAAAGCATTCCAACAGCTCATCCCCTACTACCTTACCTACTACAATCCAACCCACAGACTTCACTCTTCTAAAACCAACATGCTCCATGCACGTTGATCTTGTCTGTCTCACTGCTAATCCATTTTTTAAATGGTATTTATAATCCCTTGCTCCCCTCTCACGATCGCACCTGGAAAGTTTCCAGTACTCTACTAGCCTTGGCTATGGGAGGGAGAATCAAGCAGAGGCCTCCCCATTCCATTCCTAGCTTGGGAAGTGGTTAGCAAGTGGAAGGCAATCTGCTCAAGTGAAAACTCACCTGTGCTGGGCAGCAGTGGCTCGGGAGAGAGTCGAGTGAGGAGACCCAAGTTTACTGTGTAGAAGGCGGCAATGGTAAACCACTTCCGCATTTTTACCAAGAAAACTCTACAGAAGTAGACAATACACATAAAAGGGTGAATAAACCATGATTTAAAGAGAGAGAATGAATAAGACAACAATTACACATCTGTCCAGATACGGCTGAGAGAGGGAAATCTACTAGGAGAGCACACATCTGGGAGAAAGTTCACACCTGTGGTTTGAAAAGTCCACATCTGGGTGGAAATCACAAGCGTACGACAGAGAGCACATCCCTGGCATGGGCACTCCGCAGCTCTTAAAGGAACTTCAGTCTCTGCTAACAGGCCTCACTGTAATCCCTCCTCCTGTCCCCCTGTGGAAATGGGACCCTGGCCCAAATTAAGCTGGGTCAACGGCACCCCCCTAATATAGGGAACAAGCCAAATAAATTGAGCTCAGGTGATCATGAGGGTAAGGGTTGAAGGGAAACCAGAGAGCTCAAGGAAAAGCGAGTTGGGGAAAGACTATCTCCACTACTGTGTTATCAGTTGTTAGTCATGCAAAGGAATTTCCATCTCTGCCACCCTCTGGCAGTACCAACTCTCAGTCAGTCAGTCTACTAAGTGTGAGACAATATCCTACGCCTTCACTAAGGTGTCCTCTGGCTCTGTGTAAGCTCACTGTAGACAGACAGTGGGTCGCTTTTGAGAAGCAGCAAGGCCTAGTGGATAGAGCAAGGGCCTGAGAGTCAGAAGGTCATGGGTTCTAATCCCAGCTCCACCACTTAATAATAATAATAATTCATTATTATGGTATTTGTTAAGTGCTTACTATGTGCCAAGCACTGTTCTAAGCACTGGGGTAGATAACAAGGTAAGCAGGTTGTCCCACGTGGGGCTCACAGTCTTGATCCCCATTTTACAGATGAAGTAACTGGGGCCCAGATACGTTAAGTGGCTTGCCCAAGGTCACACAGCAGACAAATGGTGGAGCTGGTAGGATCTTTGACTCCACAGCCCGGACTCTTTCCACTAGGCCATACTGCTTCTCTACCACTTGTCTGTGACCATTGTCTGTTGTGTGACCTTGGGGAAGTCACTTTGCTTCTCTGGGCCTCAGTTGCCTCATCTGTAAAATGGGGATTAAGACTGTGAGCCCCACGTAGGGCAGGGATTGTGTGTCCAACTCGATTTGCTTGTATCCACTCCAGAGCTTAGTACAGAACTCAGCACATAGTAAGCACTTAACAAATGCCATTATTATTATTTTTATTATTCGGTACTTCCCAATCAATCAATGGTATTTATTGAGTACTTACTGTGTGTGGAGTACTATGCTAAGAGCTTGGGAGAGTACAATACAACAGAGTTAGTAGACACGTTCGGGGCCCACAATGAACGTACAGTCAAAAGTGTCTAGTAGAGTGCCCCAAACCAAGTGGGCGCTCAATACAGTGCTCTGCCCTCTGCTACTACTAGTAGTAAGTTAAGTCATTTCCTTCTCTAGGCTTGTTGCCCAATCTGCAAGCCGGGAGGACGTACTCATAAGAACATGGGCCTGAAAAATAGAAGACCTGGGTTTTTAATTCTAGCTCTGCCGCTTTCCCTTTGAGTGACCTTGGACAAGTCACTTAGCTTTTCTGTGCCTCAGTTACCGTATCTGTAAAATTCATTCATTCATTCAATCATATTTATTGAGCGCTTACTGTGTGCAGAGCATTGTACTAAGCGCTTAAAATGGGAATTAAGATTGTGATCCCTATGTGGGTTAGGGACTGTGACCAATCTGATTATCTTGTATCTACCCCAGTGCATAGTATAGTGCCTGGTACATAATAAACGCTTTACAAATACCATTAGAAAAGGTCACTTAACTTATCTCTGCTTCAGTTTTCTCAACTGTAAGATGGGGATTCAGTACCTGTTCTCTCTCCTAAATGGTATGCAGGCCCCATGTGGGACTGGGACTTTGTCCACCCTATCTAATCTTGTATCTACCCCAGTGCTTACTAGAGTGCTTGGCACATAGTAATCACTTTACACATGCCACAGTTATGATTATTAAATGAATAGAAACATCTCCTTGGTAACCAAGGAAGCAGAAACCTCATTTCTGGCTCAGGTGGCTTATTGCCAACGAAGCTTGACTTCTCTCAAAGAGCAGCATTCCTGGGAATGGGAAAATTCCTGGAAGCTTTGGAGTCCAACAACCAACAATCCCCTTCCCTTTTTCAATTGGAGCAAAAGCAATGACCAGCCTCTATCCCTGATTATTTACAGAGTACCCAAGTTTCACTGAGTTCCGATGAGTTTTGTTCATAGTTCAAAAGCACCAAGCATTTACTATGATCTAATCAGATCAGACACAGTCCCTGTCTGTGGAGCACACAGTGTAAGAGGTAGAAAGTGTGGATAAATACTTCCCATTGTACAGATGAGGTAACTGAGCCCAGAGAGGCTAAGTATGCTGCCCAAGCTCAGAGAACAGACCAATGACAGAGCTGGGATTAGATCTTTGGTCTCCTGACCTCCAGACAGATGTTATTTCCACTTAGTCCCACTGGCCACCTCAAGGAAAGGCCTCATCCTGACCCGGGGGCTTCAGTCTGGGAATCAGGCTAAGAAAGGAAGTTTAATAGGCTAGGTCCGGGGTGATGCTAACTATGCCTCCACTCACTTTGCTCCTCCTCGGACCGTGGCGATGACTCTCGGCAAGCTCTGCAGACATTTAGGGATGGTCCATTAAACATTCATGGTGCCACGGGCTGGTAACATGATTCCCTGGATGCCTGCTGGAGCTTGCATTGCGCAGGATAACATACATGTGTGACCTAATTTGTATGTAGAAAACAAAGCCACACCCACACTTTCTCCCTTACACCCAAATGGTTTATTCAGATTACTTGGCTGTCAGCCTCTGGGCATCAGGAGCTTCCTTAAGGTTGGGGATCCAATCTACTTTACTGTACTCTGCTAAGCATTTAGTACAGTGCTCATCACCCAGTAAGTTCTCAATAAATACCATTGATTAATTGCTTCAACGTTCCAGGCTTGGCAATCTGTGCTGCCTGGACCTAGACATTGGTGGAACCTCTTTTAATGCTCAAGGTCATATGCAAGAAGAGAATTGAACAATTATCCTGGCTATTTGATCAGAATGGGAAGCTAAACTCAACGATTCACACTCAAACAATCCTTTTTTCCTGCAAATAAACACTATCAGGAACTACCAGAGAACTGGCTCAACTCTCCACTTTCTGTTGAGGTGTCGAGACAGAAAAAGCATTCATGGGAATCTTCTTGATTCATGCAGGTAGCTCCAACTACTTAGAAGGCATTAGTGAGTGTCCTCAGTTAAATTTTTGTTTGCCTATGGATAGGTCACATCCCCCCCACCCCCCACCCACCCCAGCCACCACCCCAATATTGTTACCTGCCAATCCCAACTGTTCCACTGGAGTGTCAAGACAAAAGTGGGGCAGGAATTTTAGGAGCGATGAGACCTGGGGAAGGATGGGTTTCACAGGGAGAACAGGCCAGAAAGTCACCACTGTGGATCAATTCAGCATTGATTGGAAACTCTCAGGATTTATTAGAGAGCCGAGGTAAGCTCTCCCTCTGTGGAGTCAACACCTATGTCCTGGGACTTTTCAAAGCAAAGTAGAGCCTGGACCCAGAGAAGGACTTCCTCAAAAAAAGGTTTAACTCAATAGGCCCACCTTTTCTGAAGTAGAAGCACTCAATAAATACTGTTGATTGATTGTAAATACTTTTTTTGTCTCTCTCATCCATTAGGTTGTAAGTGCCTTGAGGGCAGGGAATATGAGCCTCTTTCCTGTGATACTGGGCCAAGTCCTCAGTACTTGTGCTCTGTAGATACCATTGATTTCTAGCACCATAGAAGCCAATCACCCCAGAGATGCCAAGACATTCATCCAGTCAGACTATGTAGCTTAGATTGGCCTCACTTCTGCTCCTCTCTTTCCTCCTCCCCCTTCTCCTCCTCCCCTTCCTCCTCCGAGAGAAAAATGAATGGGAGAAGGCTACAAGCATCCAGGGAAACTCCTTTGGGAAGCACAAATCTGCAGGTGTCAGCCGCAGATATACCTGGTTCAGTCCGTTTATGGACTTTTGCATCCCTACTGGAGCTCACTGCACTTAATAAAGTGTTTTAATTTAGATTTAATAGGATATCTAGTGTGTGCTAAAATGGCAAATTGATATTTATTGATAACATATTTATTAAGGCTTAACACTTGGGAAGGAGAATCCAATTGTAGTTAGGAGCCTGGAAGCCCATTTTAATAATTCCCTTATTTAATTATTTCCACATTTAATTAGCATGCAATAGTGGTTGGATTAAACACTAATACCATCTATTTCATCTCAGCTAGATCCCATTCATTGGCTCAAACTTTTCGCCTATTAAGTCTCAGAGTTAGTCAGCCCCAGGAGAGTCAGAGCGTACTGAAGAGAGAGAGAGAGAGAGAGAGGGAGAGACAGGGAAATTTCCTCATAGGCCTTTAAAATAACTGTGGTGTTTGCTAAGCACTTACTGTGTGCCAAGAACTGTATAAGATAATCAGGTTGGACATAGTCCCTGTCCCACATTGCAGTCATAGTCTAAATTGAAGGGAGAAGGATTTAAACCCCATTTTATAGAGGAAGTAACTGAGGCACAGAGAAGGTAAGTGGTTTGTCCATGGTCACAGAGCAGAAAGTGGTGGAGTTGGGCTTAGAACCCAGGTCCTCTGACTCCTGGGCTCATGCTCTTTCATTCATTCAATCATATTTATTGAGCACTTACTGTGTGCAGAGCACTTTCCACTAAACCACACCGCATCCCTATTAAATCTTCATTTTGCAGATGAGGAAAGTGAGGCGTGGAGAAGTTAAGTGACTTCCTGCCCAATATGACACAGCAGGCAAGTGGTGAAACTGGAAATAGAACCCAGGTCCTCTGATTCCTAGGCCCGTGCTTTTTACATTTAGCTTTGCCATTGAGTTATTACATTTATTCAGCATTTACTATATGCCAAACTCTATGTTAAGTGCTGGAGTAGATGTGAGATAATCAGACCAGATTCAGTTCATCCCATTTCCATTTGACAGATGAAAAAACTGAGGCCCAGAGAAGCTACCCGACTGGCCCAAAGTCACAAAGCCAGCCAGTGGCAGAACTGGGACTGAAACTCAGATTTCCTGACTCCAAGTTCTGTGCTTTTTCATTAGCACCTGTTGTTATCTCGCAATTGGCATGGTGACCAAAAGTGGTTCATCATTTGGATACCCTCTCTGGGCACAGTACTGCACTTGTTGCTGGGGGAGTTACAAAGAAGTGTGAGATGTGAGCCTTAGGGAGCTTCCTCACATCACTGCCCAGAGAAGAACTGTAGACAGTATGTAAGTCTCTCAGCAGTGAGTGTAACTACTTTCCAGATTGGTGGCACTTTCTAGAAGGGAATGAGACCATTACATCCCTGGAAAAGGCAGGTTTGGCATAGGGACCCATGAGTTGAATAGGAAGTATTTGTCTAGAGTGGAATTTAGACAGAAAATTCCACTGGAAAGTGAACAGTGGTGCTAACAGTAGTCACAGAAGCATCAGTAGTAATTGTCATACTAGTAGTAGTAGCAGCAGCAACAGCACTCATTTGGTGTGGTAATAATAATAATAATGGTGGCATTTATTAAGTGCTTACTATGGGCAAAGCACTGTTCTAAGTGCTGGGGAGGTTACAAGGTGATCAGGTTGTGCCACGGGGGTGCTCACAGTCTTAATCCCCATTTTACAGATGAGGTAACTGAGGCACAGAGAAGTTAAGTGACTTGCCCAAATTCACACATTTTGGTGGAGCCGGGATTTGAACCCATGACCTTTGACTCCACAGCCTGTGCTCTTTCCACTGAGCCATGCTGTCCACACTTGGAAAGTACACAATTAAGAAGGGACATATTCGCTGCCTTCAAAAAGCTAGTACTCCAAAGGCGGGAGACAGACTACTTTTTTTTTTTTTACATTTTTAAGTGCGTACTATGTCCCAGGCACTGTACTAAGCACTGGGGAAGACACAAGGTAATCAGATTGGACACCATCTATGTACCACATGGGGCTCACAGTCTTAATCCCCATTTTACGAATGAGGAAACTGAAGCCCCGAGATTTTAAGCCACTTGTCCAAGGTCATGTAGCAGACAAGTGGATTAGAACCTAGGTCCTTCTGGCTCCTGGGCCTGTGCTCTATAACTTAGGTCGTACTGCTTCTCATAAAAGTATCTGATGCACCAGTTGGGAGAAAGATGTGTTTCTCAATGTCTGTGCCGTTGAATAGCCAGAATCATATGAGATGTTGTTCCTGTAAGCCACTTTGAGGTAGGAGCAATAGCACAGTCTTCTAGACTGTGAGACCTTTGTTGGGTAGGGATTGTCTCTACCTGTTGCCGAATTGTACTTTCCAAGCACTTAGTACAGTGCTCTGCACACAGGAAGGGCTCAATAAATACGATTGAATGAATGAATGGATGAAGTGAAAGTGGAGTTGAGCAGGGTACTAAACACTGAAATAAACTAGTTCAGGCACAGTGTTTGCCTCACGAGGGACTCCAATATAGGTGAGGGAAGGCAGACACTTAGGAAAGAGAAATACATTGCAGACAAAACCCAGACAGTGGGAGCACTTAAAATGAAGAATCAATGCCAAGGGGAGTAGAAAGGAACATGCACAAATAAGCAATCCTTGGTGAGGACCACCCTGATGATCTATCTGCTTACTCCACCTCCCCTCTGTTCCGACCTTTCCACAGGTTCGGAGGCTGCAGGCTCCCAGATTTCCTGACCTCTGACTCTTTCAGTGGGAAGGGGCCTGGGATCCTTCAACGGCTGGCAAGCAGTCTTTGAAGGTGGCTGTATCCCCGGCCACCCTCTGCAGAGCCTGGAGCACAGGATAGCATTGTGGCCCTGTGACTAAGACCAATACTAGTTCCATCCTGACACGGTCTGGGATCTCCAGCCTGATGCCCACTGCATCACTTAGACACATTCCTGTAGCATCTCCACTGGGGCCAGTAAGGCCTCTGAGCTCTGGAGCCAGAGGCAACCTTCGAAGGAGACCAAACTTGCCACAGACCAGGCCGAAGCAGACAAGCTCTTTTGTAGGAGAAAACAAGGGGAAAATTTTGGACTGTTCTTCTAAGTTCAGCTCGTGATTGTTTCATTTAATGTCATTATTCTTCATACAGTTCCTGGCTCAATCGGTTCCTATTTTACTCTAGTATTGTCCAGAGTCCTCTAGAGTATGATTAGCAGATTAGCTATCATGTAAAAGCTGGGGAAATGAACTCCAGGCAGGAACTTCTAAAGGCAGAGTAATTCATTACTCACCTTGATTTCCACTTAAAATGCACTTTAACCACACTTTCAGCTCCAAACCCTAAATCACCCTGTGTTCGCCAAGTCCATCATTTTTTATTTTATTGCATGGCGTTGGTGTGACATAATCCCTTCCAGAGCATCTCGAAGTGCTCTAAGGATCAATAAATTACTTCCCTGCTTGTTGGAGGGAGCGTGTACAAGGCCAGTCCTGGTGTTCTACAATCAGGCAGTGCCCTGGAAAGTCAGCCAGGATGTGCGTTCGCCCAAATCACCAGGATGGGTGAGAGCAGGGAGATGGAGTTGGGGAAGTGGGTCGCAGAGGAGATGGAGGTTGCACTGGGTGAAACTTTGGAGAGGAGGTCTTTGAATGGGAGCTTCCTCCTCTCCATCCCACAATATAATGTATTGTTATACTGTGCTGTATACAGTTTATACAACTGACTGATTAACTAACTGATCCCACCCCATCCCACCTCAACCCATTCCCATCCCTCTCCTCTACATGCTTACTCTTGCACACATTCTATCTCTGGCCTGGAATGCCCTCCCTCCTCATATCAGACAGATAATTGCTCTCCCCCACTACAAAGTCTCTTTGAAGGCACATCTCATTCATTCATTCATTCAGTCATATTTATTGAGCGCTTACTGTGTGCAGAGCATATACTAAGCGCTCGGGAAGTACAAGTCGGCAACATATAGAGACGGTCCCTACCCAACAACGGGCTCACAGTCTAGAAAGGGGAGACAGACAACAAAATATAACAGGTAGACAAGTGTCAAAACCATCAGAATAAATAGAATTATAGCTATGTGCACATCATTAATAGAATAGAGTAGTAAATATGTAAAAATAAAATAGAGTAATAAATATGTACAAATATACACATGTGCTGTGGGGAGGGGAAGAGGGTAGGGTAGAAGGGGGGGGGGTAATGGGAAGGGGAGGAGGAGGAGGAGAGGAAAAAGGGTGCTCAGTCTGGGAAGGCCTCCTGGAGGAGGTGAGCTCTCAGTAGGGCTTTGAAGGGAGGAAGAGAGCTCCTCTCCTCTTCCACTTCCTTCTGCCTCGCTCAAATTGCTCCCTTCATTCATCCTCTCTCCCACCCCCACAGCACAGATATATATATAAAATCTGTAATTTATTTATTCATTTATTTATATTTATGTCTGTCTCACCCTCTAGACTGTGAGCTCACCGTGGGAAGGGAATGTGTCTGTTTGTTGTTCTGTTGGACTCTCCCAAAAGCTTAAGAACAGTGCTTTACAGAGTATTGTTAAATGCATACTTTGTTAAATATGATTGAATGAATGAGGGAATGCTTAGCTAAGCCAGACTATGAGTTGGGAAAGAGAGAAGCAAAAACTGAGTAGCTATTAAGGGAGAGGTGAGTCATGGTGCCGTCTTTCAGCAAAGTAAAATGTCATGTCAGGAGTGGTGGACACATCAGAGACAGGTGTGTCAGGAGAAGCCCAGTTACCAAAGGGGCCTGAAAATGGGAATGGAGTTGAGAGAACAAAATATATATTCAGGGTGTAACGATCCTTTCTGTGTGAGGGGGGAAGGCAGGCTTAACTGGGCCCCAGCCCCAATCCTTTCTAAAAGACAGAATTGAGCATTCAGCTCATCTGCCAAGAAAGCCCAGGACAGCTGCCCAACGCCACTTAACAGACAGAACTCACCCAGCTCATTAAGGCAGAATGACCTGGATCCGGGAAGAGATCATTAGAAGTGGGGAAGCTGGTGGTTTCTGGGTAGATGCAGCATCGATTCCTGGGACAGTCCAGTATTGATGGCTGGGGTCTTCACACCATCAGCAGAGTGGACTGCCGGGGGTCGTGGTTGGATGTCAGCGCTGAAAGAAAGAGGAGGATGGGACTGAGTTATGGCTTAGGAGAGCAGCAGTTTGTTGAGTGGTTGCAGTGCATGTATCCCAGACCAGACTGGATGAATGTGAGTTAAAGGAGAGATGAATGGAAGGCATCGAAAGCACTGTGGGCTAATGGCTAGAGCTCAGGCCTAGGAATCAAAAGGACCTGGTTCTAAACCCAGCTCCACCACTCGTCTGCTGTGTAACCTTGGGCACGTCATTTCACTTCTCTGTGCCTCAGTTACTTCATCTGTGAAATGGGCACTAAGATACTGAGCCCACTGTGGGACAGAGACTGTGATCAACCTAATTACCTTGTATCTACCCCAGTGCTTAGTACAGTGCCTGGCTCAAGTGCTTAGCAAATATGGCAGTTATTGTTATTATTATTATTATTGATAGTGATGTCTTGTCATTGCCTAACCATGGAAGGTGCCCCCCACATCCAACTCTCTCCTGAACCCCCTTCAATCTGGCTTCTGTCCCCTCTCCTCCACTGAAACCACCTTCTCTAAGGTCACCAATGACCTCCTTCTTGCCAAATTCAATGGCTCCTATTCTATCCTAATCCTCCTCAACCTCTCAGCTGCCTTTGACACTGTTGACCATCCTTTTCTCCTCAACACGTTATCCAACTTTGGCTTCACTGGCTCTGTCCTCTTCTGGTTCTCCTCTTACCTCTGGGCCCGTTCACTCTCAGTCTCCTTCGCGGGGTCCTCCTCCCCCTACCATCCCCTGACTGTAGGGTTCCTCAAGGGTCAGTACATGGTCCCCTTCTGTTCTCCATCTATACTCACTCCCTTGATGAACTCATTTGCTCCCATGGCTTCAACTATCATCTCTATGCAGATGATACCCAAATCTACATCTCCTCCCCTGTTCTCTCTCCCTCCCTCCAGGCTCGCATCTCCTCCTGCCTTCAGGACAACTCCACCTGGATGTCCCTCCATCACCTAAAACTCAATATGTCCAAGACAGAGCTCCTTATCTTCCCTCCCAAATCCTGTCTTTTCCCTGACATTCCCATCACTGTGGACAGCATTACCATCTGTCCTGTCTCACAAGCCCACAACCTTGGTGTCATCCTTGACTTGGTTCTCTCATTCATCCCACATATCCAGTCCATCACCAAAACCTGCCAGTCTCACCTTCACAACATCGCCAAGATCTGCCCTTTCCTCTCCATCCAAACTGCTATACTTTAGTACAATCACTTATCGTATCCCGACTGGATTACTGCATCAGCCTCCTTTCTGATCTCCCAACCACCTGTCGCTCCCCACTTCATTCTGCTGTCCGGATTATCTTTCTATAGAAATGCTCTGGTCATGTCACCGCCCCCTCAAAAATCTCCAGTGGTTGCCTATCAACCTTTGAATCAAGCAAAAACTCCTCACTATTGGCTTCAGAGCTCTCCATTACCTTGCCCCCTTCTACCTCGCCTCCCCTCTCTCCTTCTACAGCACAGCCCACACATTCCACTCCTCTGGTGCCACTAACCTTCTCACTGTGCCTCGCTCTTGTCTGTCCCACCATCGATCCCTGGCCCACGTCCTACCTCTGTCCTGGAATGCTCTCCATCCTCACATTTGCCAAACTAGCACACTCCCCACCCCCCTAACTTCAAAGCCCTACTGAAAACTCATCTCCTCCAGGAGGCCTTCCAGGAATAAGCCCCCCTTTTCCCCTGCTCCTCCTACCCTCACCATCACCCCACTTCCCTCCCTCTTCTCTACCCCCCTCCCCACCTCACAGAACTTGTGTATATATGTACATATTTACTTTTCTGTCTATTTTATTAATGATGTGCATATATCCAGAATTCTATTTATTTATATTGATACTATTGATGCCTGTTTCCTTGTTTTGATGTCTGTCTCCCCCCTTCTAGACTGTGAGCCTATTTTTGGGTAGGGCTTGTCTCTGTTGCTGAACTGTACTTTCCAAGTGCTAGTATAGTGCTCTGCACACAGTAAGCGCTCAATAAATATGACTGAATGAATGAACGAATGAAATAATCCCTCTCAGATACATCGAATCAGGGTCTGTTTCAGCTGCTCTGCTTCCAAAATGAATCAGATAATTCCCCCCCCCGCTCCGATCCCCCCATTAAATCTGTGAGCCCCGTGTGGGACATGGACTGTGTACGACTTGATTTTCTTCTATCAACTCAGTGTTCAGTTCAGTGCTTGGCATATAGTAAGTGCTTAACAAATACTACTGCTACTATTGTTTCTAGAGAGCTTTCCTACAGTTACTAATGAATCATCCACTTGCCCTTCCTCTCGTTTTGTCTGCACAGTACCTCCGAAAATTACGGAGATCTCCTCAGATGTCTCCATCAACGAAGGCAGCAATATCAGCCTCACCTGCATAGCTACAGGACGACCTGAGCCTGCAGTAACCTGGCGACACATCTCACCCAAAGGTAAAGGAATCACATGCTGCGTGGAGGTGGGGAGGAGAGAGGGAGAAATTGTTAAGGGACGGGGT
The DNA here is from genome assembly GCF_015852505.1 of Tachyglossus aculeatus. Classification (NCBI taxonomy): domain Eukaryota; kingdom Metazoa; phylum Chordata; class Mammalia; order Monotremata; family Tachyglossidae; genus Tachyglossus; species Tachyglossus aculeatus. The sequence goes on from NC_052076.1 coordinate 69,274,931, forward strand.
TCTAGAGGAGCAATGTACCCTGCAAGTGGGGCATAAAAGGGAAGGAGAGAAGTGAACAGAAGCAGTTAGCTTGTAACGATACTCCAGCCTCTGACCAAATCTAGGCTTGTTTAAAAGATGGCTCACTTCATCTACTTATCCTGTAGGTCTTAAAGAAACCAGGCAGCTGACCTAAAAGAAATCACAACAAGAATTTGGAAGAAACCAATACGTTCTGTTTCTCTTTTGCATTCCTTTCATGCTAAGTTCTTACGAGGATTTTTGTCTGAGTAAATTGTGAACACCCCAGCTGAAAGAAGACAGTTGTGTTTTCTGTACCTAGCAGTGCGGGGAGCAGGTTTATGGGGGATGTGACGGAGAGAGGGAAGTATTATTAGGCGGGGGCAGAAGCAGTTCAGTTCCTGGGGGCTGGTGGAAACAGTGGAGGGTCACAAAGATTTCTAGGTTGGAGTTGCAGGTTGGTTTCATTCTGTCAGTGCTGGAGCCTCTGAGTCTGAGACTTCTCTTTGCTATTCCTTCTGGTGTTGATTTCAGTGACATTTCGGTGGCACGTTAGATATTGAGATGGCTGGCTGGGTATCTGTCTTCTTAGGAGTCTAAAACATAATTGAAATGCATTGGACAAATGTTACATGTCAATCATGATTGGGATGGCATTTTCTGATCCTTTGGTCGAATGGAAATGGGAAGTAACAACCGACATATCATGACCCAGGGGGAAAAAGTTGTGGGAAAGAATCCCACCTACAGCATAAAGGCCTGAGTATTTATGAACTAATTTTCAACCCAACAAGTCAAGGGTGCTTACTTTTATATCAGTGGAAGCCAGTGTAAAGCAGCCATTGGATTCAAATGTATAGTTCATAATAATCACTGAAAGCCTTTGTGAATATTTTGGTCTGAGTTATTTGGATAATTTGCTAATGTAGATCTGACCTGAAGGAGGTCTTCACCTTTGAATGGTTGAATGATAACAACTGAGTTATTTAGGGATTTTCCAAAATTATGTCTCTGTACCAGAGGACATGACTTTGTTTTCGTGGGGTTTTGTTTGTGTTTTTTATCTAGAACCTCAATCAATAATGGTAATAATAATTATGGTATTTGTTAAGCACTAAACTATGCATCAAACACTGTACTAAGCACTAGGGCGGTTACAAGCAGATCAGGTTGGACAAAGTCCCTGTCCCACTGCTGGGTAGGGATCGTCTCTATATGTTGCCAACTTGTACTTCCCAAGTGCTTAGTACAGTGCACTGCACACAGTAAGCGCTCAATAAATACGATTGAATGAATTGAATGAACATGGGGCTCCCAGGCTCAATATCCATTTTACAGATAACTGAGGCCCAGAGAAGTGAAGTGACTTTCCCAAGGTCACACAAATACAGATTCTGAGTACCAGATAATTTGATGCATCTCAAATGAGCTACTGATCCTACATCAAGAGATTTGCAGATCTGAAGCCCCTTGATGATTGGCTTGGAACTCTTCTACTTTGGTTTGTGGTTTTTAAAAAAAAGACATTAGGTGGATTCCAGAGGCTACATTTTCTCTTAAAGACTAAGCAGGTCTTTGCCCTACAAGAGTAGACACGAAACCCACTTCTTTTTTCCAACCAACATTTGGAGTATCTACTCTGAATATTCTAAATGAAGGACCCAATGGCTGGGGATCAGCCTGGTTTTTGACATTCACATTACTTATACCCTCATGGCCAGACTCTGTAGCCCCCTTCACAAGGGACTTGGATGATGAGAAATGCATGCTTCAAACTGTGGATTGTGTTGCATTTCATGCAATTCAGATCCAGGTGCAATTTTTCTCAAATTCACTGGGATTCTGCATCTTAGTCATGGTTTCTGAGCCAAAGAGGAGTGAGAAATTTGTGAAAAAAAAGCATGCAAAATGCACTTACATAATAGCAAATGTACTGAACCAGCAATTTGCTGTAACTTTCTGAGAGTAAATTTATGGAGTCTGAACATTTCTAGAATAATTAAAATGAACAGTAAAGTTAAGCAATAACCTGATTTTTCCATCCTGAATGTCCCTTAGCACTCTACTTTTATCACGTTTTGTGCAGGCTTGGCAAGCTTATTTGACCATCACAAACCCCTAAACTGTAATGCAAATCATGGTGTCCCTAACTCCTTTTTTCCAAAGCCTCTAGTCTTACGAGTCATTACCGTTTTGCCAGTCATGGAGTCTTTCAGGATGCCAATCCTCATGATTCATAAAGGAAATATGAATTATTAAGTGGTTCTATTTAATTGCATCACAGATACTGTGAAGGCTGGAGGTGCTTGGTAGCCATGGTTATCAATGACAAGTAGAAACTTGCTCCCTCTTGCAGCCACCTGTCTCCAAATTAGTCATTTTGATATTATATTGCCCCATTACCAATACCTCCACCAATCACCTTGTTCACCCCTGCCTGAACTTTAAAAAACAAACTTGTCCTGGGGCTTTGGGGAGACACATTTACCTACTCCCTATCTTCCCCACCATATTAGTCATCCATGCCTCCAGCCCCCTGAATCCTAAACCTAACAATCCTCCTTTTTCATTCAACTTGTTTGCCCCATCCTGATCTTTGCTCCTCACTGCCTCACTAATCCCATCTAATCTCTCATGGTCCAGGCTCCAGGTGGGAGTGGGAGGGATTAGTTTCTGTCCCTACCATGCCGGCCCTGTTTCCACCACTGTTTTGGGTGTCTGGAGGGGAGATGACTAGGGCAGCATTGACATGTCAAGGATGGGTTTGGGGAAGACAGGGAACGTGTCCTCTATTGCATTGTACTTTCCCAAGAGTTTAATTCTGTGCTCTGCACATAGTAATAGCTCAATAAATACCATTGCTAGACTAAAATCAGGACAATGAAAGAAAAAACAGCCTGTCTTGGGATTTGGGCACTGACACAGGACTGGGTGGATTTTCCCAAGCTGTGGAGATGGGAAGCCAGTTTAAACACGGGCCATTTTTTAAAAAAAATGGTTAAGGTGGAGGAGTGCTGAATGAGTCACACTGAAGGACCTAGGGGAACAAAACGAAGATAGAGATATTAAAGAAAAAATTGTCTACCTGGCAACAGCCGAGTGCAATGGGGATATTCTCAGCTTCACCTCAGAGCTACAGCTCACAGCTAAGGCTAACAACTAAATCTATCAGTCCCTCTGCTTCCCTGATGACATCGGGGTGGACTGGAGGATGCGCCCAGTCCTGAATGCCAGGAGCTCAGAGGGTACGAGGATTCAGGGCCTCAGAAACCTGGATCTCCATTCAACACAGCGGTCTCCTGATGTGCCTCCAGCACCGGCAGACCCAAGAGTGACCTTAGAAGTTGTTTGGGTGCTTTACCCCATGTACATCTGAAACAGAATTCGAACATGTTTGCTGTAGATAGAGAAGGGGCAGACTGGGGCAGAAGTGTCCCAGTCCCATCCCTGGAATAAGGGGCTTCTTGGGGAGTCCGATGGAGATGTTACTGTTCATTGAAACGAAGTGAATTATAAACTCCAGCCCAGAACACTACATGAGCACATATCACAATTTGCTCAGCCCCGTAGTCAAAAGTCTAGTAATGTGAGATCAAGGTTACTGCCAGAATGTATATCATCAAACAGCATTTATAGGAAGGTAGGACTGCACAACACTACTCTTCCTCTGCCTGTACTTCTGCATTTTTCTCCCTTGTGTTTTCTCTTTTGACTCCCCCTTGATGTGTTATTTCTCTCTCTCCACCTTTTTCCTGTATTCATGCATTGCTCTAATTTCCACTTCCTTTCTCATTGTCTTCCCCTATTATGTTATTTTGTTTCACATCATTTATTTCTTTCATTGTTATGCCCCTGAATTCATATTCTGCCTCTCTTTCTCTTTCTCCCACTCCCTCTCTCCCTCCTTTCCTCCCCTCTTCTCTCTCTCCTCCTCTCTCTTGCTTTGTCTCTTTTTCCATCTTTATCTCTCCCTCCCTTAAACCTCTCCTTCATCTTTCAATGTTGTTGAGTTTTAGAGAGTTTTTTCCCTTTTACTACGAGCCAGCAGATTTATTTCCCCAGGGGACATTTACCTGGGCTTGGACCAGATGTTTCTATTTTACTGAGGTTTTAGCTGCTATGGAAACAGAAGATGTATCGAGGGGAGAGGAGTAGGATAATCAGTCTCCACCTGTGGATTTGAGTAATTTAGATGAACAGCTTTTTGCAGATCCCTTGTCCAGATTCAATATCCCATATTCAAACTGAGGAATGATGCCGAGTAATAACTAATCACCTCTGAACTCTTCATGGCTTCATTTTTTCCTAGCTGCCGATTATTTGGAGATAAGAGGTATCTTTGGGTGGCTGCCAAATGTGAACAGAGGCTGGGGTCCTGTAGCTGACTGGCGTTTATCTCTCCCTATTAACTCTTTCCAAAGGACAGCTTATTTTAAATGGGCTAGGGGAACATTAGAGTTCCTAAAAGAAAAAGGCATGGGGCCCCTCAGCAAAGTCTCTAAGGATTAGTAGGGTCTTATTCCCAAAACCGTATGCCCCCTACACACGTAACCATGGAAATTTGTATTTCTCACATAGCTCCGTGGAGACCAGCTCTGACACAGCCTTTTATTCCCTGAATCAGGAACTGATTGCGACATCATTATCATCATCATCAATGCAATCATCATGATCAGAACACAAACATCAGCATTTCTGGGTCAGAGCCAATGGTCACAATGGCCGCATAGTCTGTCTCCAACAGAATGGTTGGAGGACAAAAGTGATTCTTTTTGTTTTGTTTTGTTTTTTTCTGATATTTGTTAAGTACTTATCTCGGGGCAGGCACTGTACTAGACAGTGGTGTTTATACAAGATAATCAGGTTGAATCCCCATTTCACAGATGAGGTAACTGAGGCACAGATACATTAAGGGACTTGTCCAAGGACACACAGCAGATAAGTGGCAGGGGCAGGATTAGACCACAGGTCCTCTGACACCCAGGCTTGTGGTCTTTCCATTGGGCCACACTTGTTCTCTTCAATTTTCCAGCTTCAAGATTAGGGTTGTGCCATAATAACAGTGACAGTAATACTTGTACCAGTTATTAAACACTTACTATGTGTCGAGCGTTAGGGTAGTTGCAGTGTTATGAGATCAAGCAGAGTACTTGTCTCCCAGGGGGCTCACAGTCTGTCTTATCCCATTATACAGATGAGAAACCTGAGGCCCATAAAGGTTAAGTGAGTTGTCTAAGCAGTTTGTGCTGGGACTAGAAGTCAACTTTTGTAACTTCAAGTTCCATGCCTCTCAATGCTCTCTAACATTTCCCTTTAGCAGTCCATCATGGACCTCACGCCAGTGATTTATTCAACTAATTAGTACCTGAAGCTCCTGCTGTTTTCAGCCTCTGCACAACCGCTGGTAACCATTTGATTTTCCACCCACTCGAGGTGGAGTGCTCATTTTAGTCTGTTTTGAACATGCTCCCCTCAAGCTTCAGTGGAAGCTTCTCTATTCTTTTTTTGGGGGACTGACAGCAATCATTCCACTTTGGCCCCTTTCTCCATCAACTCTTGGTTTCTTATGTTTTGGGTTTTTTTTGTCATGACCAACAGTATGTTTTAGGTGGCTAGTTTGAGGAATATTGGCTTCTTTCATCCCATCTCTTCTGTACATTCCTTTCACTACAGTCTAAAAGCAGCAGAAGCAGCGTGAAGCACGAGAATCAGTGTGGCTCAGTGGAAAGAGCCTGGGCTTGGGAGTCAGAGGTCATGGGTTCCAGTTCCAGCTCGGCCACATGTCTGCTGGGTGACCTTGGGCAAGTCACTTCACTTCTCTGAGCCACAGTTCCCTCATCTGTGAAATGGAGATTAAGACTGTGAGCCCCATGGGGGACAACATGATCACCTTGAATCCCCCCCAGTGCTTAGAACAGTGCTTTTCACATAGCGCTTAACAAATGCCATCATCATTATTATTATTATTATTATTATTGTACCTTCTCCATTTTCCCTTTGAGTGCATTCTCTGCCATTCAAACTCCTTTAGCCTCAGTTGGAGATGATGGAGGCATGTAGATGCCTATGGAAGAATGTCCTGAATTATTTGACTTCAATGTTGTCTGGGTATTTGTAAATCATATGCATAATCATAGTGTCACAGATCAGGCTGTTGGACTGGTCACCTTTAAAAATGAATAAAACAATCATCTAATCCAAACCTATATTCATGTATGTTGGATTAGCGAGCCCTTTCTGCTCTAGATTGTAGGATTCATCCTTTCTCCCAAAAGTGCCTGAAATTCCAATTCTAAAATATTAAAGTCCTGGCCTGAGATGTAATCTTGGGAATCTTCTAAATTCCTTATTTTGGCAGATAGCTTTCTTCATTCCCCCAAATCTTAGAAAGGCTGATTGTAGTGACTTCTGTTTCTTTCTGAAATTTTCAGCATTTTCAAGAACTCTTCCTGAAGGGAGACTACTGTCTCTGCACCCTTATTCACATGAGGAGAATGGAATCTTTTCAAATTTTCCTTTTGCCACGAATAAAGTAGGCTCTTGAGTCCCTTTTAAAGAAGGTTCTTGAGGGAATTCCCATCAACTCTGGCCAATCCCTCACGTTAGTAATTCGGTGCCATCATTTTGGATCTCTTTTCCCATCCCCCTTTCAAGACTCCTCCATGAACCTTCATTCTGTCCTAATGTCCCTTTTTCTGCCTGTGTCTTTAGCTTCTTGCCAACTCTGCTAACCGCTTTCAGTGTTTGCATTAGATTCTGTAAAATGGCCATAGAAGGAGAGTAGGTTATTGTAAAGATCATGGGAGTGGGAGTCAGGAGACCTGGACTCTAGTTGTGATTGTCCGCTTGGCTTAGCTCTATGACCTTGGACAAGTTAATTCACTTCTCTGTGCCCCAGTTTCCTCAATTTTAAAATGGGGATAACATGCCTGTTATCCCTTCCTCTTAGATTGATCCCTATGTGGGACAGAGATTGTGTCTTATCTGACTACCTAGTATCTACCCCAGCACTAAACACAGTGCTTGGTGCATTTGTAAGTATTAAATAAACACCATCATCATTATTACAGAATGAAAACTCCTCCATTTTATTATAAGAGCCTAAGGGGCAAGAGTCATGTCTCCCTTTGTTATTTTACTCTCCTAGGCATCAGTTATAGTATTCTGCACTCTAAGTATTCAATAAATTCTGATAAGAATGATGACAGGTTTTACATGGAGGTCAGGAGGAAGAGAGCGGGAGAGCAACATGATTTGCTCCTTGAAAGCAGCGATCATGTCGACTTACTCTTTTCTACACACATAAGCACAAAGTAAGTTCTGCACAATGTAAGGACTCAATAAATATCACTGATTTATTGGTTGATCAGGGTTGACAGGAAATAGCACAAGCCTGGGATCCTCAAGACATGGGTCCAGGCTCTGTTACTGTCCTTTTGGGTGACAATTAGCAGATCAACTTACCTCTAAGGATCTCCATTTCTTCATCTAAATGGAGATGATAGTATCAGCTTCTCTCTACATTACAGGGAGGTTATGAGTTAAAAAAGAGATAACTGGTGTGAAAATGATGTGGAGAATGAAAACACAAAAAAATAAAGGTTTTATTATTGTAAATAGCAGTAAATGAAGTAAGAGGAGAAGTTACTCCAATTGTTTGCAGATTTCTGTCTCCTAAATTCTCCCAGTGTCCCCTTGGAGGAAGGCAATAAGTCAGAACCTGCTGAAAAGATCCCTGGTTCCATTTTTGGACCCTCCTTCTTTTAGGTGACCTGATCAATAAATAAATTAATTCATGGTATTTAATAATAATAATAATGATGATATTTGTTAACCACTGACTATGTGCCAAGCACTGTTCTAAGTGCTGGGGTAGATACGGGGTAATCAGATTGTCCCATGAAGGGCTTATACTTTTAATTCTCATTTTGCAGATGGGGTAACAGGCACAGAAAAGTTAAGTGATTTGCCCAAGGTCACACAGCAGACAAGTAGTGGAGACAGGATTAGAACCCACGTCCTCCGACTCCCAAGCCCCTGCTTGTTCCACTAAGCCAATATACTTATTGAGTGCCTCTGTGTGCAGAGTACTATACTTAAGCTCTTAGGAGAATGCAGCATCACAGAGTTGGTTGACGTGTTCCATATTCACTAGGAGCTTACAGTATAGAGGGGGAGACAGACATTAATATAAATAAATCAATAAATTCATAAAAATAAATTATGGATCGATACATAAGTGTTGTGGGGCTGAGGGTGAGGTGAATAAAGTGTGCTCATTCTCCCTGGGAAAGAACAGAGGAAGATGGGGCAAGAGGAGAATCTGGTGCAGAAAGAAGGGAAGGTTCCTTGACCTAGGGATTCCTTGTCCTAAATGCCTTAGCATGGAGTAATAATAATGATGGCATTTATTCAGCACTTACTCTGTGCAAAGCACTGCTCTGAGCACTGGGGAGCCACGGGGGGCTCACAATCTTAATCCCCATTTTACAGATGAGGTAACTGAGGCACAGAGAAGTTAAGTCACTTGCCTAGAGTCACACAGCTGACAATTGGCGGAGATGGAATTTGAACCCATGACCTCTGACTCCAAAGCCCGGGCTTTTTCTACTGCGCCACACTGCTTATGTTATTTCCCATAATAAAATGCGTCTCCTCCCCAAAGCCATTTTTGCAACTTACTCATCTCAGTTGTGGGAAGCCAGCCTAAAATAGAGAGCCTTTCCTCTTCAGCTCTAAGGTCCTTTACTATTTATGACCAAGGGGGTTTGACTGACTATTTCTGTCACCAGAAAGAAGCATATATTTTTCCCAAGTATTAGATTCCAAGCTCCATGAAGGCAGGGACTGTATCTCTTCTATAAACTCCTCACTATCGGCTTCAAAACTCTTCATCACCTTGCCCACTCCTACCTCACCTCCCTTCTCTCCTTCTCCAGCCCAGCCCGCACCCTCTGCTCCTCTGCCGCTAACCTCCTCACTGTGCCTCGTTCTCGCCTGTCCCACCATCGACCCCCGGTGCACGTCCTCCCTCTGGCCTGGAATGCCCTGCCTCCACACATCTGCCAAGCTAGCTCTCTTCCTCCCTTCAAAGCCCTACTGAGAGCTCACCTCCTCCAGGAGGCCTTCCCACACTGAGCACCCCCTTTTCCTCTGCTCCTCCTCCCCTCCCCGTCGACCCCACTCCCACCCCCTGCCCTACCCCCTTCCCCTCTCCACAGCACTTGTATATATTTGTATATATATATTACTCTATTTAATTAATGATATGTATATAGCTATAATTCTATTTATCTATTCTGATGGTACTGAAACATCTACTTGTTTTGTTTTGTTGTCTGTCTCCCCCTTCTAGTCTGCGGGCCCATTGTTGGGTAGGGACCATCTCTATATGTTGCCGATTTGTACTTCCCAAGCACTTAGTACAGTGCTGTCCACGCAGTAGGCGCTCAATAAATATGATTGAATGAATGAATTAGGCTTTTTCAAATTCCTATTATAGTAATCTCTACCTGATAGGTGATCAGTTCAATGACCGAATGACTAAATTAATGACTGACTGACTGAATGAAGGAATGAACCAACAAATGATTGAATGACAGGCTCTGGGGAGGAAGCCCATCAACCCTACAAGTGGTGTCTCTTTATGGGAGAAGTCTCCAATCTGGACATCCCCACGCCTCCAACGCTTTCCATTTGTCAGACCAGGCGAGGACTTCCTTCTCAGGCCAAGGCCCACTGGAGCATTAATTGGCCCTGGAGGCATCACGGCTTGACTTCAACCAGAGTTGGCAGGCGCTGTGACTCTGATGACAGTTCCCTCTAAAGGTGTCAGGAGCAGAGTGGTGGCATGCATTTGGCTGACTGCAGCACCCTGCCACTAATGAGCAGGCTGTCAGCGCCTGCGTCAGTGGCCTCCAGATGCCACCAAGATCGTTAGGAAGGCAGGTAGGAGGAAGCTCCTCAGCAAAGGGGGACTGGAGGCGGAGGGAAGAGGGACAAAATGGAACTCAAAAAAAATCATCTTTCCCTTGAATAGAAGCCACCCAGCAAGGACGTACTGAAATAAACCTATCCCCAGCGACTCCGGTCAGCTCCCACAGACAGCTTCTGAGTGACTTCCTTGTTGGTCCACTTATCCTGTGATTAATCCATCCTCAAGAAAAGTCTCTCCTAGTATCGCTGCCTGAATAAAGATTACTGAACTCAACTTTTCCTTACCTCCTAAAAGCATGAGAAATTTAAGGATGAAGCTCCACATGGGACATGGGTTGGCTGACACTGGCCACACAATGACATTCTCGCAGCGTTCACTCTTAGCTCATTTTTGTTTGTTTGTTTTCGCCTCAGTGGCAAGAGCCGGGCTCGGGAGTTAGAGGTCATGGGTTCTAATCCTGGCACCACCACATGTCAGCTGTGTGACTTTGAGCAAGTCACTTCACTTCTCTGGGCCTCAGTTACCGCATCTATAAAATGGGGATTAAGACTCTGAGCCCCACGTGGGACAGCGTAATTACCTTGTATCCCCCCAGTGCTTAGAACAGTGCTTGGCACATAGTAAGAGCTCAACAAATGCCATCAATATTGCTATTTTTTATGGTATTTGTTTAGCATTTACTATGTGCCAGACACTCTACTAAGCAATGGGACAGATGCAAGTTGATGAGATTGGATACAGTCCCTGTCCCAGGAAGGGCTCAAAATCTTGAGACACAGAGAATAATAAGAATAATAATGATAATGATAATAATAATAATTGTGGCATTTGTTAATAATAATAATGATGGTATTTGTTAGTTGCTTACTATGTGCCAAGCACTGTTCTAAGTCCTGGGGGAGATACAAGGTAATCAGGTTGTTCCGTGTGGGGCTCACAGTCTTAATCCCCATTTTACTGATGAGGTAACTGAGGCCCAGAGAAGTTAAGTGACTTGCCCAAAGTCACACAGCAGACAAGTGGCGGAGGCTGAATTTGAACCCGTGACCTCTGACTCCCAAGCCCGGGCTCTTTCCACTGAGCCCTGCTGTTTTGTGCCAGGCACTGTACTAAGTGCTGGGGTGGATACAAGCAAATTGGGCTGGACACAGTCCCTGTCCCATACGGGCTCACAGTCTTAATCCTCATTTTACAGATGAGCTAACCGAGGCACGGACAAGTGAAGTGACTTGCCCAAGGTTGCACAGCAGACAAGTGGCAGACCCAGCATTTAGAGCCCAGGTCCTTCTGATTACCAGGCCCCTGCTTTACCCACTAGGCCACACTGCTTCTTCGTTATCGGCAAGGATTATGTCTACCAACTTTACTGTATTGTACGCTCACAAGTAATCAGTCCGGTGCTCTGCTCACAATCAGTACTCAATAAAAAGGACTGATCGATTGATTCTGCTGGTAGACACCATCAGAGTTTGTTCTGGTTGGTTGGGGAAGAGAGATTCATTTTATTCTCTTTTTTCTCCAAGAAGAAAGCAAATGAGCCAAAGCTACTACCAGGTACCGGAGTAAAACCTTCGCTAGACCCGGAGGGGTGATGCTGTAAGACTTAAGGACTTCAGAGACGGCATCAATCCTATGTCATTTGTCCAAGAACGGCCAACTTTAATAGACTTTTTGGCATCTGTAGTTCGGTCCAGCTGGGTGCACAGACACTTATCAGATCACCCAGCCAGGACAGCCTTGTTTGTTATCATTATCTTTCTGTGAGTCCTCACTCTGTCAGTGGGCAGGTGTTCCAGCCAAGCACAAAGTAAACCAGGGGTGGTTTGTTGAGTTACAATATGCCTGTCCAATACCCCATTAAGTGATCACTTCTCCCCCTCCGAATTAAACTTTGAACACCCTTATTGGAAGCACAAGAATGGGATCCTAAGGACTGTGGCCCTTGCACACCTGCGCTCTCGGTTATTTTCCTTCAGGGTATCATGACTTTCAGCCTTAGGGACTACCATTTGTCAGCTGTGCTCTTCCTAGCTTTATTCCCTCAGTCTTGCCTGAGAAGACAACCCTGATCACGTTTTCTGATTGCATCTGCTTTTTCTCATTAAACTCTCAACTGAAGTTCAGACTGTATGGATATTGAGGCTCCTGTTTCCTTGTTAAATACTGTGGTTTTCCACTTTCTGCTTTCATTAGTACTGTGGGGATGAAGCCCTGTGACCGTAGGTTCTAATAATAGGAAGAAGGAGGAGGAGGAGGGGGGAGAGGAGGAGGAGGAAGAGATGAAGGAGGAGAAGGAGATGATGAAAAAGAATTGTGGTACTTTTTAAGCACTTATTATGTGCCAAGCACTGTATTAAGTTATTGGGGTAGATTCAAAATAATTAGGTCAGACACAGTCCAGTTCCACATGGGGCTCACAGTCTAGAGGAGACGAACTGGTATTGAATCCCCATTTTACAGATGAGGAAATTGAGGCACAGAGAAGTTAAGTGGTTTGCTCAAGGTCTCCTAGAAGAGCTCAGATTAGATCTCAGGTCTTCTGAATCCCAGGACCAGGCTTTTTCCTCTAGGCCACAACCATTCCTTCTGTGAACCTGCTTTACAGAGAGTATGGACCTCCATTCCCATATAATCTCTAGTTGTCTTGCTCATTAGACTAGGAGCTTTACAAGGACAGAGACCATGCCTTGTTCTACCTCTGATACTCTCCACAGTGCCTAGCCCAGGGTTCTGCACACAAAATTGATGTCATTGTCCAAGACCCCACAAATACCACAGGAATCAGATTAGCCTGACATACAACAATTAGAAATGGGGTGAGTCACTGAGAACAAAAGCTTAGAGAAGACTCTGACGAGATAATCAGGTACTAGTAATGATAGTAATATTCCTTGAGAGCCCTCTGGCTATAATGCATGGCATGGGTACCAATTGTGATGATGTAGAAAGTCACCCTCTTTGCATGTTCATGAGGCAGAAAGGTTGGTACGTTGATGTGCCTGGTCTTAGGTCTCACTCCCACATGGGGCAGTGGGAGTGGCAAAAAAAAATCACAAAAGTGAGCCTCTAAGGGCATCAAATCCTCAGAACATCCCTGTTGCAGATTTGGTCTGGAAAGTGGAAGGACTTTCAAAGGTTCTTCAACAGTTTTTCTCCGTTCCCTAATTAACAAAAGGTGCTCCATTAAAATTCCGCCTGCACCAGATGTAGCCATCCTTGGAGGGACAAGTAATTGCTATTGCAAAACATATTACAATGGTCATTGATGGTGGGGGAAAAATAATTGCATCATAATGGAAAGTGGCAGACCTCCTGTCCAAAATAGCACCAGAGCCTGCGTTATTAGACCCAACATACACAGAGAAAGCAATTTATTTTGATAAAGATAAACCTAAGTTACAGCCCCAAATATGGGGAAAAGCAATTGAGAAACTCATTAAGCAAATGGTTTAAATACATAAATACAAGCCAGGGTAGAGAACGTAGCAGCCAATGAAGATAGGTTTATATATGTCTTTGGTTAACTATGTAATTCTCTTAAACCCGAGAATTCCTATAAAACAGGGGGAAATTCATCTGAGTAAGAAGGGGTTTTAAAGGTTTAATCTTCATGCCCTGATTTGGGCTCACGTTGCTGAACTACAGCTTCCAGATTCAAAATAAGAACAAAAAACTTAAAGGGACTAAGGTGAAAATAAGTAAGTTCAGTTGGGGATGATTTTGAATTAAAACTGAGCCTAGAAAGAAAGGATACAAGTGATCACCAAGACATCCAGATTGTGATCTTGTACCACCACTTAGACATCCTTGAAAAATTCTGGGATTTGAACACATCTCCAGCTCTCGTGCATGCAAGGGTTGTGTTCTTGTGATACCTCACACAGGGGAAAACTCACACTTTATTAGTAGTGGTAGCAGTAGTAATAGTAATAGTAGTATTAGTGGCAGTAGTAGAAATCGTAGCCTTATAGTAGTAGCAGTAGTAATAATGATAGTAATTATGATGGTATTTATTAAGCATTTACTATCTGTTAGGGTATGAGTAATGATAATAATATTCATCGGGTGCCCCCTGAGTTCAATGTATGCCATAAAGCACTTGGGAAGTACAAAATAAGCAAGTGATATATTCCCTGTCTACAGGGAGCTCCCATTCTAATGGCATGGCCCTCAGTCCAACACCAGACACATGCACAGAGGCTGTTTTTTTTCGGTGACAATACAACATGCCGAGTCCAAATAGGCTCATGTTGTTGGAAGATTGTTCCCTGATTACCTAATCACATCTTAGCCAAATTGCATATTGGAAAACATGCATTATGGACGGGAGAACTGATTGTGTGCAGAATTCAGGCGTCCTTTCCAGAACCCTCCTCTCTTCCTACTCATTCCTCTGTTGTTATACACTCGGTGACTCTTGCTGTTTAATGTTATAGTGGCTGAATTGAGAAAACATAAGCAAGTAATATGTATACAGTCTAATGTTTATGGAGAGATCCTTTTGAGAACTTGTTATTAGCAAAATTGACATTTGAGAACAATTGTTTCAATGGAAAAATCGGAGATTTGTTCTACCTCCTTCCACCGAGCTCTTTTTTGCTGCCATCAATGCACGAATTCATGAAGATTTATGTAAATAAAAGTCAGCACATATGGGACAATGATTGATTTTAATAGGGAAAGACCACATAAGAATAAATTCAACCCAGCAATTTCACATTTTACCCACAATCCCTCTAGCTTTGCAATCGACTATAAGGCCTTATAAAGGATAAGAACTGCATCTGTTCTGATTATCTTGTATCTATCCTAACATTTAGTACAGTGTCGTGGGCAGGGAGCATGCCTACCAACTCATATTTTACAGTGCTTTGCGCATAGTAAGCACTCAATAAATATGATTGATGGATTGAATGAAGCAGAGTAAGCCCTTAAACTTTCCACAATTGTTACAATTGTAATTATATTAATATAATAAATTTCTTACTCTTATTGAAACAACCTGGACTGCACAGATATATCACAGTTATTTTCAATTTCCCTTTACCTTTCACTCCTTCAATGTTTTTATTCTTCATAAACTGTTCTCATGCAAATCTCCCTTTGTAGTTGAGTCTTTTCAGTGTTGAACTTTTGTAGGGTTAAAATTTGAGTTATGGAGACCAGTTTTAGCAAGAGATTACTGTTTTTGCTCTGGTTTCATTTCATCAGGATGTCAGCCCCAAGGGGGTAAGGATCAACCAATCAAGCAATCAGAAACAGCGTGGCTTAGCGGAAAGAGCCCGGGCTTGGGAGTCAGAGGTCGTGGGTTCTAATCCCAACTCCGCCGCTTGTCAGCTGTGTGACTTTGGGCAAGTCACTTAACTTCTCTGGGCCTCGGTTACCTCATCGGTAAAATGTAGACTAAAACTGTGAGCCCCACGTGGGACAACCTGATAGCCTTGTATCTACCCCAGCGCTTAGAACAGTGCTTGGCACATAGTAAGTGCTTAACAAACACCACAATTATTATTACTATTTATTGAGCACTTACCAAATACAGAGCACTGTACTAAGCAAATGGCAGAGTAGAATACAAAACAGTTCGAAGGCGTGTTCCTTGCCCGTAATAAGCTCACAGTCTAGAGGAGGAAGATCAAGGATACAATGATCATCTTCTTCTGCAGAGAGTAAAGTATCTCAGGTGTGGCCGGGAAATCTAAACCAGCCAATCTGCGGTGTATTCTTCTCCATACCATTGAAGGGCACCCCCCTAAAGTCGGACTCTAATCCTTCTTGGGACTTTCATCATCAGCGGTATTTACCGAGAATTACTGCATGCAGAGCACTGTACTGAGCGCTTGAGAGAGTACACTACCAAAAATGATAATCATAATAATTATGATATTTGTTAAGCGCTTACTATGCAACAAGCACTGTTCTAAGCGCTGATAGGTAATCAGGTTGTCCCAGGTGGGGCTCACAGTCTTAATCCCCATTTTACAGATGAGGAAACTGAGGCCCTGAGAAGCAAAGTGACTTGCCCAACGTCACACAACAGACCAGTGGCAGAGCTGGGAGTAGAACCCATGATCTTCTGTTTCCCAGGCCCAGGCTCCATCCACTAGACCATTCAATAACTTTGGGTGATTATGGAGGGCAGAGATCATGTCTACTGACTCCATTGTATTATCCTCTTCGAATCGCTTAGTACATTGCTCTGCACCGTGCGTAGAGGACAGAGCATGGATCTTGGAGTCAGAAGGTCAAGAGTTCTAATCCCAGCTCTGCCAGTTGTCTGCTGTGCCACATTGGGCAAGTCACTAAACTTCTCTGTGCCTCAGTGACCTCATCTGGAAAATGGGGAGTGAGACTGTGAGCCCCACATGGGGCAGTGACTGGGTCCAACCCAATTTGCTTGTATCCACCCCAGCACTTAGTACAGTGCCTGACAACATAGTAAGTGCTTAACAAATACCATAATTATTAATAGTAAGCATTTGATAGGCACTCACCTTGCCCCCTCCTACCTCACCTCACTACTCTTCCACTCCAACCCACTTTGCTCATCTAATGCTAACCTTCTCACTGTGCCTCGATCCCACCTATCTCACCACCAGCCTCTCTCCCTCATTCTGCCACTCACCTGGAGTGCCCTCCCTCCCCAAATCTGACAGACAGTTACTTTCCCCCACCTTCAAAGCCTAATTGAAGGCACATCTCCTCCAAGAGGCCTTCCCTCCTTTCCTCTTCTCCCACTCCCTTCTGAGTTACCCTGACTTGCTCCCTTTGTTCATCCCCCCTCCCAGCCCCACAGCACTTATGTACATATCTTTTATTTATATTAAATCTGTGTGTCCCCCCCCGCTCTAGAGTATAAGCTAGTTTTGGGCAGGGAATGTGCCCATTCATTACTGTATTGTACTCTCCCAAGAGCTTAGTACAGTAGTGTGCACATGGTACGCACTCAATAAATATGATTGAATGAATGAAAGAATAAATACTATTTATTGATTGATTGATTGGTGCCTTAAGCTGGGACCCATATTGCCTCACCATCCTGAGGTCTGGGGCCTTGCAGTTCGCTAGAGCAGTCTTCCCACTCCCACCCATGAGAAGCAGTATGGACTATTGGAAAGAGCACAGGCCTAGCTGTCTGAGGACCTGGGTTCTATTCCTCGTTCTGCCACTTGCCTACTGTGTGACCTTGGGCAAGTCACTTAGCATCTCTGGGCCTCAGTTACCTCACCTGTAAAACGAGAATTAAGATTGTGAGACCCATGTGGGGCAGGGACTGTGTCCAACCTGATTACTTTATAGCTATCTGACACTTACTATAGTGCCTAGTACGTAGTAAATGATTAAAATGAATAAATACCAAGGTTGCGGTAGTTCGGTAGCCTGGGGTAGGAAAGAGTCTAAGGATTTCCCTCTCTGTGAACTGTTTAATCTTAATATTTTCAATCTGCTTTTATTGTTGTTGGTAATTCATACTGGTTTTTTTGAGTCTTTTCTCTCAGATTTAATAATTGATGGCACAATATAATAAATGAACTGGCATCTGTTAAATACTCATTATGTGCCAAGGACTGGCATAAACACTGAGAATGAATCAAACACAATTTTAACATGATGCTTAAAATCCATGATATCAGGTATCTTATCCTCCTTGTATAGATGATGTAACTGAGGGACAAAGAGGTTAAGTGACTTGCCCAAGGTCACTCTGCAGGGCAGTGGTAGAGCAGGAACTCTCAATCAATCAATCAATCAATCTCACTTATTGAGTACTTACTGTGTTCAGAGCACTGTTATAAGCGCTTGGGGGAGTACAACATAATGGAATTGGTAGACACTTTCCCTGTCCCCACTGAGTTTGCAATCTAGAGGGGTTTACCAGACATTAAAATGAATAAATAAATAACCAATATGAACGTAAGTGGTGTAGGACTGAGAGAGGGTTGAATTAAGGGAGCAAATCCGTGAAGGGCAATGTAGAAGGGAGTGGGAGAAGAGGAAATGAAGGGTTAGTCAGGAAAGACCCTTTGGAGGAGATGTGCTAGAACTAGAATTCAAGTTTCCTGATTTTCCGTCCGATATCCTTCCAGGAATTTTCACATCTCCTATTAGTTCCATTCTATAGATATGGGCACTAGGGAACAAAGAGGCTAAGTGACTTGCCCAAGGGTACACAGTCGGCCAGTGACAGAGCTGGGTTCAGAACCCAGCCATCTCTTGGAGCTTCCTGCCTCCAGCCTCTCCCCTCTCCAGGCCATACTTCACTCTGCTGTTGAGATCATTTTTTTCTGAAAATTGCTGTGTTCATGTCTTCCAACTCCTCAAAAACCTCCAGTGGTTGCTCATCTATCTCCAAATCAACAGAAACTTCTCGCCATAGGTTTTAAGGTGTTCAGTCAGTTCTCTACCCCCTACTTACTCTTGTGCCTTTTTTTTGCTTCTCTCATCACTGATCTATTGCTCATTCCCTCCCTCCTGCCTTCATATCCAATGAACCGCAATCTTCAAAGCCCTACTAAAATCATATCTCCTCCAGGAAGCCTGCCCTGATTAATCTTTCATCTCTCTCTCTCTCTCTCTCTCTCTCTCTCTCTCCCCCCCCCCCTTATTTTCCCTCCTTACTGTGTCACCTATGAACTTAGCCCTCCCCACTAAGCAGTGAGGTACTCACCCCACCCTCATATCCCCAACATGTATATACATATCCTTTATTCCACTGCTTCCCCTACCTGTAATTTATTTTAAAGTCTGTCACCCCCCAACAAGACTGTAAGCTCCTGAGGGCAGGGATCATGTCTATTTTGGCTATTGCAGCCTCCCAAGTGCTAGTACAGTGTTCTGCACACAGTAAGCACTCAATGAATACCACTGATTGATTTACTGGTTGATTGATTACGTCCCCTGACACCCTGTCCCTAGTTCTTTACAGTAGATTTCTCACCTTGCACTCTCTTCTCCTTAGACTGTGAGCAGCTGGTGGGATGGAGACTGTGTCTGAATCATTTATCTTATATCTGCCCCTATGCTGAGGCATCTGCTTCACACACTGGGCTGAATAAATGCAATAATAATCATGATAATGATAAATAAAAATCTACTGGGGGAGTCAGTGTGTTTAACAAGCAAAAGTTTCAATTCTTTCTTGCTTTCAGGCAGATGGATTCTCCATGTCAGATTTCCTGTCCCTGTTCCAGCCCTCAGGTTTTTGATGCTGACGGCCAGCCCCTTCTCTTTCCCTCTGTTCAACTCCTTTCAAATTGATTCCTTTCCTCTTTGACTGGCTTTTCTTTTTTTTGTGTGTGTGTGGGGGGGGTGGGTTTTTTTTTCTTTTTTTACTTTGAATACTATCATTCATTCCCCAAATGCCATGTCTTCTGCTTTGATTGTTATTATTAGGTTGTTCTACACCTTAGCAATTTTAGATGTGGAAAGAAATAATCAGATCCCAGCGTATGCTTTTCATTATCGGACTCCATTCAGCCTTCCTGCATGTCTTTGTGGTGATTGGCACACTTCACTGTAGCTGGCTGGACAGTGAGGGGCTGTGCAGCAGGGTTGGGGGAAAGGAAGACTGGAAAGCTGAGATCCCCCACATACCCTCTCCCCCCCTCACTCCTGTTCCCCTTATTCGGAAATTTCATTTCAATCCCACTGCCTGCACCTTGAACAGGTCACCATTTTCCAAGCCCAGAAGCTTCAGGAGGGGAGGAAAATCTCTCCGGCCCCAAGAGGGTTGTTCCAGCCCAGTGTCTCTCAGGAACCACATACAGTCACCCAACACGGAAAATCCTTCACCTGTGATTGTTCAGGGCTGCACTGCACATCTCGAGGGCAGGAGCGGGGCTCCAGGCAGGGATTCTTAGACCAGAAGAGGTCCCTCGTTTAGCCGTGTTATCCTTCCTGCCCGTGTCCTGCTTTGCTCTTTGCTTAGCTCACCTCAAACTGGACTTATCCTGGACTCCTTAAAGCCATTGCATCCCTCCAGTAGCACTAAGGGAGCAGCCATGTGCGGAGCCCAGTGCCACACATAGAATAAGAAAATGCAAAATGGAGTCTGCCTCCTTTTAGACTTAGTTGGGCAGTGATGAGAGCCAAGAGGGGTTAATCTAAGAAGGCCTCAATGAGGAGGCAGTTTTGAAATTAGCATATAGCACACGCTGCAAATCTAGCCTTCCCCAACTCTGACTCTGACTAGGATAGAGACAGCACTTGGATTCCCACAGCCATCCTGTTTGCAGTATCAATCCTCAGGGGCGGGGGTTGGTGACACTGTCAGTGGCAACTATACTAGCATCATAGCTGATCTTCTAGCTGTGTTGTCACACTTCCTTTCCTGCCTTACTAGCCAGGAGCTCTTCAGGGCCTTTTGTGTCAAATTCAGTTGCAAGGATGCACTCTCTTGACTACTTACCAGATAATTTAGTTCAGTTCAGTCAAGCACTGTCATGATGATCACTCTCTCCCTCTTTTTCTCTCCCCGGGACTTACACTAGCATGGCTTGCCTATCCATGGCTGCAGTGAGGAGGGAGATGGACCTACCCTTGGATCTCTGGGCTGAACAAGGGAGTTTTAGGATTGGGAGTTTTGCAGGTGGACTTGACTCTTGATTCTGCATCTAATAATAATAATAATTATGGCATTTGTTAAGTGCTTACTGTGTGCCGAGCACTGTTCTAAGACTGGGGTAGATACAAGGCAATCAGGTTTTCCCACAGGGGGCTCACAGTTTTAATCCCCATTTGACAGATGAGGTAACTGAGGCACAGAGAAGTTAAGTGACTTGCCCAAAATCA
Organism: Tachyglossus aculeatus; assembly: GCF_015852505.1. Taxonomy (NCBI): domain Eukaryota; kingdom Metazoa; phylum Chordata; class Mammalia; order Monotremata; family Tachyglossidae; genus Tachyglossus; species Tachyglossus aculeatus. The sequence continues at coordinate 69,295,659 of NC_052076.1, forward strand.
CGCAGCAGACAAGTGGCGGAGCCAGGATTAGAACTCATGTCCTCTGACTCCCAAGCCTGTGCTCTTTCCACTAAGCCATGCTAAATGGAGAGGGGCCTGGAGCCCCTATCTAGCACCCTGCTTCTATGGTGTTTGATTAGCAAGACGTGTCATTCAAATGGGATTTCAACATTTGCAGACCTGTTCTCCATTGGGTTCTAGATTCAAGAAGCCTGTGTCCTTATGAGGAGTGGGTGAATCCCATCTGTGTGAAATTATTTATAGGAAATAGCAGAGGGACATAATACTAATGGCATTTATTAAGCACTTACTGTGTGCAAAGCACTGTTCTAAGAGCTGGGGAGGTTACAGGGTGATCAGGTTGTCCCACGTTGGGCTCACAATCTTAATCCCCATTTTACTGATGAGGCAACTGAGGCACAGAGAAGTTAAGTGACTTGCTCAAAGTTACACAGCTGACAAGTGGCCGAGCCGGGAAATGCTTCCCATGTAATGACATTTCATGCTTCCCATGAAATGTCCCATGAAGGGACATGACGTTCCATCACCAATTTACAGTGAAATGCAGTTCTTAGGACCTGACTGCGCTACACCCTAAACTAAGAGCATCTCACAGACTCTCTGGTGACATGCACATCCACTGCCTTCTCACTGTGAAGCAGGGGTGAAGAAGTTTCAAAGCATACTGTGTTCCAGTGGGGCCACTGAGTATCATCAATACTATTAATACTGCCACTACTTCTACTACTCATACTAATGACAGTAATACTACTACTACTACTACTACTAATGATAATAATAATATTATCTTGAGTTTGCATAGAACTTTGATTCTTCCAAAGGAACTTATCTTATTTTATCCCCCTAACACCTCTGTTTGGCAGAAAGAGGCAAGCATTGATGTCCAGATTTTGTAGATTATGCTTATTATTGTGGTATTTGTTAAGCACTTACTATGTGCCAAGCACTGTGCTAAGTGCTGGGATAGATACGAGATAATCGGGTCCTACTTTGGACTCACAGTGTAAGTAGGAGGGATAACAATTATTGAATCCCCACTTCTGCGATGCCTTCCCCACCCCCGGAGTAAATTAAACATGTCCAAAACAGAACTCCTTATCTTCCCACCCAAACCCTGTCTTCTCCCTGTTTTTCCATCACTGTAGACAATACCACTATCCTTTGTATCTCACAAGCCAATAAACCTGGCGTCGTCCTCGACTCATCTGTCTCATTCTACCCACACAGTCAATCTGTCACCAAATTCAGTCGGTTCTACCTTCTCAATACTGCTAAAATTGTGTTGCACTGTAGTCTGCACATAGTAAGCACTCAATAAAAATAACTGATTGATTAAAATCGGCCCTTTCTTCTCCATCCAAACTGCTACCACTCTGATCCAAGCACTTATCCTAACCCAACTTGACTACTGCATCTCTCTCCTTGCGGACCGCCCTGTCTCATTCCTCTCTCCACTTCAGTCCATACTTTACTATGCTGCCCAGATCATCTTTCTAATAGCAATTCAGTCCATGTCTCCCCACTCCTCAAGAACCTCCAAAGGCTGCCCATCCACCTCCGCATCAAACAACAACTCCTAACCATTGACTTCAAAGCATCCAATCTGCTTGACTCATCCTAATGTCACCTCACTGATCTACTACAGCCTAGTCTGCAAATTTCACTCCTCTTCAACCAGCTTGCTCACTGTGTCCCAATTTCATCTACCTCTCCTCTGATTCCTTTCCCATGTCCTCCCCCTAGCCAGGAACTCCCTCCCCCTCCATATATGCCAGATCGCCATTCTCCCCTCCTTCAAAGCATTAAGGTCACATCTCCTCCAAGAGGCCTTCCCCGATTAAGTCATCTTTTCTTGGGTTTCCTCTCCCTCTGTATTGTCTTATACACTTGGATCTGTGACCTTTGGGCATTTGCTATTCACCCCACCCTCAACCCCACAGCACTTTCGTGGCTGCAGTGAAGTAGCGTGGCTTAGCCGAAAGAGCACAAGCTTGGGAGTCAGAGGACGTGGATTGTAATCCCAGCTCCGCCGCTTGTCTGCTGTGTGACCTTGGGTAAATCACTTAACTTCTCTGTGCCTGTTACCTCATCTGTCAAATGGGGATTAAAAGTGTGAGCCCCACGTGGGACAACCTGACTACGCTGTATCTACCCCATGGCTTAGAACAGTGCTTGGCACATAGTAAGTGCTTAATAAATATCATAATAATTATTATTATATTTCGAATGATATTTTATCAATTACTTGCATATTTTAATGTCTGTTTCCCCCTCTAGATTGCGGGTGGGGGATAGGTGTGCTAATTCTGTTGAATCGTACTCTCCCAAGTGCTTAGTACAGTGCTCTGCACACAGTGAGCACTCAATAAATATGATTGAATGAATAGTAAATGCTCAATAAATACTATTGATTGATTGAATCCCCATTTTGCCGATGAAGGAACTGAGGCCCAGAGATGTAGGAGAGGGTGAGGTGATTGAGTACATTAAAACTGTTGTTGGTAAGGTTAGGTGTACCCACGTAACCACGTAACTCCACTCAGCTGCAAGTAGCTCTATGAGTTGGTCCTTCCTCCTGCTTTTCTTCTGCTTGTATTTTCAGCTTGACTAGCCAAATGCTGGTCTTTGAGACCAGAATAGAGGGGTGTTATGCCGCAAGAAATAATGACTACCTTAGAACGTGAGCTTGCTGCTTCCACAGGTCCTCGATGCTGCTGTCAAGATGGTTTGCTGCTGCTGCCCTCATCTGATGGTTAAATACAGGCTTAGGGGCTTTCTCCCCTTTCCAATGCAAACTGTATTCACTGCCCAGAGGGAAAGAGTCCCCTGCCACCCTCCTCCTCCATCCGCTTGGTTGAGGAATGTGTTGGAGACGGAGGGAGGGGGAGCCAGGAAGGTTCACAACAGTCTCTCTCTCTCTCTCTCTCTCAAGACCCAAGTTAGCTACAAAAGGGAATTAAAAACTTCACATCGCGTTGTTGTCACTCTCCCTTTGTCTCACCTCGGAGAGCTCTACAGCTGGAGAGTGCTGAGAATTCAACCCTATAGAGCGATTACAATTCATGTTGACTATAAACTTCCCACTGTGCGAATAAAGGAGGGGAGGTGCCTGCCAGGAGCTCCAAGGGGTGAGTGGAAGTGATTTCACCATCTGATGATCTACTCCATGTTGGGAAACATTAGGAGGCACAAAAATCCCTGGGTTGGGAAGATGGGAACTGATCACCCGATATCCATTAATGTAAGAGGAACCAGGGTGTCTTTGTAAGATAAAAACCACCCATCGGAGCCAAGGCCCAGTTTGGTAAGGCTTTCAACCAGCAAGACAAATGAGCATCACATCCGTGGCCCGATTCGGGTCCAGGCGCGGCAGAAGCAGGGAGTGCATCCTGTCTGGTTTCCATAGCAACACCCTCCCATTCTGCAGGGCTGGAGGCAGGAAGGGGGAGGGGGAGAAGAAAGGGGTGGCTCCACTCAAGCAATTGCATTAGCTAGGATTCCAACTCCCATCAAACTAGAAAGGAAATGATACAAATATTATTTTTGCTGCTCTGACAAAAACCATCATTGTTGTTATTACCGTCATTGTTATGCCTTACATTAGCATAGATCTATTAATTCCAAAACTCTCCAAAGCATTTGTGGATAATGGTTTCCCTTTTCTCTTGCCTCTGGTGGCTGATCAGCAGTGGCCCGGCAGTGGTATACAGATGTTCTGCCCAGGAAGTGAAATGGAAGCCTCTTCTAGGGCTTGGCGCTAGCACCCGTTTGTCCTCCTCCGCCAGGCGGGGTTATCCATATGGAGTTATCTGTGCCAGCTCTGTTCCAGATTCTTGCTCATCCCCAGCATTTCTGCCAAGCATTGGGTTTTACTGGTTGATGATTTGGGGTCACCTGCCTCCTGCCTTTACCCCCCCACCCCATCACTCCTCACAATCACACTCTTCACCCCTCAAATCCAAGCTGTCACCAAAACCTGCCAGTCTCACCTCCGCAACATTGCCAAGATCCTCCCTTTCCTCTCCATCCAAACCGCTACCCTGCTCGTTCAAGCTCTCATCCTATTCCGTCTGGATTACTGTATCAGCCTCCTCTCTGATCTCCCATCTTCCTGTCTCTCCCCACTTCAATCCATACTGCATGCCGCTGCCTGGATTGTCTTTATCCAGAAACTATCTGGGCATGTTACTCCCCTCCTCAAAAATCTCCAGTGGCTACCAATCAACCTACGCATCAGGCAGAAACTCCTCATCCTCGGCTTCAAGGCTGTCCATCACCTCGCCCCCTCCTACCTCACCTCCCTTCTCTCCTTCTACAGCCCAGCCCGCACCCTCCGCTCTTCTGCCGCTAATCTCCTCACCGTGCCTTGTTCTCGCCTGTCTCGCCATCGACCCCCGGCCAACGTCCTCCCCCTGGCCTGGAATGCCCTTCCTCCGCAAATCGGCCAAGCTAGCTCTCTTCCTCCCTTCCAGGCCCTACTAAGAGCTCACCTCCTCCAGGAGGCCTTACCAGACTAAGCCCCTCCTTCCTCTCCCTCTCCTCCCCCTTCCCATCCCCCCACCTTACCTCCTTCCCCTCCCCACAGCACCTGTATATCTGTATGTATGTTTGTACATATTTATTACTCTATTTTATTTGTACATGTTTATTCTATTTATTTTATTTTGTTAATATGTTTTGTTCTGTTCTCTGTCTCCCCCTTCTAGACTGTGAGCCCACTGTTGGGTAGGGACCATCTCTATATGTTGCCAACTTGTACTTCCCAAGCGCTTAGTACAGTGCTCTGCACACAGTAAGTGCTCAATAAATACGATTGAATGAATGAATGAATCAAAGGTATTTATTGAATGCTTACCACAATCAATCAAAGGTATTTATTGAGTGCTTACCATGTGCAAAGCACTGTAATTAAGCACTTGGGAGAGTAATAAAGCTCTTAGTACAATGCTCCACACACAGGAAGTGCTCAATAAGTACCATTGATCGATATAATACAACAAGAGTTGGTAGAGTTGGTCCTCGCTGACAAGGAGCGTCCAGTCTACAGGGAGAGACAGACTTGATCAGTCCACTGTGGTCTGGAGTCTCTGTCCAGGTTCCCGCTGGGTTCGCCATCCCTTCGCCACCCTCCCCACCTACCAACAGAGGAGGTATAACTGTCCCCAGCCAGAATGCAGTCAGAGCAAAGCTGAGAAACACTTAGTTGTTTGGGCAACTCCATTCTCTCAGTGGAAGAGGGAGGTCTCTCCCCCTTTCTCCCATAAAGTGAGCCAGGTTTCTCCTTCATAGGGAAATTGCAGAAATGCTGTCACACCCATGATACCTATGAGATGCTGACAAGAACATCTCACTGTGGTGGAGAGTAGGGCTGAGCGAGTTAGGAAGGTTCTGGCTCAGTCGCACAAAGGTGCTAAAAGACTCAATCGGCTCTCTTCCCCCACTTATCCTCCCTCTTCTTCTACTGAAACCTTACATGCTTCACTCCTCTCCAACCAACCTACTCCTGGGCCTCATTCTCATCTCCCTTGTCATCATCATCATCATCAATCGTATTTATTGAGCGCTTACTATGTGCAGAGCACTGTACTAAGCACTTGGGAGGTACAAATTGGCAACATATAGAGACAGTCCCTACCCAACAGTGGGCTCACAGTCTAAAAGGGGGAGACAGAGAACAAAACCAAACATACTAACAAAATAAAATAAATAGAATAGATGTGTACAAGTAAAATAAATAAATAAATAGAGTAATAAATATTTACAAACATATATACATATATACAGGTGCTGTGGGGAAGGGAAGGAGGTAAGATGGGGGGGATGGAGAGGGGGGTGAGGGGGAGAGGAAGGAAGGGGCTCAGTCTGGGAAGGCCTCCTGGAGGATACCTCTCTTGTATATGCCCTTCTTTGCACCTGGAACTTCCTCCCCTTTCATGTCTGACCATCCACTGTTCTCCGCATATTGAAGGCCCTTCAGAAATCCCATCTCCCAGATGAGGCCTTCCCTGATTAATCTCCCCATCCTATTCCACTCCCTACCGCCACTTCAGCACTTCTGTGATCTCACCTGGGTAATCATCCATGGGTTCCCATAGTCGATTCCAACTCCTCTCTGAACTGTATTTAGTGATTATCTCCTCATGCTAAATTATCAGTTCTCTAAGGGTAGGGATAATGTGTCTCGCTTCTATTATGCTCTCCCCAAGAGCTTTGTACAATGTTCTGCACAGAGTAAATGCTCAGTAAATATTATTGGTTGATTGATTACCAGGTGCTGGTCATATGCCAGAGCCCAGGCTTGTCCAGCAGGCAAAGTCATCTTCTTTCAGCATCACTTGAGTTGTTCTTGCTCCCTAGAGAGAAGGAAAATGCTACCTTTCTGGGAATTAGGCTCCAACAGGAAGCAGAAGGTCTGCCCAAACCCCCATTCACTTTTTCAGCAATTGTTTTTCTTTTTTTTCTGTTCCTTTAGAGCCCACCCATCTCAGGAATCCCGATCACCCCTCTTATTGTAAAGGGTCGGCAAACAGCGGTCCTTCCAGGTGCACCTCCAGAGCACAGGGTTCATGTTCTCCTGCGGCTGGCAGAGATGAAAACCGACCTGACAGAGAGCCTCTATTTCAACGGAGATGCTTCTCCTCTTCATTCCCTCCTTCGATCTGTTCCCATCTCTGCTCAGCCGCTGGAAGAGCTGAGCACACCCAGTGAGATTTCCCTCTGGACTTGCTTTCAATTAGTGTAGTTAATTCATGCCAAACCCCATGAGGCATTGGACCGCGCCTCCCACCAGAAGCATTATCAGTGGAACATCTGTGGAATGATAGTATTGGGGGATCTCTTGGGATGATCCCATGAGCACCTTTGTGAAGTGGGTTTTGTATGCATCATTTATAATAATAATAATAATGATGGCATTTGTTAAGCCCTTACTATGTACAAAGCACTGTTCCAAGTGCTGGGGGGGGGGATATAAGGTGATCACATTGCCCCACTGGGGCTCACAGACTTAATCCCCATTTTACAGATGAGGTAACTGAGGCTCAGAGAAGTTAAGTGACTTGCCCAACATCACACAGCAGACATGTGGGGGAGCCAGGATTAGAACCCATGACCTCGGACTCCCAAGCCCGTGCTCTTCCCACTGAGCCACGCTGCTTCTCTATTTGTGTTTTCCTTCATCCCGCTCTCTCAAATGAGCCCTTTTCAGAGGGTCTTGGACTTGGTTTCTGTGGTGAGCCACTGAGTTTGTTGTTGTTCGATTCCAAGCCAATCTCTTTCATATCCATTTGTACTCTTCCCCATTTTACCCCACTGTTCTCATGACACCATTCGATTGGCTAACTGGGGGGCACAGCAGGGAGGGAAGTGGTAATTGCCCAGTCAGCAACGGTCATGCACGATTCCCTCCGAAGGGTTTGGTTAAAGTTTGTGAAGCAGCATGGCCTAGTGGAAAGAGCACGGGCCTTAGAGTCAAAGGACCTGGGTTCTAATTCAGCTCCACCAATTACTGCCTGTGTGACCATGAGCACACAGGTCACACTTAATTTCTCTGTGCCTCAGTTCCCTCAACTGTAAAATCGGGATTCAAGACTGTCTTCCATCTTAGTACAGTGCTGTGCACACAGTAAGCCTCGGTAAATACGACTGAATGAATGAATTAATTAAACTGTGAGCTCCATGTGACCCCAGTGATCTTGTATCTAGTCCAGTGCTTAGTACAGTGTTTGGCACATAAAAAGCTCTCAACGAATTCCACAGTTGTTATTAGGCCAGCTAGGAAGTGCTCGTCACTGCTGAGAAGTAATGGGAGAATATAGGTGAAGAACTGACCAAAGAGAGGATCTAGGAATGTACAGAAGGGAGGTTTTCTCTCCTCTACACCAAGGAGTGTGCATGGTGAAGGTCTCCTGAGTCCCAAAGGGGTTGCACAGTAGATCAGTCAATCAATCAATCATATATCAATCATATATCCCAAGTCATCCCCCGGGCCTGGAATGCCTTCCCTCTGCCCATCCGCCAAGCTAGCTCTCTTCCTCCCTTCAAGGCCCTACTGAGAGCTCACCTCCTCCAGGAGGCCTTCCCAGACTGAGCCCCTTCCTTCCTCTCCCCCTCGTCCCCCTCTCCATCCCCCCCATCTTACCTCCTTCCCTTCCCCAGAGCACCTGTATATATGTATATATGTTTGTACATATTTATTACTCTATTTATTTATTTATTTTACTTGTACATATCTATTCTATTTATTTTATTTTGTTAGTATGTTTGGTTTTGTTCTCTGTCTCCCCCTTTTAGACTGTGAGCCCACTGTTGGGTAGGGACTGTCTCTATATGTTGCCAATTTGTACTTCCCAAGCGCTTAGTACAGTGCTCTGCACACAGTAAGCGCTCAATAAATATGATTGAGGATGATGATGATATTTATTGAGCACTTACTGTGTTCAGTGCACTGTACTAAAGCACTTGGGAGAATACAGCATGGCTCAGTGGAAGGAGCCCAGGCTTTGGAATTACAGGTCATGGGTTTAAGTCCCGGCTCCGCCAATTGTCAGCTGTGTGACTTTAGTCAAGTCACTTAACTTCTCTGGGCCTCAGTTACCTCTTCTGTAAAATGGGGATTAAGACTGTGAGCCCCCCGTGGGACAACCTGATCACCTTGTAACCTCCCCAGTGCTTACAGCAGTGCTTTGCACAGAGTAAGCGCTTAATAAATGCCATCATTATTATTATTACAACATAATACAACAGACACGTTCTCTGCCCACAATGAGCTTCCAGTAGAGTTGAGTGAAAAAATAAGCTTATCTCTAGACTGTAAGCTCATTCTAGGCCCAGAGCAGATCTGTCAACTCTGTTGTATTATACTCACCCAAGCTCTTAGCACATTGCTCAGCACACAGTAAGCACTCAATAAATACCATTGATTGATTAATAATAATAATAATAATTACGATATTTGTTAAGTGCTCACTATGTGCAAAGCACTGTTCTAAACGTTGGGGTAGATATAAGGTAATCAGGTTGTCCCATGTGGAGCTCACACTTTTAATCCCCATTTTTCAATTGAGGTAACTGAGGTACAGAGAAGTTAAGTGACTTGCCCAAGGTCACACAGCAGACAAGTGGCAGAGCCAGGATTAGAACCTCTGATTCCTCTGACTCCCAAGCCCGGGCTCTTTCCACTAAGTCATGCTGCTTCTAATTGTGGTATTTGTTAAGCACTTACTCAATGCCAAGCACTGACTAAGCACTGCAGATGATACAAGATAATCATCATCATCATCAATCGTATTTATTGAGCGCTTACTATGTGCAGATCACTGTACTAAGGGCTTGGGAAGTACAAATTGGCAACATATAGAGACAGTCCCTACCCAACAGTGGGCTCACAGTCTAAAAGGGGGAGACAGAGAACAAAACCAAACATACTAACAAAATAAAATAAATAGAATAGATATGTACAAGTAAAATAAATAAATAAATAAATAAATAGAGTAATAAATAGGTACAAACATATATACATATATACAGGTGCTCTGGGGAAGGGAAGGAGGTAAGATGGGGGGGATGAAGAGGGGGACGAGGGGGAGAGGAAGGAAGGGGCTCAGTCTGGGAAGGTCTCCTGGAGGAGGTGAGCTCTCAGTAGGGCCTTGAAGGGAGGAAGAGAGCTAGCTTGGCAGATGGGCAGAGGGAGGGCATTCCAGGCCCGGGGGAGGACGTGGGCCGGGGGTCGACGGCGGGACAGGCGAGAGCGAGGCCTAACAGTGAGGAGATGAGCGGCGGAGGAGCGGAGGGTGCGGACTGGGCTGGAGAAGGAGAGAAGGGAGGGGAGGTAGGAGGGGGCGAGGGGATGGACAGCCTTGAAGCCCAGGGTGAGGAGTTTCTGCCTGATGCGCAGATTGATTGGTAGCCACTGGAGATTTTTGAGGAATCAGTTGGTATGTAGGACTCACACTCTTTGTAGGAGGGAGCACAGGTATTGAATCCCCATTTTACAGAACGGGAAACTGAGGGACAGAGAAGTCAGGTGACTTGCCCCAGGTCACACAGTAAATAAGTGGCAGCAGGAGTAGAACCCAGGCATGTTGACTGCCACGTCTGTGCTCTTTCTACTAGGCCATGCCTCTTCTCATTGACAGATTGATTGATCAAATACAAATCCCCCTTCTAGACTGTGAGCCCACTGTTGGGTAGGAACCGTCTCTATATGTTGCCAACTTGTACTTCCCAAGCACTTAGTACAGTGCTCTGCACATAGTAAGCACTCAAAAAATACAATTGAATGAGTGAATGAATGAATAATCTCAACAGAAACCTAGGCCGGCCAACTTTCCAAGTAACACCCTAAATCCTAGCATTTTCTGAAGTTTCTACCCCAAAAGCTCGATTCTTGGGAGACAAACGGTAGTACCCATGTGCCATCAAGTTTCAGATAAAGCCTACAGAGAAAATGTTTGCTCAGCCAGTTGGAAGACAGAGGCATGTCCCAGTTTCGATATTAGTGGATATTATTATTCCAGCAGCTCATTCTTTCTGATCAAGTCTTGCAATCTACTACAAAGGCACAGAGATGACACTGCTCTAGGGGCCGGATGTAGGCTATGTCTGAAACTTGACGGCATACCAGGACTGCCCTTTGAGTCCCAAGAATAAAGATTTTGGGACAGAAGCTTCAGAGAATGCTAGGAATTGGGGTGTTATTTGGAAAGTTGGCAGGCCTTTGTTTCTTTTCAGATTAACATTCGATCAATCCATCAGTCAGTGAGTAGCGGCATGGCCTAATGTAAAAAAGCACAGGACTGGAAATCAGAGAACTTGAGTTCTAATACTTGCTCTGCCACATCTGCTGTGGGACCTTGGGCAGGCCACTTAACTACAAGGACTGTGTCCAATGTTATTATTTTGTATCTACCCCAGGGGTTGGCTAATAGTGAGTGCTTAAAAATACCATAGTTATTGTTATGCAACCCACTGCTACCAGCCCTTGGGAGATACAACGGAATCACAAGACACATTTCCTGCCATCCAGGATATTACTTTCTAATGGGTGAAATAGATGTAGAAATAGGTACAAGTCTTGGAATCGGAATAGATAAAATTCAATGTACTATCAAGGATACACATGCTCAATTACTGAAGAGGAGCATAAATAAATAAATACATATTTGTAAGTGGCAGCTGAAGGGTTTATAAGATTCAGGGTACTTATAATTAATCATGGGTTGTATAATCAATTGAATCTATGTAGATTGCCATGCAAGAAAATGCAGGCTCCATTTTGGATGAAGTAGCAGTGCATTTACTGAGCTCCTGCTTGCTAGAATTCACTGTACTGGGCTCTTGGAAAGTACAGTGTTGACCTCAATCCATCAATCGTATCCACTGAGAACTTGCTGTGTGCAGAGCACTGTACTAAGCACTCTGGAGAATGCAATGCAATAGAGCCCATGCCTTCAAAGAGTTTACAATCCTGTAGGGCACACAGATCTTAAAATGGATAAGGAGTATAGTAATAATAATAATAATGATGACATTTGCTAAGCGCTATGTGCAAAGCACTGTTCTAAGCACTGGAGGAATACAAGGTGATCATGTTGTCCCATGTGGGGCTCACCGTCTTAATCCCCATTTTACAGATGAGGTAACTGAGGCTCAGAGAAGTTAAGTGACTCGCTCAAGGTCACACAGCAGACGTGGTGGAGCCGGGATTAGAACCCATGACTTCTGACTCCCAGCTCTTTCCACTGAGCCATGCTGCTTCTCTATATAGTGATATATACAAGGTGCTTGTACGGGAAGGTGAATATTAAAAGTGCTTTTGGGGTACAGAGCCAAGTACATAGGTGACACAAAAATGAGGGAGAGTAGGATGGGGAGATAAGTTAATCAGGGAAAGCAGATTAACCGATTAATCAATCGATTCGTTCATTCAATCATATTTATTGAGCACTTGCTGTGTGCAGAGCGCTTGATCAATACCATTGTATCAAAGTTAAAGGCTTCTTCGAAGAAATAGGATTTTAGTAAGGTTTGGAAGAAGGGTTTTGAAGAAGTGACAAACTGTCAGGTAGGAAGAGGGAGGGAGTTTCAGGATGGAGGGAGGAATGGAGCAAGGAATGAGTGGTGAGAGTTGAGATTGAGGCATATTAAGTAGGCAGGTTTTACGGGACTGAAGTGCGGAGGTGGATTGAAGTGGGTGAAGAGTGAGGTTAGGTAGAAGGGGAAGAACTGACTGAGGACTTGCTCCATCCTGGGTCTCCTCACAGATCAACTAGAGCCCACCCCACAACCTCCACTCTTTTAGCACGAGCTTACTTACTATATCATCTATTTTTTTTAAAGGTATCAGTTAAATGCTTACTGTGTGCCAGGCACTGTACTAAACGCTGGGGTGGTTACAAGAAAATCAGGTTGCACTCAGTGTCTGTCCCACATGGGACTCGCAGTCTTAATCCCCATCTTACAGATGAGGTAACTGAGGCAGAGAGAAGTGAAATGACTAGCCCAAGGTCACACAATAGACAAGTGGTGGAGGCGGGAATAGAACCCAGGTCCTTTGACTCCCAGGCCTGTGCTCTAGCCACTAGGCAACACTGCTTCTCTATCTCTAGACTGTAAGCCCATTGTGGGCAGGGATTGTCTCTATTGCTGTACTGTACTTTCCAAGCGCTTAGTACAGTGCTCCGCACACAGTAACCGCTCAATAAATACAATTGAATGAATGAATGAATGAATCTTTACCTTGTCTATCTTGCTGCCAAGCACTTTCCCAGATTCTCCCGCTAACCTGGAGTTCCCTACCCTTCCTAATATGCCAGATCCGCATTCTCCTTACCTTCTAAGCATTATTAAGGCCACATCTCCTCTAAGAGGCCTTCCCCAATTAAGCCCTCTTTTCTCATTCTTTCTCTTCCTCCTGCATCCTTTATGCACTTGGATCTGTGACCTCTGAGCATGTGATATTCACCCCACCCTCAACCCCATAGCTCTATGTACATATCTTTAAATTACATATTATACATTCATTATTCACATTAATGTCTGTCTCCCTTTCTAGATTGCAAGCTTGTTGTGGGCAGGGAGCATGTCTGCTAACTCTATTGCACTGTACTCTCCCAAACACTTAGTACAGTGCTCTGTAAGCAATCAATCAGCCAATCATATTTATTGAGAGCTTACCGTGTGCATTTCACACTCATTCTCCTCACCAACCTCTCCCTTATTTCAATAATAATAATAATGATAATGGCATGTATTAAGCACTTACTATGTGCAAAGCACTGTTCTAAGTGCTGGGGAGGTTACAAGGTGATCAGGTTGTCCGACATGGGGCTCAAAGTCTTCATCCCCAGTTTACAGATGAGGTAACTGAGGCACAGAGAAGTGAAGTGACTTGCCCAAAGTCACACAGCTGACAATTGGCAGTGCTGGATTTTGAACCCATGACCTCTGACTCCAAAGCCCGGGCTCTTTCCACTGAGCCACGCTGCTTCTCTACATTTTTAGACTGTGAGCCCACCGTTGGGTAGGGACTGTCTCTATATGTTGCCAACTTGTACTTCCCAAGCGCTTAGTACAGTGCTCTGCACACAGTAAGCGCTCAATAAATACGATTGATTGATTGATTGAATAAATACCATTGATTGATTGATCCATCATTTAGTAATGGTAGAGATTGCAATTGTCTGGTATGATTTGCACTTCTCAGTGCTATGCTGATGATTGTCTACTGCCTTATGCTCTCCAAGGCAGTTGCAAATTCAATCAATCAATCAATCAATCATATTTACTGAGCGCTTACTATGTGCAGAGCACTCTACTAAGCGCTTGGGAAGTACAAATTGGCAACATATAGAGACAGTCCCTACCCAACAGTGGGCTCACAGTCTAAAATCACAAATTGATTGTTCAATAATGTCTTCTAATATGTTTCCAGGCAGCGGTGTTCAGCTGACTGGTATATAAATACATCATCCTCTGTTTTCCCCTTTATAACGATGAGCACAGCCATTGACCTGTTTGTGATTCTGAATGACTTCTGTACCTCCTGGGAGGGCTAGACTGTAAACTCTAGATTGTAAAGTTGTTGTGGTCAGGGAATGTGTCTACCAGCTAATGCTGTACTGTACTTTCCCAAGCAGCAGTTAGTACAGCGCTCTGCATACAGTAAGCACACAGTAAACACTCAATAAATACCACTGACCTACGCTCAGATGATTCAACTCCAAAATTGCTGTTGAGGGGAAAATAATGTGGCTTACCCTGAATTCTGCAGCCAGGTTGTTGGTCTCAATCAAATCCCCTGAATGATTGTTCAACTCTCCCCTTCACACTGATTCTTCTCCAGGGTACCTAGGAGTTGGGCCAATGATTATAATGATTCCCTCTTCAGTAATGGGAACAGAAAGGTACAGGAGAAGAGTAGCGCCGTGATTGTCAACATGGTTACTGTTTGTTTCCTAATTCTGCCCCTGAAGTATTAGACCATGAACTCTCTTTCATTTTTTGTAATTATGTTTAGAGTAGCAGCATGGCCTAGTGGAAAGTGCCCTGGCCCCGGAGTCTGAGGACCTGTGTTCTAATCCTGCTCTGTCAAGTACCTGCCGTGTGACATGGAGCATATAACTTCACTTCTCTGTGCCTCAGTTCCCTCGTCTGGAAAATGGGGATTCAATAATAATAATAATAATGGCATTTGTTAAGCACTTACTATGTGCAAAGAACTGTTCAAAGCACTGGGGGGGTGGGGGGGAGATATGAGGTGATCAGGTTGTCCCACATGGGGCTCACAGTCTTAATCCCCATTTTACAGATGAGGTAACTGAGGCTTAGAGAAGCCAAGTGACTTGCCCAAGGTCCCACAGCAGACATGTGGTGGAGCTGGAATTCGAACCCATGACCTCTGACTCCAAAGTCCGTGCTCTTCCCACTGAGCTACGCTTCTTCTCTGGAAAAAGAGGGAGAATAATACCTGTTCTCCCTCCTACTTAGACTGTGAGCCCCATGTGGGACCTGTTTATTATGTATCTACCCCAGCACTTAGAACATTGTTTGGTGCATAGTAAGTACTGTTATTATTATTATTATCACTATTATTATTAATAATAATTATTATTATTACTATTACTATTATTATTGTTATTATTATTTTAGCCCCATCAAAGAATTGACTGAGTATCCACTGTGTACTCCCCATGCTTGGTGAACCTAGGTAACCCATAGAAAAAGAGGGTAAGTAAGGGGTGATGTCTACCTTCAAAGAACACTCAACTTAATAGAGAAGGCAGGCAGACACGAATAATCAGTAAGTGGTATTTATTGAATGATTACTGTGTACCAAGCAATCTAGTAGGCATTTTGGAGAGAACAGTGCAGTCGAATTGATGGACATAAACTTGGCCCATAAGGAGCTCACAGTTTATCAGGGGAGACAGATACTAAAATCAATTGCAAATAGCGGGAGTGAGAGTGAAAAGGGACGTATGCATAGGTTTTGTGGGGATGGGAGTAGGGGTGAATATCAAGTGCCTAGGGGGTACAAATCCAAGTGCACAGGTGATACAGAAGAAAAAGCTAATATTGGTCATATCATTAACATGTATAAAGCAATCATGATAATAATAATAATAATAATAATAATGGCATTTGTTAAGCGCTTACTATGTGCCAAGCACTGTTCTGAGCACTGGGGGTGATACAAGGTGATCAGGTTGTCCCACGTGGGGCTCCCCATTTTCCAGATGAGGTAACTGAGGCCAGAGAAGTGAAGTGAGTTGCCCAAAGTCACACAGCTGACAAACGGCGGAGCCAGGATTAGAACCCATGACCTCTGACTCCAAATCCCGGGCTCTTTCCACTGAACCACGCAGCTTCTCTGTGCTAGGTGTCGGGGAAATCGATGAAGACAGGGTCCCTACATTCCAGTGGTTGTGAAGAAGTATCTACCCCTTAAGGGGGCAGGGACCACTTCATACAGCGATGAATGACAGTATTGAGGCAGCCCCAGGCTGGAATTCTAGTGGAGGGTGAAATGGGGGTGTGTGATCAGGATCTTCAGTCCAACTTTGTTCTTGGAGATGGCAGGACTCATATTAAATTTGTGTCCAGGGCATCCATATTTCTTGAGGAGTCTCTTGAATGGAGGGCTTTGGTCAGGAGGCCTGGGTTTTAATATCAGCTCTGCCATTTACCTACTGGGTGACTTTGGGCAGGTCATTTAACATCTCTGTTTCCCTCTCCTTGGACTGTGAGCCCCATGTGAAACAGGGACTATCTGACCTGACTATCTTTTATCTACCCCAGTGCTTAGTGCTTAGGTACATATCAATTTATGGTATTTCACTGAGCACTTACTCTGTTCAGAACACAGTACTAAGTACTTGAGAGAGTACACTAAGACAGAGTTGGTAGGGACATTTCTTGCCCACAGTGAACTGGCAGGCTATAGGGGAAGACAGACATTAATGTACATGAATAATTTATAATATATCATTTATAAATATACACAAGTGCTTAACAACTACCGCTATTACTATTACTATTATTATTAAAGGGTACATCAAAAGAAGACATTAGAGTGGAGAGAAATGCTAGCAGATAAATCTGATTATTGCCAGGCAGAGGGTTAAAGAGTTTGCTTTAAAAATCAGGAAGCAGACACGACCTTATTCCTGGGATACAGAGCAGGAAACCAGCTGTTCCAGGTCTTTAAGGTCAACACAAAAGGGCAGTCAAGACATATCACACTCAGGGAGCGCTAAGCTGAACGCCACCTTGGGCTTTCCACTCAATTCTCATCTTTTTCTTCTCAATAAGCAAACAACCAGAGAATTCAATGGCTCACGGCTCTATTATTTCCCCTATTTGACTTCCACTGCCTCAAGGGCAGCAATCATGTGTTTTATTTCTTGTCTCTTTTCTCCGGTTCCATGAGCCCTACAACAGTGCTCTGTATTTAATAGTATGTTATTAATAATAATAAAAAATAATAATAATAGTAATTGGGGTATTTGGTAAGCACTTACTATATGCCAGCACTGTATTAAGTACAATCAAATCACGTTGCATAATAATGTTAATAATGGTATTTGTTAAGCGCTTACTATGTGCAGAGCACCGTTCAAAGTGCTGGGATTGATACAAAGCAAACAGGTTGTCCCATGTGGGGCTCACAGTCTTAATCCCCATTTACAGATGAGGTAACTGAGGCACAGAGAAGTTGAGTGACTTTGCCCAAAGTCACACAGCCGATGAGCGGTACAGTTGAGACTAGAACCCACGACTTCTGACTCCCAAGCCTGTGCTCTGCCCACTAACTACATCCCTGTCCCACATGGGGCTTACAGTCTTAAACCCCATTTTACAGATGAGGTAACTGAGGCACAGAGAAGGAAAGTGACTTTCCGAGGTCGTACATTGGACAAGTGGCAGAGCTGGGATTAGACCCAGGTTCTTCCATCTCCCAGGTCCATGCTCTATCCATAGGTAACACTGCTTCTGTGTCATGATTCTGCCACCCCACCTTGACAAGTTTGTGGTACTCTCTGTTGTATCTTTGTTCTTTTGCCTGTTTGCCCTATTTGTAAATAATTGAAGCTTTCCTGTTTCTCTGTTAGGGTTACGTGTTTTGATTCTAGGTTACTCTTCCATGTGCTTCATACAGTGTTCTACACAGGTAGAAGCTCAATAAATACCACTAATGCTTAGGCAGTCAATAAATTCTTTTGATTCAGATAATGATGAATTGTAACCAACTTCTGGTTGCTTAAGTGTCTCTCCAAGCAGAGCAGAAGATCCTCAGTCTAGTTCATGGGTAGGGTCCATCCAGCCCACCCGTCTATCTCTGATGGTAGCAATAGAGCGTTTGGAGGATCTAGTGGTGGTTTCTCATCTTGGCATCTATTCTAATGGCAATGGCTGAACCCAATATAATCCCAGAATCTTTCCTCTTCTTCCTGTACCCTCTCAAATAACCCACCATCAACCTCTCAGCCACGAATTCATCCAAACATGTAATGAATTCCCAGTGGACAGAGGTCAGCGAATGGCACCCGCAACCACTCCTGTCCTCAACTGGCTCCTCAGAATCTTACTGTTGGCATGGTCTTACAGAAGTCATCTAGCGCCTGACCCCGAGCTTCTGCATAAAACATCCCGGTGGTTCATGGATTTCGGCCTTCTGACCCCCAGGCCCACAAAATCTGTCCAAGCCTTTCATCTAGCCTGAAACTCAGCCCATCTCTTCTTTCTCTGAAGCAAGAGAAATGAGATGGCAATGAGATGGAGATGGCAAAATCTGGATCCCTACCCTTCTACTACCCCTTATTTTTAGCCTGAAACTCAGCCCATCTCTTCTTTCTCTGAAGCCAAAGAAATGAGATGGCAATGAGATGGAGATGGCAAAATCTGGATCCCTATCCTTCTACTACCCCTTATTTTTGGAATCCCAACCACACACCTGAAAATGAAGCAAGTTATATCAGCAGGGAAAGAATCAGTTTCCCCTCTCCCATCAACTTCTCATGGCCTAGAAACCGCCTATAGACTGTA
This sequence comes from Tachyglossus aculeatus, assembly GCF_015852505.1. Taxonomy (NCBI): domain Eukaryota; kingdom Metazoa; phylum Chordata; class Mammalia; order Monotremata; family Tachyglossidae; genus Tachyglossus; species Tachyglossus aculeatus. The sequence continues at coordinate 69,314,226 of NC_052076.1, forward strand.
AGCTCATTGTGGACAGGGAACATGTCCACCAACTCTGTTATTCTGTTGTATTGTACTCTTCCAAGCAATTAACAGTGCTCTGCACACAGTAAACCCTCAAAAAATATGACTGATTGATTGACTGATAGGGTAAAATTTTTACCTGTTCCTTGGTAGCAAGCATCCAAAAATAGGGGCAGAAGCTGCTGAATCATTTCCAGCAGACAAGGGGAAGCAAGGCTGAGAGGAGGTAGCCTGGCTCCCACATCAGGGCTAGATGAGAGAACCCAATCTCCACCAGTCAGCTTGTCCCAGATCTCAGCGCAGAGGACATGAACTAAACCACTTCACCAGGCTTGAATTCTGTCGGCAGCTCAACCATCCCCTTGTTTACTGTTGAAATAATTACTACTTTGCCATAATATTAGCTCTGAGCCGTGACTCCATTACCATTATCACCGGAATATTACCCATTTATTATCTCCCAGCAACCCTGGAAGATGAATACTGGGCTTCAGAGACCAATTGTTTTACAGCAGTCAGGATCTTGGTGTGCATTGTTTAATGAGGTAAACTACATTATAGCGGGCATTAATTTGGCTGCACTGCTCTCCATTAAATCACTCTTAACCTGTAAATCTGCCACCCTTTTTGATGTGTAGTTAATCAGGAAGGATGGGAGGTGTCCTTGGCAAAGCAAGAGGGGGAGAGAGAGAGAGAGAGAGAGAGAGAGAGAGAGAGAGAGAGAGAGAGAGAGAGAGAGAGAGAGAGAGAGAGAGAGAGAGAGAGAGAGAAAGGAAGAAAGGAAGGAAGGAAGAAAGGAAGAAAGGAAGAAAGAAAGAAAGAAAGAAAGAGAAAGAAAGAAAAAGAAAGAAAGAAAGAAAAAGAAAGAGAGAAAGAAAGGAAGGAAGGAAGGAAGGAAGGAAGGAAGGACGGAAGGAAGGAAGGAAGGAAGGAAAGAAGGAAGGAAGAAAGAAAAAGAGAAAAAAAGAAAAAGAAAGAAAGCAGGAACTGGGAGAAGGAAGATCTCATGGATGGATCTGTGGGTTGAGGAAGAAGGAGTGTGGCTGGGAGTTGGGTGAAAGAGGAAACATGAAAGGGAAAAGTGTTTATTTCTCACTGCCCTTCCCAATAAGACCCTAGCTCAGCTATTTCTTTTTTTATGTTATTTGTTAAATGCTTACTAGGTACCAGACACTGTTCTATGTGCTGGGGTAATCAGGTAATTACCTGATTACAAGGTAATCAGGTTGGACACAGTCCCTGACCCACGTGGGTTTCACAATCTTCATCCCCATTTTACAGATGAGGTAACTGAGGTACAGAGAAGTGAAATGAGTTCCCCAAGGGACACAGCAGACCAGTGGTGGAGCTGGGATTAGAACCCATGACCTTCTTACTCCCAGGCCGTTGCTCTATCCACTATGACATGCTGCTTATATAATGATCTTGTTATTTGCAAAGAGCTCACTATGTGCCAAACATAGTTGTGCTGCAGTAGAGGCCATACTGCTTCTATTTCCCAAGTTGATATCTGGGTAATGGTCCGCATTCATCCCCTGAAGCAATCCCATCTGGGTGAAGACACCTGTATTCTCAGTGGTTCTTCCTGATAATGTCAGTTATTTATTTATATTAATGCCTGCCTCCCCCTCTAGACCCTAAGCTCACTGTGAGCAGGGAATGTGTCTACCAACTCTGCTGTATTGCACTCTCTCAAGCGTTTAGTATAGTCCTCTGCATACAGTAAGTGCTCGGTAAATACTATTGATTGATTACATCATGATTATAAAGCCAGGTTGGTTGGAAGGAAGAGGAAGGTTGTAGAAGGAAACATCAGTGACTTTATCCTTTCACCCACAGCACATTCATTCTATGTGTCTTTTCCCCTAGATGAGTCCCAGAGGTCAGAGAAATGGAGGGAGGTGGAGAAGTGCTTGGATAAAATCTATTGAACACTCTCCAAGGAGTGCCCCCATGCAGTAAATAGGAGAGCTCGCAGCCTCAGCTCAGTATTGTAACCTCAAGAGTGTTCCCATATTGTTGGTAGCGCTCTGAAAATGCTCCAGAGCAAAAGCTGAGACACACCATCCCATATATACATGCCCGCTGCCTTGTAAGTGTAGATCCACGGAGAATCTTTCTGGGAAATTTTCAACCTCACTCCACCTCGTGAGCTGGTGATGAGGAGAGCCCACACCACTCTGAGAAAGGAGGGGGAAAAGAAGGGAAAAGCTGAAAGAGATATTGGGGGTCGACAACAAGGGCTGACTTTTACTATCAGTGGTATTTATTGAGTGCTTACTACAGTGTTCTGCACACAGTAAACATGTAATAAATACCATGGATTGATTAGGGGGTAAGCACCTGCCAACAGGTTGCATGCATCTGTGTGTTTGTGTCTGTATTTGTGTATTCTTCATGCCAGTGATGGTGAATTATTTTTATATTAATGTCTATCTCCCCTTCTGGAGTGTGAGCTCATTGTGGGCAGGGAATGTATCCTTTTTTGTTGTTTTGTACTCTCCCAAGCACTTAGTACAGTGCCTTGCACACTGTAAGCACTCAATAAATATGATTGAATGAATGAATTAATTAATTTGACAAACTGATGAATTTGAGTATGGTTGTTGCTGAAAGGTATACAAGACCACCATTCCAACTATCAATCAATCAGTGGTATTTATTGAGAGTTTACTGTGTGCTGAACATTGTACTAAGGGCTTGGGAGAACACAATACAATAATAGTAATTATTATTATGGTATTTGTTAAGCACTTACTATGTGCTAAGCACTGTTCAAAGCCCTGGGGCAGTTACAAGATAATCAGGTTGTCCCACATGGTGCTCACAGTCTAAATGACCATTATACAGATGAGGTAACTGAGGCACAGAGAAGTGGCTTTCCCAAGTTCAAACAGCAGGCAAGTGGTAGAGCAGGGATTAGAATCCAAGTCAGCGTGGCTTACTGGAAATAGCACGGGCTTGGGAGTCAGAGGTCTTGGGTTCTAATCCCAGCTCCACCACTTATCCCCTGTGTGATTTTGGGCAAGTCAATTAACTTCTCTGTACCTCAGTTACCTCATCTGCAAAATGGGGATTAAGGCTGTGAGCCCCACAAGGGACAACCCGGTAACCTTGTATCTACCACAGGGCTTAGAATAGTGCTTGGCACATAATAAGAGCTTAACTAACATCATCATCATTATTATTATTAAGTCCTCTGACTCCCAAGCCCTTGCTCTTTCCACTAAGCCATGCTGCTTCTTAGAGATAGCAGACACGTCCCTTGCCTACAGTGAACGTAGTTTAGAAGACTGCTTTGAGCACACATAAAGACTGCCCTTTTTTATACTGTACATAGCCCCACTATGCATACTAAAAAGGATCAAGATGGCTCCACCCGTATTAGCTTAGCTCAACCATCAATTGAAGAGACAGTTGTGTAAGTGACTCTCTGCCTCTGCACAGGATTGCCATCTCTGGATCGCTTTCTGGTGCTTATAGTCTGTTTGATGCCTAATCTCTCAGCCTCCATTGTTGTGTATGCTAGTGACAGGATTACACCCTGTCACTGACAGTTGGGTAAAGGTATTTTTGTTGAGCCTTGGCCACTCTCTCATCCCAGATGGAGGAGGCAGCAGGCCCAGAGAGCTAGAAGGGAGCCCCTGTTTCTCCAGCACAGTCTCAGGGAGCAGGAATTCTTACTGGGAGTCAGGGCCCTAGGCTGCTCGAGACAAAGTGGAAAGCTGATGCCTTTTCCTTGCTAGAATGTACAAAAAGATCACATCCACATCAGATAGTTTGGATTTCTCAGCCGAATTTGTCTGGAAGAGGGTCCGGTTTAGCTCAGTTCCATACTGATGTCCAGTACATAGCCCACTAAGAGAAGGAGGGATGTAAAGATGCAGGAAACATTCGAAGAGACTGATATTCTAGTTCCTGCTCCAAGGCCACACCTGAAATCCACTGATGTCCAGAAAATATCTTAGGCCTTGCCAAGTCCCATAACTGTCCCCCAGTCCCAGTGCCCATCTTGGGGGCCTCAGAGAAATCCCTAGAGTTAGGAGCAGTAGTCATAGGCCCGGGCCACAAATCCATTCCAAGTTACTGGCTGCCCATCATGAGTACTCTGTGACCAGTCAGGAAGCACAAGCCCAATGTGAATCATTCTGAACCACAACACAATTGACCAGTAATCAAACCCCATTACTCGGTTTGAAAACTAAACTAGGAATACTCCAGCCATTAAGCAGCAGGTGGCATCCACTTTCATCATTTTGTGTTTTTATGTTGTTGTTTTTTTCCAAAATGCCAGCATTTCACCTGTTGAAACCATTCTCTAGAAGCTTGGTAAATGTATTTGACACAGAAGCAGTTCGATTCTATTTAAGAAATAGAGGAATTGAAGTTTAGGATGTGTAGCTTCCCCAGTTCTTAAAGCGGTGCTTGGCACATAGTAAGCGCTTAACAAATACCATAATTATTATTATGAATGCAGACTATTCATATGAAAGCAAATTGGAATAGATAACTGAAGAAACTAGAGCATGGTAAGCAAATTGGAATAGATAACTGAAGAAACTAGAGCATGATGGTTTCTATACAGGCACTGCAGGATACTATGAACAATGTTGTGTAAAGTACACTAATCTTGCTTTGAAGAAGTAACCTGGCTTGAATACAGTTTTTCTTCAGATCTAGTACTGAATTGATTGACTTTATTAGTAGTAATAGTATTTATTAAGCAATTATATTGTGCAGAGCACTGTAATAACAACTGGGAAAGAGTATACAAATGAGAATTAGATAAGGTCCCTGTTCCTCACAGAACTCACAGTCTGAAATGAATGTTGCAAATAAGCTATTTCACTTTATTCAATTAAAGAATTAATCAATCAATAGTATTTATTGAGCACTTACTGTGTAAAAGAACACTATAAGAAATGCTTGGGAGAGTGCAATGCAAGAGAGTTGGTAGGCATTTTCCCTGCCCATAAGGAGCTTACATTCTAGATAGAGAGACAGACGTTAAAATAAATTGCAGATAGGGGAAACGGCAGAGGGTAAGGTATGCAGAGAAGTGCTGTAGGCTGGAGGTGGGATGCGTATCAAAATGATTAAGTAATCAGTAGTAGTAGCAATAATCAGTCGGCTGCAGAGTCAGAATTAGTGGCCCAGAATCCAGTTTCTCTCTTTCTTTAATGCAGGGCCTGTGCTGAATTGATAAATTATTATTTTTATGCCCAAAGTCTCTCATTCATTAAGCATAAACCAGAAACGGCATTTTTTCCCTCAACTGTTGTTTCAGGGAAAAGATCTGTGAAATCCTAGTTTCATGCTAAGCTAGCCTGATCCCATGGGACTAATCCCGTGTCTGGTGTTGGGCCTGCATGGAGGGGGTACCCTTTCACTGGGCAAGATGATTCCCACTTCCACCCCAACCTAAGAAATCCTGAGGTCCACCCCTGGCATCGATAGTTCATTCATTCATTCAATCGTATTTATTGAGCGCTTACTGTGTGCAGAGCACTGTACTAAGTGCTTGGGAAGTACAAGTTGGCAACATATAGAGACGGTCCCTACCCAACAGTAGGCTCACAGTCTAGAAATTTATTAAGGTTTACTCCCTTTCACACCTACTGTTGGCCAGGGTAATCTCTATTCCGGCCCTAGGTCTAGGAAGGCCAGTACTGGGTTGAGGAGCGAGAAATCAGAACCTTCCAGAACTCAAGCATCAAATGTCAATCATGTCACCCAAGGCCAATCAGAACGTATGCACAAGGAAGCCGTATGATTGGCCTTCTGCATTAGTGTAGTGGCATTTATTATTATTATTAATATTGGTAATAGCTGTATATACTAAGTGCTTGCCATGGGTCAAGCACTCTACTAACCATTGGGGTGGATATGAGATTATCAGGTTGGACACAATCCCTGTCCCACATGGGGCTCACATCTAAGCAAGAGGGAGAAAAGGAAATTAAAACTCATTTTGCATATGAGGAAACTGAGGCACAAAGCCGTTAAGAGATTTGGGTAAAGTCACACGGTAGGAATGTGACAGAGCTGGGATGAGACTCCAGGCAGATACCCTGACTCCCAGACATGTGACTAAGCCCTCACTTTCCTAATTAGCCTTCCCTTCTGCATTACCTATGAACCTAGGTCTATAGTTCACTTAAGCCACTTGATTTCCACTTCTCAGGGACTCAGTTACCTCATCTGTAAAATGGGGATTGAGACTGTGAGCCCCAGGTGGGACAGGGACTGTGTCCAACCTGATTTGCTTGTATCCACCCCATAACTTAGTACAGTGCTTGGCATAGAGTAAACGCTAAACAAATATCACAATTATCATTATTATTATTATCCATTAGGCCATGCTGCTTCTCTAACATCCCTTGATGGCTGTGGTAATTAGAAACTCCACCTTTTTGTTCATGCCTTTCCTCCTGTCTGTAATACCTTCCTACTTCTCGTATTTATTGAGTGCTTACTGTGCGCTGAGCATTGTACTAAGCTTTAGTGATTCCTGTGTGCAGAACACTATGCTAAACACTTGGAAGAGTATGATACAGAAGAGGTGGTAGACATGATCTGTTCCCACAAGAAGCTAACAGATTAGGGCGAAGAGAAAGGCATTAAAATAAATTGCAGATGGGTATTAACATTATTGCTGTTGGGGTGTAGTGAAAATCAAGGAGCTTACAGGGTACAGGCCTAAGTGCATAGATGATGTAGAAGGGAGGGCTAACTGGGGAACTGAGAGCTAAGTCAGGGAAGGCTTCTTGGAGGAGATATGATTTTAGTAGATCTGTGAGGGGGAAACAGAGTGTGTTAGCACAAAGAACATGGGAGTCAGAGGACCTGGATTCTAACCCTGGCTCCGACACTTGGCTACTGTGTGACTATGGACAAATCACTTAACTTCTCTATTCTCTATTCCTCAGTTTCCTCATATGGTAACTGGGAATTCAATACCTCTTCTCCCTCCCACTTAGACTGCAAGCCCCATGTGAAGCAGGGCCAATATCCAGCATGATCATCTTGTATCTACCCTAGGGCTTAATATCATGTGTGGAAACAAAATACACATTTAACGAATACCATCATTATTTGAAGATACGGACAGCGGTGGTCTGAATGGGGAGGAAGTTCCAGGCCTGAGAGAGGAGGTGGGCATGGAATCGGTGGAGAGAAAGATGAGATCGAGGTACAGTGAGAAAGTTGGCCTTAGAGGAGTAAAGTGTGTGGATTGGGTTATAGTAGGAGAGCAGCGAGGTAAGGAAGGAGAAAGCTGATTAAGTGCTTTGAAGCTGATGGTAAGGAGTTTCTTGTTTGATGTGGGGATGAATGAACTACCATTAAAGGTTTTTGAGTAGTGGGGAGATGTGTCAAGTGGTTTCTTGGAAAATGAGAGGGGAGAGACAGGAGGCAGGGAGGTCAGTGAGGAGGTTGATACACTAGTCATGACAGGCTATGATAAGCACTTGAATCATCCTAGTACCAATTTGGGTGGCAGCAGTTTGGATCAATTCCATTCCATTTTTGCATAAAAAAGATAGATATAGGAGAGGGGACAGGTGGCCTCTGGAATTCAAAACAGGCAGCCTGGGTTCTTCTAAACCTTCAGAGCAAGGAGAGAAAGGAGTTGTACTATAAAATCCGGGTCACTATGGCAAATGCAGTAATCAATCGAGTGCTGTGCACTCTACAGAGTTATCATCCCATTGCTGCTTTTGAAAAGACAAGATAGACTTAGGGTACCAACAGAATAACTAGGTGGCATATGCCCTCCTCATAAGGAGTTTAACTCTAGCAGAGAAGACAAGCAGCAAGGCCTCAGAGCATGGACAGAGCACGGGCCTCAGTTACCTCATCTGTAAAATGGGGATTGACTGTAAGCCCTAAGTAGGACAGGGACAGTGTACAAAGCAATTTGCTTGTACCCACCCCAGCATTTAGTAGAGTGACTAGCACATAGTAAGTGCTATGGAGAAGCAGCGTGGCTCAGTCGAAAGAGTCCGGGCTTTGGAGTCAGAGGTCACAGGTTCAAATCCCGGCTCCAGCACTTGTCAGCTGTGTGACTTTGGGCAAGTCACTTCACTTCTCTGTGCCTCAGTTACCTCATCTGTAAAATGGGGATGAAGACTGTGAGCCCCCCGTGGGACAACCTGATCACCTTGTTAACCTCCCCAGTGCTTAGAACAGTACTTTGCACACAGTAAGCGCTTAATAAATGCTATCATTATCATTATTATTATTAAGTGCTTAACAAATACCACAAATATTATTACACTTGCAACTAAGGTGGGAAAAAATCAATACATTGAAATCTTTCATCTACTGTCTGCCCTGATTACCTGTGCTTCTGACCCCATCCCGTTACACCTTTTTAAAACACACTCCCCCTCCCTTCTTCCCTCCTTGTCTGCCATCTCCAACTGTTCACTTTCTAACAGATTTTTCCCCAATGCTTTCAAATGTGCCTGTGTCTCCTTTATCCTAAAAAAAAACTTTCCCTTGACCCCCATGGCTCCTTCCAGTTTTCACTCCTTTGAATATGGGGAAAGCTGTAGTACATTGGATGTGGGGAGGGGGAATTCCAAGCTGGGGAACAGTGCGAGCGAGGGGATGGAGGTGGGAGAGTCCAAAGTGAAGAACAATCAGAAGCGTCTCTGTGCCTCAGTTATCTCATCTGTAAAATGAAGACTGAGACTGTGGGCCCCATGTGGGACATGAAAAATGGACTATATCCAACCTGATTAACTTGTTTCTACCCCATCATAGTTCACTGCCTGGCACTTAGTAAGCACTTAGCAAATACCATTAATAATACATTTTTTAAAAGAAGGTTGATTTGGCTGAAACAAAGCTAGCAAGTTGTTGAATAGCAGGTGAAGAGAGCAGATCGGGAAGTTGTGGCCATTTTTTTTTTTATAGAAGCGCAACTTCCGCTTTAGATGGTAAGCTGCCCGAGGGTGGGGCATGTGCCTTTTAGTACTTTGGTACTTTTTCACGTGGCCTGTGTTTGCAACCCAACCCTATACAGTAGTCATTCAGTGGTGACACCGCTTTGCAACTCCAAGACCAGGGTGACCTGGTGGGCTAAGGTCTTGATCCCTGTTACACTCACTCATTTACCAGGCTGGAGAGTCAGGGGCCCAAGCCGAGCAACCAGAAGGATCTTCTCTGATTTGGAAGCTTAGTCAATGCCCTTCACCTGCAGCACTTGCAACCCAACTAGCAAATTCTCTTGACAAAGAATGATCTGTTTACGCACTTCAGTGTTGGCTCCAGTTCCTCCTAGACCTGTATCTTCACAGTGGAGAGTCAAGCAATTATAAGGATGATCTGATCAATGTAGAGGGGAAGGGCTGGCCAGACAACTCAGATGATAATTAGCACTGCATCCCTGTGGTCTCTCTGGAGAATTCAAAAACTCCACTCTTTCCACAACCATGGGTGGCAACCCTGCTTCCCAAAACTCTGGTCCAACCCTCCCTACTATCATCCTTCTGCCACAGTGAAATTCACTCAGCAAAGGGGTGAGTGGGTCTCTACAATTTCACAGCTCGTTTCTGAAGTATTAAAGAGTGGCAGGTGGTGAAAATTGGGACTATCCATAGCTGAACTTCCTCCCAGCGGGAAACCTATTGCATCAGGCAAACCCGCTTTTGATCTCGGGGCACTTATTAGAAACCCAATTACTGTATCCGTGTCTGGGGTAGGGTGGAGGGCAATATCCTCAAAGGAGAGCCCAAACAATAATAATCATTTTGCTTTTAAAAGGCTAGCATAATTAAAGATTAAAGAAAATCTTACTGGGGCAGAGTCACAGGGTGAACAAGGGTTCGATTTGAATTTTCTGAGGTCCCCGCTGGGCACTGATGCCTTTGGACAGCCTCAGCCACTTGCATTGGGGGAGGAGTCCTATCCAGGAGCTTCCTGGGAGTTCACCACGCGATTTGAGTGTGGGCGATTTTGATGGATTTTGTAGGATTCCCTTGTTAAAGTAATAATGATGATAATGATTATTATCATTAGTGATAATAATAACCTGAATTTCTCCCAGTATACCCTGTGAAGTAGAATGGCGAATGATAAAACTGAAACCCAAAGAGGGTAAGTGACTTGCTCAATGTTACTCAGCAGGCTAAGGACAGAGTTAGAATTAGAAATTGGGTCTCCTCATTTCCAGGCCCACTCTCTCCTTTTGACGTTGATCAATCCCAGGAAAGTGCATATTGTGCTATCAGATGTGATTCCAGCCATTGTTTTCCCAGCCAAGAGGAGAACCACGGTTTGCAGACCAAATCAAAGAGGCATAACTCTACATGGGCAGAATAGCGTGATTCCTTTCCTTCTGCAACTTGCTTTGATTTGAGAAGAGAAGAAAGGGGATTTTCCCGCCAGCCTACCCCAGCACAAATATGGTGTTTTAGTGATAGTAGCTACTGAGTACTTACTAGAGACAAATCCCTAAGCTAAACCCTGAGATAAATATCTAACAATCAGTTTGGCCCCAGTTCTGATCTCCCGCAGGACTGAGCAGGATTGTATAGATGAGGAAACTGAATCACAGAGTGATAAAGTGGTTTATCCTTCAAGGCTACATGGGAGACCTGGGACAGAGCTGGGATTAGAACTCTTTTCCTCTAAATCAGATTTAATGCAGTATTTGGAGGCCTAATCCAGACAATTAATCCATCAGTCAGTCGATTATTTATAGTATTTACTGAGTGCCAACAGTGGGCAGAGCACTGTACTACTTGGTTGGGGAGTCTAATGCTGATGAGATGTCACCAACCCATAGCAACTCCATGGATGCTGCTCTTCCAGAGCGCCCCATTTTTCATCTGCAATCATTCTGGCAATGTATCCATAGAGTTTTCTTTGTAAAAAATGTGGCAATGGTTTACCATTTCCTTCTTCTTCTCAATAAACTCGAGTCTCCGCCCTCGACTCTCTCTCATGCTGCTGCTGCCCAGCACAGGTAAGTTTTGACTTGCAGCAGACTGCCTTCCGCTCGCTAGCCACTGGCCAAGCTAGGAATGGAATGGATTGACTTTCCCTCCCGTAGCTAAGATTGGTAGAGTACTGGAAACTCTCCAGGTTCAATCCTGAGTATCGTAGAATTAATGACATATTTTTCCCTTCAAGAACCTTACCACCTATAAGTAAGCTAACAGATGTTGCTGACGGGACTAGTCGTGCTTGAGAGCAGAACTACCAGGTTCTTTCTACTTCCTTATGATTTTGAGTCCCAGGAGATTTTCTCAGCTAAATAAGAAGCTCTCTCTGCCATTGTAGGGAGATGGTAACAGTGCATTAGAATTCCTGTCTTCCATCCTGGCCACTAGCCCATCAGAGAAGTATTCCTAGATTATGGATCTTCTCTCTCCCTGTCAGAGACTGGGAGAGCGGGGAAACAGAAGTGTTTGGAGTGGAATGGGACAATGAGTAGATTGATTCATCCATATTCTGGGATTTCTGAAATGAAAGTCCCAGAACTCTGAGCTGTAAACTGAACATAGTTAGCACCCTCTGTTCTGGATAAGGTCATCGGGTCCTTTAACGTGAACAGGAACAGCTAGGGGTAGGTGCTAGGTAGACCAGCCTCTCTCAATTCTGGGATGTTTGTCTGCCATTCTGAAATTTCTCAGGCCATCCTCCTACATTCCAGGATTGACCTGGTTGAACTAAAGGTAAGGTTAATTTAACCACTCTTGCCCTGGCCCTCTAAAAATGTACACTCATATGAGAACCCAAGGATCCAGAGAGAAAGGTATTGAGCATAGAGAGACCAAAAAATAAGTATTCGATCACAATTATTAAAATGATAACTGAGACACTTTGTAACCCAAGGGATTGTGATACTGAAGAGAGGATTGTGGAAGTAGTTTATCGGTGGATATTCCTGTCGCCTCCCCATCCTGAAGCCCAGCATTCCTTACAGTGGGCAGTAAATGTTACAAGCTCAGAGATTCTTTGTTAAGAAGCAGTGCTTGAGGAAGATGCAGAAATGTCTTCAGCTTTGCTGTGCGTGCTCAGTGTGTGTGCATGTACTCTCTCCTTTCGAAGCTGATCACTCCAAGAAAAGTGCGTATTACGCTATCAGATGTGAGTCCAGCCATTGTTCTAGTGTTCTTTCCAGTGCATGATAGATTACATTTCTTAGATAGCGTCTCCTTGGTTCACCTATCATGTCTGTTTGTCTTTTGGCTAATGAGCAGAATTCAGAAACTGTCAGTGGGTCTCCCATCCCTGAGTCCAAGTCAAAGCCATTCACACCCTGGGGGACTCTCCACTACTCACACGTTTTTCTTCCCTCCATTTTCATCAGAAGTTCGGCCTGTTCTGGAGCAGCCTGTTGGTCCCATTTGGGTCAGAGAGATGATGATATTGGTTTCTGAGTCCCATCCCCTTGGAACGTAATCAGCCTCCACTTCCTGCTGCAGATGGTGCCCCTGAGTGGATCCATGAGGGAACCACAGTAGCCTCCTGGATAGAATCATGTTGGCCTGCTGGGTGAAACTATGAGGCCTACTGAGTGAAACCATGATGGCCTGCTGGCTGAAAGCATGGGAAACCAACATGGTCTGGTGGTTGGAAACATGATGGCCTGTTGGGGGAAACCATGGTGGTCTACTTGCTGGAATCACGGGGGAACTATGGTGGTCTGCTGGGTGGAACCACAATGGCTTACTGGGTGGAAGCATGATTGCCTGCTGGGTAGAACTGTGGTGGCCTGCTGAGTGGAACCAAAGGGAAACCATAATAATAATAATAATAATAATAATTGTGGTATTTGTTAAGCACTTACTATGTTCCAGGCACTGTACTAAGTGCTGTGGTGGATTCAAATTAATTGGGTTGGACACACTACCTATCCCACGGGGGGCTTACAGCCTTAATCCCCACGTTGCAGATGAGGTAAATGAGGCCCAGAGAAGTGCAGTTACTTCTCCCAAGGATGCACCGCAGACAAGTGGTAGAGCTAAGTCTAGAACCCATTACTTGCTGACTCCTGGGCTCGGGCTCTGTCCACTCAGCCAACCACAGTTGTTTTCTGAGTGGAACCATGATAGTCTGCTGGGTAGAATTATGGAAGAACTTTGGTGGCTAGTTTGGTTTTGTTCTCTGTCTTCCCCTTTTAGACTGTGAGCCCACTGTTGGGTAGGGACTGTCTCTATATGTTGCCAATTTGTACTTCCCAAGCGCTTAGTACAGTGCTCTGCACATAGTAAGCTCTCAATAAATACAATTGATGATGATGATGATGATGATGATGATGATATATATATATATGATATATGATGATGATGATATATATATGTATCTATATATATGTATCTATATATATATCTAATCCTCAAAAAGCCCCTCCCTTGACCTCATGATTCCCTCCAGTTACTGCCCCATCTCCCTGCTACCTGAGACTTTTCTACAGCCACTGCTTCCATGTTGTCGCCTCTCATTATATCCTTCAGCCCATCCAATCTGGCTTTCACTCCATCGAAACTGCCCTCTCAAGGGTCACCAGCGATATCCTTCTTGCCAAATCTTGCCTCTACTCCATCCTAATCCTCCTAGACCTCTCAGATGCCTTCAAAACAGTGGACCACCCCTTTGTCCTGCAAGCATCATCCAACCTTAGTCTTACTGACACTCCCAGTCTCCTCCATAGGTTCCTCAGTTTCCCACCCCCTAACTGTGGAATTCCCTCAAAGGCTCAGTTCTGGGTTCCCTTCTATTCTCCATCTACACCAGCTCACTTGGAGAACTCATTGCTCCCTTGGCTTCAACGACCATCTTTATGCAGATGATTCCCAAATCTACATCTCCAGCCATGATTTTTCTCCTCTAAATTATCATATTTCCTCCTGCCCTCGGACATGTCTACTTGGATATACCACTGACACCTCCAACCTAACATGTCCAAAACAGGATTTCTCATCTTTCCACCCAAACACTGTCTTCCCCTTGACTTTTCCGTCACTGTTGACAGCACCACCAACCTCCCTGTTTCACAGGCTTGTGACTTTGGCATTATTCTCGACTCATCTCTTTCATGAAACCCACATATTCAGTCTGTCACCAAATCCTGCTAGCTTAACCTTCACAGCACCACTAAGGATTGCCCTTTCCTGGCCATCGAAATTGCATTTGTCCTATTCCATCTTGACTCCTGCTTTAGCCTCTTTACTGACCTCCCTGCCTCCTGTCTCTCCCATACTTCACTCATCTGCCCGGATCATTTTTCTGCAAAACCATTCAGTCCATGTTTCCCCACTCCTGAAGAACATCCACTGGTTGCCCATCCACTGCCACATAGAACAGAAACTCCTTTACTATTGGCTTTAAAACACTCAAACACCTTGCCATCTCCTATGCCCTTACCTCTCTGATTTAATAATGATGGCATTTGTTATGCACTTACTATGGGCGAAGCACTAGTACAATCCAGCCCACACACTTCTCTCCTCTAATACTCATTGTACCTCAATCTCATCTATCTTGCCACCAACATTTCTCTCATGTCCTGCCTCTGCCCTGGAACTCCCTTTCCCTTCAGACGATCGCTCTCACCACCTTCAAAGCCTTTTTAGAAGCACATCTCCTCCAAGAGGCCTTCCTCGACTACATCCTCATTTCCTTTTCTCCCGCTCCCTTCTACAGTGCTTTTGTACTTGGATTTTCACCCTTTATTCACCCCACTCTCAGCCCCACAGGATTTACTTAAGTACCTAGAATTTATTCATTTTTGTTAAGGTCTTTCTCCCCATCTAGACTCTAAGTACCTGGGCAGGGAATGTATTTACCAATTCTGTTATATTGTACTCTTCCGAGTGCTTAGCACAGTGGTGACACACAGTAAGTGTTCAATAAATATGATTGATTGACTGATTTTTTTTTAATGGTGTTGTTAAGTGCTCACTATCTGCCTGTCACTGTACGAAGCGCTGGGGTAGGTGAATGCTGATCAGATTGGACACAGTCCATTTCTCTCATGGGGCTCAATCTTAATCTCCATTTTACAGTTGAGGTAAATGAGGCACAGAGAACTTAAATGACTTGCCCAAGGTCACGCATCAGAGTAGGGGCAGAGTCAGAGTTAGAACTCAGTTCCTCTGACTCCAAGGCCCGGTGGTCTCTCCACTAATGCTTCCCAGTAGAAGCATGAGGGAAGAATGGTGGTCTGCTGTGGGGAATCATGAGGGATCCACGGTGGCCTGCTGGGTGGAATCCAGGGTGAATTCTGCTCAGGAGAATTATGGGTTTCCTCCTAGCAACTCTGGCTAAGGGTCATTCTTAAGATTCCTAACTCTCCTTCCTCTTCCTGCATCACCAAAGCCATGGGAGAAATCGAAGGTCATTTTCTCATCAGCAGTGTGTTCAGTGTGTTCTGCACAGCCCACCGTGGGGTGTCGGGCTGCCGTCCGAGGGCAGAAGTGGCCGTCGCACAGAACGTGCGGGAGGAGTCACCCAGAGCCTCGGCATTGCGGCCAATCTCCTCACAAATTAAAACCTTTTATCAGGCTCTAATAGCTGTGCAAACTAATTATATTTTGGCCAAACTTTGCCAAGGACTCCCCCGAGGTGTTATTATACAATTCCGAGCCGGGGAAGGGCGTCCTCATTCTGTCAACATCAGGACGTTTCAGCTGCAGGAACCACGCTCGACTCATTTTTGCTTCCACGATGTACTCGCACAGGGCTGGAGCAACCATGAGCTGGGAGGCCAGCGGGGGCCGAGGAGAGGGGGAAGCAGAAAGAGCGCACAGCTGATCCAGAAACACGTGGCAGGAGTTTTTGCTGTAGCCAGGAACTGAGCACCACGAGAAGCACTGTGGCCAAGTTAACGGGCCTAGTTGGCAGAAAACCCGGATTCCTTTTCCGGCTCTGCCCTCTGCTTGTTGTGCGACCTTGGGCAAGTCACTTAACTTCTCTGTGTCTCAATTTCCACCTCTGTAAAATGGGGATTCAGTATCTAGCTGTGGGCCTCATGTGAGCTGGGACTGTGGCCCCGCCTGAAAATCTTGCATTTACCTCAGGGCTTAGGACGGGGCTTGGTGTATAGAAAGTGCCAAAGAAATCCCACATTTATTATTATTATTAGCATCGGTTTCTGTCTTCATCAGTGGAAAGAGCCCGGGCTTTGGAGTCAGAGGCCGTGGGTTCAAATCCTGTCTCTGCCACTTGTCAGCTGTGTGACTTTGGGCAAGTCACTTCACTTCTCTGGGCCTCAGTTCCCTCATCTGTAAAATGGGGATGAAGACCGTGAACCCCTCATGGGACAACCTGATTACCTTGTATCTACCCCAGCACTTAGAACGGTGCTTTGCACAGAGTAAGCGCTTAACAAATACCAACATTATTATTATCAGTCCAGTCAGGATTCAGACCTCAGCATTCAGCTTATACTCCAAACACTTACTCATCAACCTGAGGTTTCTCGTGGTTCCTATTTTTTGCTTCTGGTGGACAAAGACCCTTCTTCTAGCCCTGCAGATCCTTGATAGGAGGATTTGGTTGGTAGAGTCTTTCCTGGAACGGTGAAAGACCCTCATCTCCACCCTTCTATATGTCTCGTGCTTTGAAAATCTTCATTCCACACTTGGTCTTTAGTTTTCAGGGTGGCCCCACCAAAAGTAGGGTCGTTTTGCTCCCCTCCTGCCACCATTGCCACCCACCTTCTTCCCCTCTCCTCTCCATCTCACTAATAATAGTAATAATAATGATGGTATTCATTAAGCATTTACTATGTGCCAAGAACTGTTGTAAGTGCTGGGGTAGATACAGTGTAATCAGGGGCTCACAGGGAGCTCACAGGCTCAATCCCATTTTACAGATGAGGTAACTGAGGCATAGAGAAATTAAGTGACTTGCCCAAAGTCACACAGCTGATAGGCAGTGGAGCTGGGATTAGAAACCATGGCCTCTGACTCCCAAGCCTGTGCTCTTTCCACTAAGCCACACTGCTTCTCACTAAAGTAAGGAAAAGTTATACTTTCTTTAAAAGTGTTCCTCTAACTCTCCCCTGCCAAGCAGGCTATGATGTGGCTGTCACTCAAGGCACCTGGGATTTAATCCTGCTCCTGCCACTAGCCGACTGTATGACCCTGGACAACTTAACTTCTTCCTCCCTTCAATTTCTTTTTCTGGCCATCTCCCCTATGAGATTATTAACTCCTTGAGGGCAGAGATCAGGACAGGGGCTGTGTCTAATTCTCACCTATGTATCTTGGCTCTAGGTACAGTGCTCTGCACATAGTAAGCACTTAATTAAAGCTTCTACTATTACTACTATTAATCAATCAATCATATTTATTGAGTGCTTACTCTGTTGCAGAACTCTGTACTAAAGTGCTTGGGAGAGTACAATGCTACTGTGTCTTCTAATTCTATTATTCTCTCTCAAGCATTTAGTTTAGTGGTCCGCAAACAGTAGGAGCTCAATAAATATATTGATTGACTTTTATCTCTGTGAACCTTGCTTCCTTCTCTAGGTGAAGGGATTAAATACCTGTTCTCCATCCCTCTTCAAGTACCCGCCTTGTGTAGGACATGAATTGTGTCTGATCTGATCATCTTGTAACTACCCCGATGATTAGCATATAGTAAGCACTTAATAAATACCATAATTCTAGCCCTAGATTGACAAGAACACCCCAGAGTCCGAGTCGGAGAGGCAGTAAGCAATTTATTAATCAAGCAATCAATGGTATTTATAGAGCACTTACTATATACAGAACACTGTACTAAGTAATCAGGAGAGTATAATACAAGAGAACTAGCAGACATGTTTCCTGTCCTTAATTAACAAATTTACAGTTAATAATAATAATAATAATAATGGCATTTGTTAAGCGCTTACTATGTGCAAAGCACTGTTCTAAGTGCTGGGGGGAGAGACATTAATATCTCTAATTAATTAGAGAAGCAGCATGGCTCAGTGGAAAGAGCATGGGCTTTGGAATCAAAGGTCACGAGTTCTAATCCCTGCTCTGCCAATTGTCAGCTGTGTGACTTTGGGCAAGTAACTTAACTTCTCTATGCCTCAGTAGCCTCATCTGTAAAATGGAGATTAAGACTGTAAGCCCCAACATGGGACAACCTGATCACCTGGTAACCTCCCCATCACTTAGAACAGTGCTTTGCACATAGTAGGTACTCAATAAATGCCATTATTATTATTATTATTATTATTATCAATAAATAACAGAATAAATAATTAAAGGATATGAGCCTGAGGGCAGTGGGATTGAGGGTGGGTAAATATCAACGGCCCAAATGTCACAGATCCAAGCGCATAGACAATGCAGAAGGGAGAGCGAGCAATGCAGTGAATTTCGGCAAGCTGCCTTATTTCTTTAAGTTACCAGCACACCGACCAGCTTGTAATCCCATGGCGGGCCCGTTTCCGAAGCAGAGATGGACAAAATGACCTCTGTGTCCCCATTTAGCTCTTGGCCCCTGGGATGTGCTCATCATTCAAGCCTGTCCACCTGACTGAGTTATCGCCAGCTCGTCATCCACCGGGGACCATCGTAGCTGGAGGGTCTCAAGGTCAGGCAGGGCTGCAGCCCCGCGCAGACTTTTGATTGATGCTGCAGAAGAGTGCGGTGGGGCCAGTTGGTGACTCCACCGAACTCCCTCAGATCAAGCTGTTCTCCCCGCCGGCCCCGTCAGGTGGTTGCGAGCCCGCCGGGCCGCGAGCAGAGGCCGAGGAACTGGAACGGGGAGGCTGCCGGGAGCCGGACCCCGCTTCACCAAAGGGTCCCGGCTCTCATTTCCAGCTCCGCCATCTGTCGTCCCGTCTCCTGAGCTCCCGTGATGGGCTCATCAGATTCTTGAATTCTTTCCAATCGTCACTAATTACACTGCAGGTCGGTAAATCATCCCAGGCAAGGGCTGACAGCAAGGAGACGGGCTTGGTGCCACGCGGGGAGGCTGGCCCTCTACCGTAGCCCGTGGCAACCACCCCCAAGGCTGAAGAGGGAGTCCCTCGCTAAGGATGGGGGAGCTTGGCATCCCTCGGATGAAACAGGCAATGTTAACCTTGGGTCTTGGGTACCCAGACCTGCAACACCCCAAGGCCACTGTGTTTATAGAATAATTAGTAATAATTGTGGTACTTACCAAGCACTTACTCTGCCCAAGCTCTGTATGGGGGTAGAAACAAGATAATCAGATTGGACTGTGAGCTCGTTGTGGCCAGAGATAGTCTCTCTTTGTTGCTGAATTGTACTTTCCAAGCGCTTAGTACAGTGCTCTGCTCACAGTAAATGCTCAGTAAATACGAATGAATTGAATGAATGAAGGAATTTTCACTTTTCCAAAGGGGGCTTACAATTTAAATAAGAGGGTGAGCAGGTATTGAATCCCTGCTTTGCTGATGTGGAAACTGAGTCACTGAGAAGTGAAGTGACTTGCCCAAGGTCACGCAGCTTTTAAGTGGCCGAGCCGTGATTAGAACGCAGGTCCTCTGAGGGCTAGACCCAGCTCTTTCCAATGGGCCATGCTGCTGCTCACTAGGCTTTGCTATTCAACCAGGCCTATGTGGCTGGAGCCTGCCATCCTCACTCAGCTGCCTGGAGCAGGGATGCCATCTCGTCCTGGTGCTTTGAGATCTCAGTCTGAAAAACATGGAGCCTGGCCACCCTGCCTCAGGGAAGATTGGGGCTCTGACCTGGGGCCTTTATTTCGGGAAGGGGCATGGAAGCAGAAAGGGGCCTTGCCGTGTGTGGAAATAGGAAATAAGCCTTTTGACATCCATATTAGGTGGCTCCGCTGCCCCCCGGGTCTGGGAGAACAAATTGAATTCTCATTCATTTCCGCTGGGCTCTTCCGATCTCTTTTTCTCCCTATCTGCCAGTTTCTTTCCCCCACCATTTCTGCTTCATGGACCCCCTTCCCAATTTTGACCTTGCCGATCCACAATGCGGGTCGCCTGCCGAATCAAGCCACCTCCCGCCTGTTTAAGTCCACAGAGCATCACTAATCGATGTCACCGAAAGAGAGAACCCATAGCCTTTCCCGTTGCTCGGTAGTCACGGCCGGGTCGGCCAGGAGGGCAGCCCCCTGCCATGGCCCCCGAAGTCTCGCGGCCCCTTCTCTGCACAGATTGCTGGCTAATGGGACGGAGCTAGCCGGAGCGTCTTCTGTTAATGGAGCAGAATATCAACAGAATAAAGCCTTCATTTCCCAGGCTGTGGTTTCGTTATTAATATACTTTACAGTTCACAGGTTGTACGTTTGCGCCCGTGTTTTCTCAGCTGGTGTAATCTGCAGCTCGGAGTGAGAACAGTCATAAAATTTTCATTTCCAGTTGAATGTGCGTCCAATTCGCCGTGAAATGTTCTATCTGTCGTGAATATTAAGCGCGCCGAAGTCGTCGCTGCAGGATTAAGCGAAAAGACTCCCGAGTTCGTCCTCGGTCTTGAAGGGTGGCGGTTTACTGGGGTGTGAGGCCGGGCTTCTGCTCAGAAGCCGTGGGCCATGAAGTCCTGTTTTGGGGGAGGAGGGCGAGCAGGAGGAAGAGGGACCCGGGGTGGAGCAGGTCACCATGAGTGTGGAAACGACCTGGGAGAGAATTCAGCCCCTCGGATGGAAGGGTAATGGGAGTGAAAACTTTGAGAAGAGGTGGCGGAAAGGGAGGGGAAAGCAAGTAAAGAGAAGGAGAGGGAGGAGAGAATGCGGAAGCAGAACAGGATGAGGGGAAATGAAGGAAATATTTGGAGAGGAGGAAGGAGAATGTGATTGGTGAGCTTGCCTATTGAGACAGACTGCTGGGGGCAGGATCCAAAAGATGTCAGTGTTACAACTGTCTCAGTCAATCAGTAGCATTTATTGAGTGCCGGGGGAGTGCTAGGCACTGTACTCAGTGCTGGAGAGAGGGCAACAGGAGCAAGACGTGTTCCTTTCCCTCAAGAAGGATAAAGCTTAATGAGGGAGGTGGAAAAAAAATACTTGCAGAGAGGGAAGCAGAGGAGGAATAAGAACCAAACAGGGTGCAGTAGAGACACATCGTGATAAATCATTTGGATAAACAATTGAATATGCTGATAAATATACAAATACCTACCTGGGTTCATGATATGGTCCGGAGACCATTTCAGTCCCATTGGATGGGGGGCTAAAAGGCCTGTGTGGGTGGAATGGAGGGGGGAGGAGGCTGGGGAAGAGGGAGCCCCAAAACACAGTAATAATATATGTACCCAACTGATGCCCAAAGCAAAGACAACATGACATTTTAAGACTAGGTTCTAAGTGCAAACATCACCTGTCCCACTGGGGCTTGGGATTGGCAACATATGCCTCTGGCACTAATTTACCATCCCTTTCCCGGGAGTTGAGCTGTTCCAGCATCTGTGGCATCTTCTCTCCCCACAGTTCCCTGAGGTCCCACCAGATCCTGTGGAGTTGCTCTAGAAGCAGAGACATAGGCTTCAGTGGAGGAGGAGGGAGGGTCGGCAGCATCTTTCTCAGTGGTCTTGTTTGGCCTGTTTCTGATTTCTTCTGTCCTTTAGGCCAGGGACTCCTGGTCTGGAATTTGTTCAGGCTGAAGGAGTGAGCTGGCTCCAGGCAGGGAGAGGAGTAGAAAGCTAGCCTGGAAGCTGAATAAACAGGAAGGTGGGCCTTAAGACCATCTCCTTGTTAGTAAATGCAGATTTTTCTAGGTCAGGCCTCGGAAGAGAAGCAGCTGTGAGGACTGGGTGTTGGCCACTCTTTCCTTTCCTCAACCCCAAAAGTGGATAATAATAATAACTGTGTAATTTGTCAAGTGCTTACTATGAGCCGGGGACTTTACTAAGCACTGGGATAGTACAAACCAATCAGATTGGACATAGTTTCTGTCTCACATGGGGCTCACACTTTTAATCCCCATTTTACAGATGAGGGAACTGAGGCACAAAGAAGTGATTTGCCCAAGGTCACACAGTAGACAAGTGGCAGAGCTGGGATTAGAACCCAGGTCCTTCTGGTTCCCAGGTCTGTGCTCTATCTGCTAGGCCATACTGCTTCTCTAACATTCCTTGTTGGCTATGTTAACTAGAAACTCTACCCCCTTGTTCGCATCCTTCCTCCTGCTTGTAACTCCCTCCTTTTTCCAATACACCGGACCATTCTCTCCCCAAAATCAAAGCCCACCTTGAAATCTCATGTCCTCTGAGATGTATCCACTAATTACTTTTCTTCTCCCCAGGTCAATCAATCAATCAATCAATCAATCGTATTTATTGAGCGCTTACTGTGTGCAGAGCACTGTACTAAGCTCTTGGGAAGTACAAGTTGGCAACATATAGAGACGGTCCCTACCCAACAGCGGGCTCACAGTCTGGAAGGGGGAGACAGAGAACAAAACAAAACATATTAACAAAATGAAATAAATAGAATAGATATGTACAAGTAAAATAAATAAATAAGTAGAGTAATAAATATGTACAAACATATATACAACCCCTCCCCACTACACCTTAGCAGTTTTGTACTCCCAGACACCCTAACACTTTATGTACTCAACTGTAGAAGCATTCATTCACCTATCCACATGTTTCTTTTTTTCCTGTGATCTGTAAATTATTTTGTGTCTTTTCCTCCATTAGATGGTAAAACACTTAAAGGCAGGTCATTTATCTTCTCTCCCTATTTTACTCTCCCAGGTGTTTAGTAGAGTGTTCTGCACACAGTAAGTCCCCTCTAAATATGATTAAATATGACTGATTGAGATCCAGTGGTAATTTGTCATGTACCTTTCTGTCTCTAGGATAAAGGGGGTTGTTAACCAACTCCCACAGTTTCAAGAATTGTGGGTTGTCCTCTGTAGTAGTAGTAACTAGTAATAGGACGAGGAAGAGGAGGCATAGCAGGAGTACTTATTGAGCACATATTTGGTGTAGTGTGCACTGTTTTTGGAGCTTAGAACTGGTATTTTCCTTGCCCACAAAAAGCTAACATTCCAATGGAGGAGGCCATTAGAAATGGAGGTCAAAATAAATGGAGGTCAAAATAAAAAACACACACATATGTTTACATATTTATACACCTGACTTCTGAAGATGGATATATGTAAGCTCATAGACTGTAAATTCATTATGGGCAGGGATTTTGCCTCCCAACTCTGTTGTATTGTACTCTTCCAGGTGCTTAGAACAGTGTACTTCACATAGTAAGTGCTCAGTAAGTACCACTGATGATGACGAGTGCTAGAGTTGGCGAGGGATTTATATAGATTAGGAGAGTGGGATATTAATGGTGGAAGGCTTGTAGAGGAGGTGGGATTTCAGGGACGGCTTTCAGGAGGGAAGAGCTGTGGTCTGTCAGATTTGGGGAGGGAGGAAGAGTGAGGTATAGCAAGAAGGGTAGTTTGGAGAACAAAGAGAATGAGTTGGAAAATACCAGATGAAGAGAGCAGTTGGCTTTTTTCCTCAAGTCTCTGCCCTGATTCATTAGAGATGCCTCCCTTTTAAAAAAAAAAAATGTATTTGTATTAGGTGTTGACATAGACACAAGCTACCCAAGTTGGACACAGACCCTGTCCCACATGGGGCTCACATTCTTTTTTTTTTAATGGCATTTATTAAGCACTTACTATATGCAAATCACTGTTCTAAGTGCTGGGGAGGTTATAAGGTGATCAGGTTGTCCCACGGGGGGCTCACAGTCTTAATCCCCATTTTACAGATGAGGTAACTGAGGCACAGAGAAGTTAAGTGACTTGCCCAAAGTCACACAGCTGATAATTGGCAGAGGCAGGATTTGAACCCATGGCCTCTGACTCCAAAGCCCATGCTCTTTCCACTGAGCCATGCTGCTTCTCTATTCCTAATCCCTATTTTACAGATGTGGTCACTGAGACCCAGAGAAGTTAAGGGATTTGCCCAAGGTCACACAGTAGACAAGGGGTGGAACAGGGATTAAAACTACCAGTCCTTTCTGACTCCCGGCCCATACTCTATCCACTAGGGCATGCTCCTTTCATTCCTTCAGAAAGGAGCTGCCAAGCCCAACAGAGACCCATTCAAGGAGCCTGAAGAAAGAGCTTCAACCCTGGTGGAATCATTCATCCATTCAGATGTATTTACTGAGTGCTTACTATGTGCAGAGCACTGTACTAAGCGCTGGGGAGAGTACACCAGAACACTAAAGAAATGTATTCCCAGCCTCCAACGAGTGTATGGAAAGATGGGGTGGCAGCGAAAAGGGGGAGGTTTCACCTGTGGGCTGGGTCGTGTTTCTGTGGGGGGGATTCATTCATTCATTCCCCCCCTCGCCCCTGCCTTACCTCCTTTTTTTTAAATGACATTTATTAAGCGCTTACTATGTGTAAAGCACTGTTCTAAGCACTGGGGAGGTAACAAGGTGATCAGATTGTCCCACCGGGGGCTCACAGTCTTAATCCCCATTTAACAGATGAGGTAACTGAGGCACAGAGAAGTTAAGTGACTTGCCCAAAGTCACACAGCTGACATTTGGCGGAGCCGGGATTTGAACCCATGACCTCTGACTCCAAATCCCGGGTTCTTTCCACTGAGCTATGCTGCTCCTTCCCCTCCCCACAGCACCTGTATATATGTATATATGTTTGTACATATTTATTACTCTATTTATTTATTTATTTTACTTGAACGTATTTATTCCATTTATTTTATTTTGTTAATATGTTCTGTTTTGTTGTCTGTCTCCCCCTTCTAGACTGTGAGCCCGCTGTTGGGTAGGGACTGTCTCTATATGCTTCCAACTTGGACTTCCCAAGCACTTAGTACAGGGCTCTGCACCCAGTAAGCGCTCAATAAATACGATTTAATGAATGAATGAACTAGTTGGGGGTGAGCCATCTCCCTAAGACCCCTTTTTCTCCTGACACTGCAGGACCCGCCTGAGAAATGTGCGGGCGTGAGACGATAACACCGACACCTGGCTGGGAATGACTGCTCCGTAGGATGAAGAGCTGCCAGGGGCCACTTTCCCCACAGAGATGTTTGGGTGGGCCAGGGACTGGTGGGAAACTGGGCGTGGAAGAAATTGTCCCTCGGTCTGTGATCACTGTGGGGAAATCACTTGGCCCGATCAATGTCCATCTTGCCACATGTCAACCTGGTAAAATCCAGCCAGAGCAAACCCCATACCACCCCCACCCAATCCTCCCTGAGTCCATTTACAGCCAAACTGGAAATCTAAAAAGTCTAAAGCAGCTGAGAAGCAGCGTGGCTCAGTGGAAAGAGCACGGGCTTTGGAGTCAGAGTTCATGCGTTCAAATCCCGGCTCTGCCAATTTTCAGCTTTGGGCAAGTCACTTCACTTCTCTGTGCCTCAGTTACCTCATCTGTAAAATGGGGATTAAGACTGTGAGCCCCCCGTGGGACAACCTGATCACCTTGTAACCTCCCCAGAGCTTAGAACAGTGCTTTGCATGTAGTAAGTGATTACTAAATGCTATTATTAGTATTAGTATTATTGGAAGCAGCATGACCCAGTTGAAAGAACCCAGTTCTGGGAGCCAGAAGACCTGGGTTCTAATCCCAGCTCTGCCACTTACCTACTATGTGAACTTCTCTATGCCTCAGTTTCCTCTTCTGTTAAGTGGAAATTCAGTACCTGTCTCCCTCCTCCTTAGTCTATGAGTCCCTCATGGGACAGTGATTGTGACTTGATTATTTTGCATCTACTCCAGTGCTTAGCATAGTGCCAGACAATAAATCAATTTTATTTGTTAATAATTATGGTATTTGTTAAAGACAGTGATTGTGACTTGATTATTTTGCATCTACTCCAGTGCTTAGCATAGTGCCAGACAATAAATCAATTTTATTTGTTAATAATTATGGTATTTGTTAAACACTTACTATGTGCCAGGCACATACTAAGCACTGAGGTAGATGTAAGCAAATCAGGTTGGATGCAGTCCCAGTCCCACATGGGGCTCACAGAATAGATCTTCATTTTACAGATGAGGTAAATGAGGACCAGAGAAATAAAGTGACTTGCTTAAGGTCACATAGCCGACAAGTGGCGGAACCGGGATTAGAACTCATGACCTTCTGATTCCCAGGCCTGTGCTCTATCCACTACACCTTGTTGCTTCTCATTTACTGAGCCCTTACTGTAGGCAGAGCACAATACTAATCATTTGGAATTGCACAATATATTGAGAGAGGACCAAAATAAGGACTTAACAAATTCCATTATTATAACTGGTTCTGTTCCTCCATCTCTTTTCCTGCTCACTCTCCTTTCATTTTCCCCTACTTCTAGCCAACCATATCTGTTTGTTGGAATCAGGATATCTGGACAACATCCTTAGATTAGGAACTAAAGGGCTGAGGTCCCCCAGGATTCTGGGACTGGAGAACTTAAAGTCCAAAGAGTTCTGTGTGACCAGAAATGAACATTTACTAAGAATTTCCTTACCTGAGTGGAGAGATCCAAGCATTTAGACTTACAGGAAGAGGGGCAGTGGGGTTGAAGATATGGAATGCAATTCAACCAGGACAATTCCAGGACATATATGTATTCTTTGACAGTTGTCCACGGTAACCTACCAAAATCCGGAATTGTCCACTTAAACCAAGGTAAATTATCAATCCGTGTATTCTGTGTTAACTAGAAATGGTGGGCAGTGGGGGCATCCGCTGGAATCTGCCCCACTAAGGGCATTTTTCTGGGATACCCTGACTCTTAATTGCTCCAAAGGTGTTGGGTTCCACTCCTAGGTGTATGTGAACTCAGGAGCCATAATGCAGTGACCAGAACCTTTGGCAGAAGGAGACTGAAGGCGGAAAATATGAATACTGAACATAAAGGCATTGGTGCCAAATCTCTACAGAACAGGAGGCACACCAAATGAAAACTGGACTGTCCAAACTAAGACCAGATAAAAGGTTACACTAATATATTCTAATTTTTATATTTTATATCTCAATATATAGAGAAGCAGTGTGGCCTAGTGGAAAGAGCACGACCATGGGATTCAGAGGACCTGGGTTCTAATCCCAGTTCCACCACTCATAAGCTCTGTGAACTTGGGCAAGTCCCTGGACATTTCTGTGCCTCATCTACCTCATCTGTAAAATGGGAATTGAGACTGTGACCCTCATGTGGAACATGGACTATGTCCAAACTGATATTTCTGTGACTACCCCAGCACTTAGGACAGTGCCTGGCATGTAGCAAGTGCTTAATAAAAACCATTTTTAAAATTTCCTTTTCTTCTCCCTAGTGGATATCTCTATGTTTTGCTGATACATGGTCACTAATTAATCAATGGTATTTATTGAGTGTGTACCGAATGCTGAACACTCTACTAAGCATTTGGAAGAATATAGTACAATAATGTAGGTGGACATGATCTCTGCCCATGAGGAGTTTACATTTTAGAGAGGAAGAAATACGTTAAAATAAGATAAAGGAAATGGCAGACTATAAAGATATGCATGTTAAGTGCTGTGAAGCAGAGGGTGGGACAAAGACCAAAGTGCACAGGCAATAGACAGGATGTCCGGTCTATTGTTATATTGTACACTCTGAAGCGCTTAGTACAGTACACTGTAAGTGCTCAATAAATATGATTGATTGAATGAATGAATGAATGAGATGAGGGGTTAGTCAGGGAAAGCCACTTGGAAGAGATGTGATTTTAGGAAGGATTTGAAGTTGTGGGGAGTAGTGGTCTCTCAGATATGAAGGGGCGGGAGGGGGAGGTCCAGACCAGAAGGATGATGTGAGTAAGGAATCGGTGGTAGGATAGAAGAGATTAAGGTACAGTGAATCGGTTGGCATCTAGAGAGCTACTACCTTCTGCAGTCATTTCTCTTCTGCATCCAATCGTCCAGGCTGCCCAGCCCCCTTGACACTTCTGGACCAACCTCTCTGTTGTGTCTGATTCTCTCTCCTGTGGAGGGAAGCGATGTGGCTCCCTCTACTACCCTTCTCAGTGGGGCAAGACGTATTCCTCCATGGCTGGGCGTTTGCCTAGCCTAAACAGCCCCACTGTGGGGAAAAGACCAAGGGGAGAAAAGGGCAGGGAATCTATTCTACCTCTGCCCTCCCAGCTTTCCCTCCATCCAGTCTGGCTTCCACCCGCTTCATGTTTAGCTCACAGAAACGACCATCATTCAGGAACCAGAAGTCATGGGGGCAGCAGCCGTCCTGGCCTAGATAATTCTAAAACAACCTGAAATTGGCACATTTTCTCCGTCTGTTCCTTCTCAGGCTCAGAGGGGAGAATTGGGTTACACGGTGTTTTCCTACAGTCTGTGCTTTTTTTCTTTCTCCACAATGGCCAAGAACCCAGCTGTCCATGTCAGCTGGGACCATCATACTCTCTGGATCTATCTAACCATGTGGATGACCCCCCACGCACCCCCTTCTCCCCTCTAGCCCCCCACCATACATACCTCCCCAGCCTATTCTGGATCCCAGGTATTCCTCGCCCCTCTAATCCCTTCAGTACCCTGGTCTTCGGACAGGGCAGGAGGAAGTTTAAATCAGCAACATCAGGAAAATCTCACTATAAACCAAAACCACCTCTGAATATGCAGCCCGGCAAAGGTGATAATTCCACCGCTCAATTTATTTGAAGTTTTCTGCTTCAGCCTCGGTGCTGAAATGAATTCTAGCAGTGTCCCACACTCAGGGAACGGGAAAGAACTGCACATCCTTCTCCTGGCTTGTCACTGTACAGTTGAGATAATAATAGTCTTTTTCTGATCCCCTGAACTTTCCCATCTGCTTCATAAAACAATAGCAATTTTTTTCCCTTGCTCTCTCTTCCTCTCTCTCTTTTATTTTTATCCTCCTCCACTATAATTTAAAGCTGTGGCAGTGCTGCAGCCCTTGATGTTGGTTTTCTTTCTCCCCATCCGTTAATACATAGCTTTTATTTAAAATGGCCTTTCGTCTCGGCTCCCACAGAAGCAAGGGATGGGGAAGCATCGGCCAGGGGATTGGTGGTCCTGGGCCTGAAGCCCAATTTATCTTGAGCCCGGCCTGGTGACCTTACTGGGGGCTAAGAGTGCCTTGCCGATGGAGAACTCCTAAGAGGGTGGCGACTTATTTCAATCTTCAGGGAAACAGGAGAGACTTAGAACACACCTGGCTGCCAATCAATCAGGGGTATTTATTTAGTGCTTACCGGGTGTGCAGAACACTGTACTAAGCATCTAGGAGAGTACAGTAGAGCAAGTAGACACTATCCCTTCCCTCAAGGAGCTTACGATCTAGTGGGGGAGACAGGCACTAAAATAAATTACAGGAAGGGAAGCAACAGAGTATAAAGAATATGGTCACAAGTGCTGTGTGGTTGACTACCTACGTGTTTAGAGGTACAGGCTCAAATACAAAGATGATGTGGTGGAGAGGGGGCAAGTAGAGTGGAGAGATGAGAGATAAATCAGGGAATTGCCTTCAATGGCCATGGCATCTAGGTGATGAGTTATGTATGGGAGGGCAGCTCAAACAGGGCCCAGACCAGCTCGTGGCTCAGTGGAAAGAGCATGGGCTTTGGAGTCAGAGGGCATGGGTTCAAATCCCTGCTCCGCCAGTTGTCAGTTGTGTAACTTTTGGCAAGCCACTTAACTTCTCTGGGCCTCAGTTCCCTCATCCGTAAAATGGGGATTAAAACTGTGAGCCCCATGTGGGACAACCTGATCACCTCGTGCTTAGAACAGTGCTTTGCACAGAGTAAGCGTTTAACAAATACCATCATTATTTATTATTATTATTATTATCCACATACCCAGGGTGGGCGGTGCCTGTCAGAAGTCAGGCTTGGAGATGCCCATTGCTATGGGAGTTTTCCCAGTTCAGGTCTGGTCCCTAGAGCCACTGCAAAGCCTTTTCTACTGCCAGATAATAATGATGGCATTTATTAAGTGTTTACTATGTGCCAAGCACTGTTCTAAATACTGGGATAGATACAAGGTTATCAGGCTGTCCCACGGGAGGCTCACAGTCTTCATCCCCATTTTACAGATGAGGTAACTGAGGCACAGAGAAGTTAAGTGACTTGCCCAAAGTCACACAGCAGACAAGTGGCGGAGCTAGGATTAGAACCCACAACCTCTGACTCCCAAACCCGTGCCCTTTCCACTAAGTCATGCTGCTTCTCTGTGTGCCAAAAGTGAAAAAGATGCCAAATATCCAGAGCCAACCAGAGTTGGGTAAGAGATTGAAATGGAGTGGGGGTGCGATGTAGGCTCAGCTCACCCCCTCCTCAGGCATGGCCCTGTGATGATACGGATCAGCAGAAAACTGTTCTTAGGGGCTCCTGTTAACCTCGGGAAAACGGCCGTCTTCCATTCTGTCTAGTTTCCTGGCACCAGCAAGCCCGGGTACATGTGCCCAGTGTCTGCACAAAGTTTCTATCGACTCACAACTCTGCTGAAAAGCGTCCTCCGCTGTGACAACCTCCCACACAGCTCTGCTCTGGCACCTGCAACCCCCGAAGCTATCCATGTTCCTGGCCCACCTCTTCTCTCCTCTTGAATTTCCTCCACCCGCAACGTTGGGCTGGGGAGGAGCCAAGTCCCAAACGGTCTTCCAAAGGGGAAATGTCCAGGCCACAGCTTGTTGGGAACCAGCACTGGGCTGCAGAACATCAACTGTGATCCAAGGGAAATTCATTCCGACCTGGCAGATTCCCAAGCTGTCTGCAGTCTGCGACACTTTTACCGGGTCATGGGTGCCTGGAGTCCATCAGGGAGACCAGCACCCCCGGCCAGCTGGGGAATGAATAAAGGTGGAATTTGAAGCTGGGAGGGAGTGTGGTGACCAGCTCTGAAGCAGGTGCAGGACTGGGGCCAGTCATCAGTCGGTCAGTCAGGCAATCGTATTTATTGAGCGCTGTGTGCAGAACGCTGTTCTAAGTGCTTGGGAGAGTACAGTATAACAATATATCAGACACATTCCCTGCCCACAGTGAGTTTAAAGTCTAGAGGGAAAAAATAATTGTGGTATTTGTTAAGGCTTACTAGGTGCCAGGCACTGTACTAAGAGCTGGAGTGGATACAAGCATATCGGGTCATTCATTCAATCGTATTTATTGAGCACTTACTGTGTGCAGAGCACTGTACTAAGCGCTTGGGAAGTACAAGTCGGCAACATGTGGCACAGTTCCTGTCCCACATGGGGCTCACAGTCTTAATCCCCATTTTACAGATGAGGTACTGAGGCACAGAGAAGTAAAGTGACTTGCCAAAGGTCACACAGCAGACAAGAGGCAGAACAGGATTAGAACTCAGGTCTTTCGGATTCCCAAGCCCGTGCTCTATCCACTAGGCATTGGTACTTCTCTAGGCATCTTCTGGAGTGTCAACCCGAGTGACAGGCTGAGGATACATTATGAGTAGTCACTTTTCTCCAGGTCACCTGTCCCGCGGGGCACCACCATCTGGTTCTTGGTCTGATCTCTCCCTTCCTTCTGCAATTCACATCCCAGCTCCCCTGACCTACTGGAGAGTTGCTGGTTGTGAGCTGGATTCAGTCATTCCTTGATACCAGGAACAGGCTCCATGGGATATAGGAATGGAGCCTTTTGGCTCCTGTTCCCAAAATGCGGCTGAACCTGGGGCAGAGCACAGTTTTCCTATTAGGGTACATGATAATGATGATGATGGCATTTGTTAAGCGCATACTGTGTGCCAAGTACTGTTCTAATCTCTGGGCTAGATACAAGGTAATCAGGTTGTCCCACATGGGGCTCACAGTCTTAATCCCCATTTTACAGATGAGGGAACTGAGGCACAGAGCAGTGAAGTGACTTGCCCAAAGTCACACAGCTGACAAGTGGCGGAGCCAGGATTAGAACCCACGACCTCTGACTCCCAAGCCCGTACTCTTTCCACTAAGCCACACTGCTTCTCAATAACGTACCGCAAGCTTGATTAAGAAAGAGAATCCCCTGGCCATCTGGAAGCATAGGACTCAATGAGATGGGCATGGTGAATCCTGGAATCTAAGATCCTTGGTTTATTGATTTGTTAATGATTTAGTATCTATTTAAGTTTATAATTTCTGCCTAGTCTCAGGCCCTTTTCACTACTGTATCATGATCAATTTAGGTCAGCTTGTCTCGCCCATTAGACCATGAGCTCCTCAAGGGCAGTGATCTTGCCTTATCCTTCTGCATGTTCAGTGCTCTCTCCTCAGCAGTCAGTCGATCTGCTGGATGATGAAAATGATGGTGATGGAGAGGCTTTTTTGAACAAGTCTAGGATTAGACCTGAATAGATTTTTTGCTGGGACTTCCCTCCTCCTTCTGCATCCCCTTCTCTAAGCCAGGGGTGGGGGCATCCAGCTGGAGTGGCCTGGGAGGGATTTTGGAGTTGAGGGGCAGCAGGGGGGGGAGAGTCTCCTGAAAATAGAATTCCATCATCCTACTTCAACAGATCCCAAATTGGTGTGGGTGTGTTGAGCGGTTTCTCCTTGGCTTCCCGCAGTGCTGGTTCTGCCGGGCCTCTGCTTCCTTTTTTTAATTTTACCATTTGTTCCCCGTCTTAGGAAAAATTGGAAATTTATCTGCAATCAGCCCTTCGCTCGCTTCCCTCTCCCAGCCGCCCCTGCTCTTCACTTCTCATTTATTTCTGACAGGCATCATGTAACAGATCCCTAATTTGACGAGCGCGAGATAGCCCGTGGCCAAAACGGCGAAACGGAAGCTGGAGCTGGGCTGCGGCTGTTCAGTTCACTCCCCTGGACTCCCAGAACCACTGTTTTTCCAGGGAGCAGAGGTTCCCGGGGGTGGGAGGAGGTGGGAGGCCAAAAAACAGGACAAATCCCATTGATAATGTTCTCTCCATCCCAGGCTGCCACAGGAGCTGCTGGGAGGACGTTTGCGCCTTTAGGGTTACGGTTACGCTTACGGTTGGCATGACAGGGCACCAGCTTTGTGATTACAAAGAATTAGCTGGCAGTTTAGGTGGTGTGCTGGCCAAAGCTGGCATGGGTAGTGCCCCGGAAAGAAGATTATAATGCCAATCTGGTATTTAGAAAGTGCTTCCTAAACGCCGGGGCAGGTGTGAGATAATCAGATTGGGCACAGTCCCTGTTCCACCCGGGGCTTGCCATCTTTAGGGGAAGAGAGAGCAGATACTGTTTCTCCACTTTACAGAGGAGAAAACAGAGGCTCATGGAGGTAAAAATGATTAGCAAGGTCACACAGCAGGCATGTGGCGGATTCCCAGCCTTTTACCCTTTTGAGGAGGTGCCACGGCCTAGGGGAGAAGGGCCAAGCCTCCATCCCTAAATGTGGAGAGTGTTTGGGCAGTGAACGTGGGCACCGCTGCATCCAATTCTCCTCTGAACATGAGCTTGTGCCATCGAGACTCCGAGTACAAGACTCATTTCTCTCGCCTGTACCCTGGGTGCCCGCTGGGAATGGGAGTGGGGAGTGCCCGCTCCATATCTCTGTGTTTCTCGTGTCAGCATTCCTTACTGCCTTTAGTCCACACACCACTTTTATACCAGCATTGTTAAAAAAAAAGCCAACAGCCTCAAAATGCTAGTGTTCAGCAGCTTTGAAAGATACCCTGAGCTTCTAACGCTACCTCTGGCAGCAAAATTATGTTATTCTTTACCCCCTCTCTCTGACCCCTCCCCTTGTGTGGCTCCTAATCTCATCTTCTCCTGTCTCCTGTTCCTTCTCTGTTCTCCATCTCAATCTTTTCCCCATTCTTGTTTGCTCTCCTTGTTTCCTCTTTCCTTCCCTTCCTGCCCTAACCCCATTAAGAATAACTGTGGTATTTGTAGGGCACATACAAAGTGCCACACACTGGGGAAGATACAACATCATCAGGTCAGACACAGTTCCTGTTCTACACAGAGTTTGCAATCAAAGTACAAGGGGGAACAGGTATTGAATGCCCATTTTACAGATAAGGAAACTGGGGCAATTCACCTAACTTCTCTGTGCCTCCGTTTCTTCATCTGTAAAATGGAGACCGTCCATTTGCTCTTCCCTTTAGCCTGTGATCCCCAAATGAGACAGGGGCTGATTCCAACCTAATTATTTTGTATCTACTCCAGCACTCAATACAGTCTTTAGCATATAGTTAAGTGCTTAACAATTACTACAATTATTATTGTTATCGTTAATAATAATAATGATGGTATTTGCTAAGTGCTTACTATGTGTTAAGAACGGTTCTAAGCACTGGGGTAGATACAAGGCAATCCGGTTGTCAAACATAGGCCTCACAGTCTTGATCCCCATTTGACAGATGAGGTAACTGAGGCACAGAGAAGTGAAGTGACTTGCCCAAAGTCACACAGCTGGTAAGTGGCAGAGCCAGGATTAGAACCCATGACCTCTGATTCCCAAGTCCATGCTCTTTCCACTAAGCCACACTGCTTCTCTGTTATTAACCCCTCCTCTTCTCTCTTCTCCACTGTCCATCTTCTCCCTCTACTTTTCTCTGTGTACAACTGCACAGTCTCTTTTTTCTCAAAGACAATCCACGTCTTTCTCAAGTATGATCTCTTTTCAATCCAACCGTTCGCTGTCCTTTTCTCTGTTCTTCTTCTCCTCTTCGTTCTGTCTCTCTCCATTAAGCCTTGGAATAGATAGTCATTCCTTGTACTTACCAAGGGGTTCAAGGGCGAGGGAAGAGTTACAAAGTGCTGTGGGTCGCTGGGATGCTGTTCAACACTCCTTTGCCTCTGTTGTGGTCCCTAGCGCAGAGCTCAATACCTTGCTTGAAGGGACAATATATTTGGGTGAGATTACAGACTCTGTGGAATATAGCGGAAGGGGTCGTATTTGCTGTGAGAGAGGCCACGCGAGAAGCAGATGTGTGACTGGGTGAACTTGAGATGAGTCTTCTCGCTGTCTCTCTCTCTGTGTCTCTGTCTCTCTTCTCTCCCCCCAACACAACCTGTCTCTCGCTCCCCCCCGTGATTGGACCTTTGGCAAGGGATGCAATAGCCTGAGCCCGTGGAATGTGAACATGTCCTTTGCGCAGAAACATGGTGGTTTCAAAGGCAGTTCTGTTTCCTACAATTGAGATTAAGCCCATTAAAGAGCCTCTGGAAAGGCCTCACCTACAACATTGACTCTGTCTGGAGAAAAGGGCAAGGTGTCAGCTGGCAGCTTCCAAGAGCTCAGCGCTTTGCCTCCCGAGCGGTTACGGCTGTTTGATTAGCTGTAAAATAAAATACAGGAAATGCCAGCAGGCAAATCTCAATTCTGCTTTCTGAAGGAAGCCTGCTGCTTAGCAAGGGGATGAGAAATTTTATTTCTCCGATGTCTTGCACAATGGGTGTGACAAGAAGAATCCTGCAGCAGGTCGATAGGACAGTGGATGCCTGCATAAGCATTTAAATGATAATATTTATTGAACACTTAGTGTGTCCAGGGAGCTGTACAAAGTGCTTATTCAGCAGTATTTATTGAGCATCTACACATATGTAGCACCTACTACATACATTTTGGAGAACACTGATGGCCAGGATCCCTGTTTTTAAAGAGCTGACTAACTCCATCTTTGCCTTCTCAGACTGTCAGGGTTAAACTCTCAGCCATGAGAGCCTCCCAAATCCTACCAAGGGCTGCAATCCTTACCCAGTGATTCCAGTGCTTTTCCCATTTTCCATGCATCAAACCAAGGCTCTGCATTCTCAACCTTCCATTTGGCCTTTCTCCTGCAAGGTGGCTACTCAGGTTAGGGACACAAAGCAACTCCAACTCAGAATCTTCCCATCATCATTCACACTGTCCAAATCAGAAAAAGGTAAAGGAATCGATAAAATAACCAAAGCCACATAATCCCAAGCCAAAGAAAGACATTAGAACACTTTACAAGGTTGGTGTGAGTTGCTAGGTGCATGATAATAATAATAATAATAATAATCCCAGCTCTGCCAATTGTCAGCTGTGTGACTTTGGGCAAGTCACTTAACTTCTCTGTGCCTCAGTTACCTCATCTGTAAAATGGGGATTAAGACTGTGAGCCCCACGTGAGACAACCTGATCACCTTGTAACCTCCCCAGCACTTAGAACAGTGCTATGCACATAGTAAGTGCTTAATAAATGCCATTATTATTATTATTATATATAATAGTAATGTTTTTTAAGCACTTACTATTTGCCAAGCACTGTACTTAGCAATGGGGTAGATACAATGATCAGACTCAGTCCCACTCCCACATGGTGGGTGTGTGAGTTTGTACCTCATCTTAGACTGTCAATTAAAGGAGCCAGGAATCCAGGTCCTGTGTGGGTTCAGTGTATAGGACATTGTGTTTCATGTATCCTTTCATTTAGTAGTATGTTTGAATTGCCTTGTGTGCCGAGCACTGAACTAGCCATTTGAAAGAGTCCAATGAAAGTGAAAGACCCAGCCCCTGCCCCGAAAAAGCGTGCACTCTGATCAGTAAACATTCAATGTCACTGACTAATTAATTTGGAGCAGAGCAGATTTCTGACAGTATCACGGCTCTCCAGTGATTCATTCTTGTCTATCACATCTCCCTCCAGGACTCTGATCTGGCTTCTGTTCTTTCTCTTCCCTGACACACACCACACACATTCTCCTGTTCTCTTTGCCCCCTTCACCCCTCAGACTTCATCATTCTTATTATCACCGTTAATATTATGATTATTCATTCATTCATCATTCATTCAATCGTATTTATTGAGTGCTTACTGTGTGCAGAGCACTGTACTAAGCACTTGGGAAGTACAAATCGGCAACAGATAGAGACAGTCCCTACCCAACAACGGGCTCACAGTCTAGAAGGGGGAGACAGACAACAAAGCAAAACAAGTAGACAGGTGTCAATACCATCAGAATAAATAGAGTTATAGCTATATGCGCATCATTAATGAAATAGAGTAAATATGAACAAATAAAATAGAATAATAAATATGAACAAATATATACAAGTGCTGTGGGGAGGGGAAGGGGTTGGGGCAGAGGGAGGGAGGGGGCGATAGGGAAGGGAGGATGAGGAGGAGAGGAAAAATGGGTGGGCTCAGTCTGGGAAGGCCTCCTGGAGGAGGTGAACTCTCAGTAGGGCTTTGAATGGAGGAAGAGAGCTGGTTTGGCAGATGTATGAAGGGAGGACATTCCAGGCCAGAGGAAAGATGTGGGCCAGGGGTCGACGGCGGGACAGGCGAGAATGAGGCACAGTGAGGAGGTTAGCAGCAGAGGAGCGAAGTGTGCGGTCTGGGCTGTAGAAGGAGGGAAGGGGGTGAGGTGATGGAGAGCTTTGAAGCCGAGAGTGAGGAATTGCATCAGTTCAGCCCTTAGTAGGTGTTGAGCACTGCTTAAAGGGCTGGGGTAGATACAAATTAATCGGTCAGCCACTCCACCTGTCCTGTGTGGGGCTCACAGTCTAAGTAGGAGGGAGGGCAGAAATTTAATCCCTAGCATGCAGATGAGGAAATTGAGGCCCAGCGAAGTTAAGTGACTTGCCCAAAGTCATGCAAGAGGCAAGTGTGGAGCTGGAATAAGAACCAGGTTATCTCTCTCCTAGACCTGTGCTCTTTCTACTAGGCCATGCAGCTTATTCTACTTTAACTCAGCCTATGCCCAGCCAGGGATGTTGCCTGCTCCTCAACCCTCTATTTTCTCAGAAACGGGGAAACTCCTGAACACTCTGAAACCCAGGCACCATTTGTCCAAACATTAGCTATGAGCTTGACTTCTCTGGGGGCAGCAAGGGTGGATTCATCTCCCTCTTAAACTGTAAGCTCCATGTGGGACAGGGACTGTGTCCAACCTGATCTCACTGCATCTATCATGGCGTAGTGGCTAGAGCACAGGCCTGGGAATCAGAAGGTCATGGGTTCTATTACCAGCTCCGCCATTTGTCTGCTGTGTGACCTTGGGCAAGTTATTTCACTTCCCTGTGTCTCAGTTATCTCATCTGTAAAATGGGGATTGAGACTGTGAGCCCCGATTTGCTTGAATCCACCCCAGTGCTTAGTATAGTGCCTGGCACATAGTAAGCGCTTAACAAATTCCATGATTATTATTATAATTACCACAGAGTTTCCTACAGTGCTCAGCACAGAGCAAGTGCTGAACAGAGACCCCAGTTACAATTATAATAACAATAATGGCATTTGTTAAGCACTTACTATGTGCGAAGCACTGTTCTAAGCACTGGGGGCGATACAAGGTAATCAGGTTGTCCCACATGGGGCTCAAAGTCGCAATCCCTATTTTCCAGATGAGGGGACTGAGGCCCAGAGAAGTGAAGTGACTTGCCCGAGGTCACACAGCAGACCTTTGGCGGAGCCAGGATTAGAACCCATGACCTCTGACTCCCAAGCCCGGGCTCTTTCCAGTGAGCCACGCTGCTTCTCAATAATTACCATTATTAGTAAATTGGACAGAGGGGCTACATGCGATCAAGACCCGGAGGACCCCCGGGCAGGAGAAACCACTGAGTCATACAGGCCTTATCCACGGTCTCCAGGCAAGAACACTGAGGAGCGGGACTCCATCCCACAGACTGGAGTTGGAGTCCATGGCCCTAACTCCCACCAACGGGATGTGTGTGTTTGTCTGAGTGATTTTCCGCAGGAGCATCTGTCAGTCTCCAGCGTTTTCTTATCATTGCAGCAAATTATTTAAACACTACCCACCGAACCCCATCTGTCACTGCGCCCCTATTGCAGTCAGGGCCCAGACTCTCCAGGTCTGTGAAGGAACTAGCCGGAGAAGGCTCCTTGCCAAACAACAGGGCAAATTAAATCAAAGCGTGGCTGCCGGACCCAGGGGGAAAATGCACATCAGCTTTGACTTATTGCATGGTGCACACTTACAAGAGAGAAGCAGCGGCTTTTGTCACTGCAAGAGGCCATGAAAAATGAATTAGGGCTTCTGCTGAGAGAGGGCATGGAG
The DNA here is from genome assembly GCF_015852505.1 of Tachyglossus aculeatus. Lineage (NCBI taxonomy): Eukaryota > Metazoa > Chordata > Mammalia > Monotremata > Tachyglossidae > Tachyglossus > Tachyglossus aculeatus. The sequence continues at coordinate 69,353,063 of NC_052076.1, forward strand.
GAGAATCTTTCATTCTGAGCCGCTGTCCTCTCTCACCTTGCAAGAAGCAAATAATAAAAGAACTTGTGGTTGGAATACGTCGCGATGAGGTCTGACTTTACTCTCTGGGACCCCCGGGCCTGGAGAGGAGATGGAGGAGGAGGGGAGGAGGACTGAGACCAGGCCTGGAGGAAAGCTGCTGAGACCCTTCCCCTGCCCCATCCCTGTTCTAGGGATAGGAAGGAGACGATTTGGGAAGGTGTGGGCGCCCTGAGGACTTGTCCAGTGGTACTGATGAAGAGTCAGCCCTGTGGCTCCCACCCGCCGGGTTGCCTCCCTGAGCCCGCTGATTTTCCCACAACAATGGAAGGCCTATCCTGCCCATCTCTGTGTGGGCAGCCATCGTTCCCTGCCTGGGGCTATTTCGGGAGCTTCCATTGATCTGAGTTGGGCCTTCTTCCCTGTCTGAGGACTGCCTGGCACTGGCCAATGGGCACTGGACTAAATCAGCATTGAGCTGCGAGGAAATGCTACCCTCTCTGTAGGCTTTGACTTCCTCAGCACTCTGCTCCCTAGCATTCTCCAGTCCAGGAATGCCCTTGAGCACACTGGAGCAGAAAAATAATAATGATGGCACTCTTTAAGCGCTTACTATGTGCCAAGCGCTATTCTAAGCTCTGGGGTAGTACAACTTAATGAGGTTGAACACAGTCCCTGTCCTGCATGGGGCTCACAGTCTTAATCCCCATTTTACAGATAAGGTAACTGAGGTACAGAAAAGTGAAGTGACTTGCCCAGAGTCACACAGCAGAAAAGATGCAGAGCCGAGATTAGAACCCGGGTACTTCTGACCCAGGTTCTAATCCATTTCCATTCTGGATCAGGACAATGGTCTGTCCCACTCAGTTTTCTGTCTTCACCAGGAGAAACAGAGGATGCTTTGGGAAACCGGGTGAGGATCATCTTCAATAATTACATTATTTTAAAGACTCGAGTCATGTTCTGTCTGTCTCTGCCTTCCCAGAGTAGAGCGTTTTCATTGAATCCATTTCCATTCTGGATCAGGACAATGGTCTGTCCCACTCAGTTTTCTGTCTTCACCAGGAGAAACAGAGGATGCTTTGGGAAACCGGGTGAGGATCATCTTCAATAATTACATTATTTTTAAGACTCGAGTCATGTTCTGTCTGTCTCTGCCTTCCCAGAGCAGAGCGTCTTGATTGTTTCTATCTAGTCAAAGGCTACCCCAACATTCTGTTAATTTTGGTGGCTCATTTCTGAACTTTCTCCAACTATATTTGATATACCTCTAAACACATTTCTCAAAATAGTGTGCTCCTAACCAGTTGCCCTAGTCAATGATTCCTAATGTTTAAATGTATTGCTACTTCAAGTAGTCAGCCAGTAACCCATGCACTGACTGGAAACTCATTGGGGGTAGGCTTTTAAGGTACTCAGTCAGCTCTTTCCTCCCTATTTTACCTTGTTTGTCTCTTACTACAGCCTAATTCATACACTCCACTCCTCTAACACCAATCTTCTCTCTATACCTCATTCTAGTCTCTCTCACTGCCACATCCTCCCTCCAATCTAAAAATTCCTCTCCCTGCACATCTGACAGTTCACCACTTTCTGCACCTTTAAAACCCCTCTAGAATCCCATGTCTCACTAGAGGCCTTCCCTGATTAAGCCCTAATTTCCCAAATCCACCCTCTCTTCTGTGTCACTATGCACTTAGCTGTGTACTCCTCAAACACTTTGATATTCACCCCAGCTCCACAGCACCATTTTCCCTAACTGTAATTAAATGTAATATCTGCCTCCCCCTGTATACTGTAAGCTCCTGTGGAGCGGGATCAGGTCCGCCAATCCTATGATATTGTACTTTTCTAAGTGATTAGTACAGTACTCTGTACACAGTAAGTACTCAGCAAGTAGCATTGATTGATTGGTTAAGGGCTGGATCTAAAATGAATCTAACATGGACCCCTGGCATGAGAAGCAGCGTGACTCAGTGGAAAGAGCACAGGCTTTGGAGTCAGAGGTCATGGGTTTAAATCCCGGCTCTGCCAATTGTTAGCTGTGTGACTTTGGGCAAGTCACTTCGCTTCTCTGCGCCCCAGTTTCCTCATCTGTAAAATGGGGATTAAGACTGTGAGCCCCCCGTGGGACAACATGATCACCTTGTAACCTCCCCAGTGCTTAGAACTGTGCTTTGCACATAGTAAGAGCTTAATAAACGCCACCATTATTATTGAGAAGCAGCGTGGCTCTGTGGAAAAGAGCACTGGCTTTGGAGTCAGAGGTCATGGGTTCAAATCCCGGCTCTGCCAATTGTTAGCTGTGTGACTTTGGGCAAGTCACTTCACTTCTCTGGGCCCCAGTTCCCTCATCTGTAAAATGGGGATTAAGACTGTGAGCCCCGTGTGGGACAGCCAGATCACTTTGTAACCTCCCCAGTGCTTAGAGCAGTGCTTTGCACATAGTAAGCGCTTAATAGATGCCACCATGATTATTATTATGTAATAATAATTCATAATAATAGTTGTGGTCTCTATAAAACACTGTGGTAGTTACAAAATAATCAGTTCCTGTCCTACATGGGACTCATGGTGATTACAAATTAGGAAACTGAAGCCTAGAGAATTGAAACAACTTGCCCAGAATCACCTAGCAAATGGCAGAGCCGGAACCGGAACGCAGATCCTCCGACTCCTCAGCTCATGCTCTTTCCACCTGGTTGTACTCTAAGGGTACTGAGTAGCTGTTGATTTATAATAATCTCCTGAGGAGATCACAGCTGTGAATCAAACACCAATTCTTCATCTCCTGACCTACTCAGACCCTAGCTCGCACTGCTGACTTCACAAGACATCCGACAGGGCAGAGTTGGGAGCAAGAAACCCAGGACATTCACAGCATCAAGGTCATTCTTCCTTTGCCCACCTCTCAGCAATCCATCAATCAATGGTATTTATTGAGCTCTTTCTGTATATGCAGAGCCCAGCGTCCTGTCATCCTAGAGAAGCAGCGTGGCTCAGGGGAAAGAGCCTGGGCTTTGGAGTCAGAGGTCATGGGTTCAAATACCAGCTCTGCCAATTGTCAGCTGTGTGACTTTGGGCAAGTCACTTAACTTCTCTGTGCCTCAGTTACCTCATCTGTAAAATGGGGATTAAGACTGTGAGCCCCCCATGGGACAACCTGATCACCTTGTAACCTCTCCAGTGCTTAGAACAGTGCTTTGTACATAGTAAGTGCTTAATAAATGCCATCATTATGATTATTATTATCCTGAAAATGGAATAATAATAATGAATAATACAAATTATGGCATTTGTTAAGCGCTTTCTATGTGCCGGACACTTTACTAAACACTGGAGTGGATAAAAGAAAAGCGGGTAGGACGCAGTTCCTGTCTCACCTGGGGATCACAGTCTTAATCCCCATTTTGCAGATGAGGGAACTGAGAGTTCATTCATTCATTCAATCGTATTTATTGAGCGCTTACTGTGTGCAGAGCACTGTACTAAGTGCTTGGGAAGTACAATTTGGCAACATATAGAGACGGTCCCTACCCAACAGCCGGATCACAGTCTAGAAGGGGAAGACAGACAACAAAACAAAATATATAAACCAAATAAAATAAATAGAATCAATATGTACAATGAAGTGACTTGCCCAAGGTCGCCCAGCAGACTAGAAGTGGAGCCGGGATTAAAACGCCTGACCTTCTGACTCCCCCAGGCCTGGGCTCTATCCACTATGCCATGCTGCTTCTCAAGTGGAACCCCACTATTTATTAGTGGAATGTCTAACCAATGTCTAACCATCTAGAAAAAGGCCGAGTGGGGTGCTTTGTGATTGAAACTAGTCAAGAGTGTCGCCGGCTAGTGTGAGCAGAGGCTACGCTGAGACCTAGTTTTCAATGGAGGCATCTCTGACAGGCCTTTTAAGATTGAAGATTGGAGAATGGAAGGCCGAGCAAGTATAATGGAAGGCAGAATGTCTGTACCTCATTGTCTGGAGAAGAGATGGGCTCGGGCTTCAGGAGAATGGGAGCTGCCAGTCAAGCGGTTTTAATAGAACAGGAGGCAGTTAGATTTCAATAAAAGAAATGAATATAAATATTGTTAGCGGAGGAGAAAGGAAAGCAAGAATATCTTGTTGGACTGGTCACAGCAGAAAAAAACTTAGATGGAAACGCAGGCAAGAAGAATGAGGGCAGAGACCTATGCAAATCCAGAAATATCTTACCTGGAGCTCTTGAACGCTTCCTCTTCAGGATATCCAGGCTGTTCAATTATCTATCTGTCTACCTGTCTGTCTGTCTATCTACCTGTCTATCATCTATTTACTAACCTAATTTTTCTCTTTATGTATCTACCTTATTCTCATGGCTTGAAAATGTTGTTACTAATGGTTATCCTGAGCTGTGCAGGCATTGTGTACAGCTGAAGAAAAATATACACAATCAGCTAATGCTTCAACACTGTGTAACGTAAAGCCTGTCATTCGACACCTTATCCCACAAGCATGCCTCATGGCCATTATCAAAGAAGCAGCGTGGCTTAGTTTAAAGAGCCCGTGCTTAGGAGTCAGAGGTCGTGGGTTCTAATCCCGCCTCTGCCACTTGTCAGCTATGTGGCTTTGGGGAAGTCACTTAACTTCTCTGTGCCTCAGTTACCTCATCTGTAAAAAGGGTATTAAGACTGTGAGCCCTACGTGGGACAACCTGATTACCTTGTATTTACCCCAGCGCTTAGAACAGTGCTTGGCACATAGTAAACGCTTAACCAAAACCATTATTATTATTATTATTATTATTATTATTATTATTATTATTATTATTATTATCAAAGCCCTCGATGCAGACAAGTATGGGAATCACAGAGCTCCATGTTAATGTCCGTTCTGAGCTTCCATTCTGGCATGTCATGTATTGTATTAGTACCTTAACTTAAGGATCAGCATAGTGCCCTAAAGCCCTCAACTAGCTGAAAGAAAGCCCTTTAATTAATAATAATATTAACTGTGATATCTGTTCAGTGCCTACTATGTGCCAAGGACTGTATTGAGTGCTGGAACAAACATAAGAAAATCTGATTGGTAACAGACACTGGCCCACACACAGCTCACAGTCTAAGAGGGAAGGAGGATAGGTATTTAATTCCCATTTTAACAACAAGGAAATTAAGACACAGAAAAGTTAAGTTACTTGCCCAAGGCCACACAGCAGACAAGTGGTAGAGCCAGGATTAGAACCCAGGGCCTCTGAGTACCAGGCCTGGGCTTTTTCCACCAGGCCATGCTGCCCCCATTTAAAATGGGGGTCCTCGTGCTTTGCCCAGACTACCAACAGTGAGAATCATTATCTTGCCTAGACTTTCTAAAATGCCTCTACTTGTGCAACCAAGATAGGACCCCAGGTCTAGCAGGCTTCAACAGCCTAATCATGCCCAAGAAAAGCCTCAAAAGGTGAACAACCAGAAGAAAGGTCCCGGGGTGACATTCACTGACTTCAAAAAACAGTCCAATGATGGAACACCCAGAGCTGTGACCCTCTAAGACAAGATATGGCAGGCGTGCCATACTCTTCAGCTTTGGTTTCTTAGTCCAGCCTTGAGCAGTCCCCACCTTCCAACACCCTCTAACCCTCTGGGCCGTTGCATTAGTAGTAATAGTAGTGTTATTAAGTGCTTACTGTCTGCGGAACACTGTACTAAGTGCTAAGAGAGAAATCACAGGTAGGAATTCATGGTCTTCCAGCCTAGTAACTCCCGTTGACCTCTTCAGATCTACATGGCCATCCTGACTGAAGCCAGAATTCCCTTTCCTGGAACAACTTCACATCCTACCGGCATCAGGCTACCTACATGTCCACCCCCATTCTTCAAACACCATTCCAGTAGGAGACTCGAATAGAAAATAAACAAGCAATTACAAAGAAAGAAAGCAATCTCCTTTGCTTCCCAATGTGTCTCTGATAAAACATAAGGTTTGTGATTGAGGAAGGGTGTGGTTGCTTTTGTTCTACAAAGTCCTCAAACCAGAGGACAGGGAAGGTTGTATTTTCCTACAGGTGGCACGACCGGGTGATTTGAAATCCAAGGTGTGGTTGGCTAGGAGGGAGTGAGGGGCGTTGGAAAACTGAAATGGGGTCTCTGGCGATTTTACAGTCAAATAGAATCATTTCCAGCCTTATGATTTTTGAAATCAATTTTGCAAATTATGAGAACAATGGCGATCGGACAAATAGAAGTTTCCCTGGATGTTCGAGTGTGATCGGGAGAAGTCCAGGAAAAGCTAGCTGCCATCATTCCTGACTTGAAATAAGTTGGGAGCTGCGGTCACTCAGTCCTGCAGCCTCGGACAATCGAGAAAGCGTGTGAAAGGCAACTGCCATGCCCTGATCCGTTCCATCCCTGCGCAGGAGCAGTGTAAACAGCAAAATTGGATCTGAATGTAGGCTCCATGCACCCAATTTAATTAAATGTACAAGAGGCAGTGTATACATGTGAGGAGGAAAAGAGAGGCAAGAAATAGGAGGGGTGATTCCTTTCAGACAGAGGAGTAGGAATATATTTGGCAGATACAGTGAATTGGGAATAAGGAGAAATACAAACTGCCTTCTGTGTCTGAGAAATAATCTTCCCTTCCCATGCTTAATAACACACTGCTCTTTGAGCAACTCTGGAGGAAGCTGGAAAATACAAAATTAGACTGTGACCATAAGCCATTATTGGTTCAGTCTGATGGTTTTTGCTGCGCAGGATTCTGTTTCTGTCAGGGCACTTTGGTGCTAGGAGAACTGTGTACTTGTTGCCGTCAGGTTAGGGAGGCCCCATCCAAAACCCACTAACTTTTCCTTCCTGATTTTCCCTCTATAGACTTTTCACCATGAATATATCCAAACTCATCTTGAGCCCGTGATTACAGGGAAAGTTAAGAAATACCCATGTCATTTGGGTTTGTGGATATTAAATTTTTTTTTCAGGCTGCAATGGTTTTGTATCTCCCTGGGCTGCCGTGAGACGTGGGAGAATATTTTGAACACACTAGGCAAATGAATAAATTAATAGTATCGTCATCGTATCCAGCATCATCACCACGATCAATATATTTAGAGTGTCCTCTGTGTGTGTAGGGTGGCAGTTTATATCATGGACAATTTTATGTCAGTTTTCTACGGATTTGTCCCTTGCCTGGTGCAGATCTGTTATTGGCCAATTTGAGTCAGGTATTTTTATTTTTTGATACCCAGCCTCCTTTTTGTCACTGAGATCCATGACTCTTACAAGGTGTCTGTGTTCCCAGGGAAAACAGATGCTTGTGGAGAAAATGTAGGGGAGTGGGGGGAGGGTGGCAGCAGGGGAATTCCTGGAGAGATCCTGTGGATTCAGACAAATTTAGGTTAACGTCCACAAAATGGCATGTAGTAGGATGTTATCTTGATCCAGTCAGAGTCCAGCATGACGTATTCAATGTCATGCACATCTCAATGTTTGCAGTATTCATGAGTGTCCTGAGCAACCTACCCAGGTGTACCTAACACTGTACTAAGCCCTTGAAGCAGTGTGGCTCAGTGGAAAGAGCAAGGGCTTGGGAGTCAGAGGTCATGGGTTCGAATCCTGACTCCATCACTTGTCAGCTGTGTGACCTTGGCCAAGTCATTTAACTTCTTTGGGCCTCAGTTCCCTCATCTGTAAAATGGGGACTAAGACTGCGAGCCCCACGTGGGACAACCTTGATCACCTTGTATCCCTCCCCCAGTGCTTAGAACAGTGGTTGGCACATAGTAAGTGCTTAACAAATACCACCATTACTATTATTGGAGGCCTTCCCAGACTGAGCCCCTTCCTTCCTCTCCCCCTCGTCCCCCTCTCCATCCCCCCATCTTACCTCCTTCCCTTCCCCACACCACCTGTATATATGTATATATGTTTGTACATATTTTTTACTCTATTTACTTATTTATTTTATTTGTACATATCTATTCTATTTATTTTATTTTGTTAGTATGTTTGGTTTTGTTCTCTGTCTCCCCCTTTTAGACTGTGAGCCCACTGTTGGGTAGGGACTGTCTGTCTATGTTGCCAATTTGTACTTTCCCAGCACTTAGTACAGTGCTCTGCACATAGTAAGTGCTCAATAAATACGATTGATGATGATGATGATGATGATTATTGACCCTGCACCTGGTGCATGATGGGGGATTCTGAACCATTTTCTACTTTTTCAAAAGGAAAGAAATAGTGTTTTTTCCTTGCACTAAAGAGCTTGGTGAGGATAGGCTGGGAGCCCAAACCTGAGGGCCATTTTGTTCAGAAAAAAATCTACAAAACTATCTCTGAAGGATGCATAGAAAAGCGTTTGTCAAGGCCCTCGGGAAAGAGTGCGATTTTTGAGCCGACAGATCATTCCCTATTTGTTCAGAGGATTCCTGAGTGTCTCAGTTAAACATTGCAGAGTCCTCTCCTCTCCTGTGCTCCTCTCCTCCCCGTGCACATGCTTAGTTGTCAGAGGCAAATTATTCCATTACCATATTCAGGTCAAAAGTCTGTTGCCTGAAAATGGTACAGCAGCATGATCAGGTGGTAATGAGGTTAATGACTTGGGTCTTCGCCAGGGCCTGGGCCTAGGTCTCCAAACCCAGAACAGGAACTGAAAGCAGCATGAAGTCTGGAGAAGCTGTGGGTGCCCCTGGGAAGATGGGAAATTGGGGGAGCAGAGCAGGGATGAGGAAGGGAGGGAGGAAGCAGCATGGTGTAATAATAATAATGGCATTTATTAAGTGCTTAGTACAGTGCTCTGCACACAGTAAGTGGTCAAAAAATACAATTGAATGAATGAATGAAGCGCTTACTATGTGCAAAGCACTGTTCTAAGCGCTGGGGAGGTTACAAGGTGATCAGGTTGTCCCACGGGGGGCTCACAGTCTTAATCCCCATTTTACAGATGAGGTAACTGAGGCCTACAGAAGTTAAGTGACTTGCCCAAAGTCACACAGCTGACAAGTGGTGGAGCTGGGATTTAAACCCCTGACCTCTGATTCCAAAGCCCATGCTCTTCCCCAAGCAGCGTGGAGTGCCTGGGGATAGTGGATAGAGTGTGGTGGATAGAGCACGGGCCTGAGTGCCAGAAGGTCATTCATTCTAATCCCAGGTCCTGCTACATTTCTGCTGTGTGACTTTGAGCAAGTCACTTCACTTCTCTGTGCCTCAGATATCCCATCTGTAAAATGGGGAGTGAGACTGTGAGCCCCATGTGGGAGAAGAACTGTGTCTAACACAACTTGCTTGTATCCACCTCAGCACTTGGTACAGTGCCTGGCATATAGTAGTGCTTAGCAAATACCATAATAATAAGAACGATTATTATTATGAGTGCTTAACAAATACTATAATTATTATCATTATTATTAATAAGTGGAGTGGGGCAGGGCCACCAATCAGTTTAGGTTAGACTGAGGAAAGAGAAAACAGAAAATTAACAAGGAATAATAATGGGCGTGTCTGGATTGAGGTGGGTTTTGATTTTGAGTGCTAGCCTTCACATTTGTGGGGATGATTGAGGCATGGAGGAGAGTGGGGAGATAGATTTGCTTGTTCCATAGCAAACTGGAACGTCAGAGCCAGTAGATTTGAGTTTGGTGCATTTAGGTTCCAAATGGGGGTGAGAGGACTGTGCTGGGCATCAGATACGGTGTTCAAGTAACCAGTCATTAATTCATTAGTTTGTCCTTCTTAAGCCCTTCATGGCAGTGAGGAATGGGTGGAGCATTAACATCATGAAATCAGCATTCTCTAAGCACTCTGCATATGTTCAGTTGTTTAAAGTTTATTTACTGTACCACCTATTTATCTGTCCAAGCCTCCAGCACGTTTCCACACACATCTCTTGAACCTGATCATACCCTTTTCCCGAAAGCACTTCTGTGTCTGTGGTGTTGGGCCCTGTGTGCCTGTGTGTACGTAAGGGTGTGTGTCTGTGTGTGCGTAGGGAGAGGGTTGCAGGCAGGAAGGGAATGTCTTTGTGTGTCTATGTGTTTGTGTGTGGTGGGTAGTATGTGTATGTGGAGGGAGGGCATCTCTGTGTGCCTCTGCGTGTGTTGGGAATGTGCATATGTGCCTGGAGGTGGGCATGTCTCCGTGCCTTTCTATGCATCTGTGTGTTTGGGTGTGTGGGCATGCAAGTGTTTGTGGAGGGTGGCGTGTCTCTGTGACTCTGTGTGTGTATCTATGTGTTTGTATGTGTGTGGAGGGCACATACGTACATAGAAGGTTGCATGCTTTCATGGAGGTTGGGGAAATGGCTTCGTTCCTATGTGTGTCTTTCTGTGTGCTTGTGTGGGGAGGCCTGTGCATGTGTGTGAGTGTGTGTGTGTGGGGGGGCAGGTCTTTGTGCCTCTGTGTGCAGGTTGTGTATGTATATGCTTGTGTGCGTTTGGAGGGAATGCATGTGAGTTGGGGGGCATTCATTCATTCAATCAATCGTATTTATTGAGCGCTTACTATGTGCAGAGCACTGTACTAAGCACTTGGGAAGTACAAGTTGGCAACATATAGAGACAGTCCCTACCCAACAATGGGCTCAAAGGGCCTCTGTGTGTGTTGAGGGGAAGAGTGTGCACATTGTGATGGTTAGGTGTGTTTCTCAAGGTATGTGGTGGTCTGCTTTTTATAAGTCTTTGTGGAGTGATGTGAGCATAGGGCTAGGCAGATATATAGCTGTGGTTGTGTCTGTGGGTTTGTCGTGAATGTATCTCCCCAGCCAAAGCGACTTCGGGCTGGTCTGCGAAAGTCCCAGTAATAGGATCCCCTGAAGATAAATAGATTATGTATAATTTGGTTATCCTTTGTCAAACGTGTTGCTATTTGTGGTGAGATTCTAACCATGAGTATAATTAATAATATGAGCACGATTAATCATAGTGATTTTAATATTTGTTAAGCATTTACTAAGTTCCAAGGCCTGGTAAATGCTGAGGCTGATGTAATACAATAATAATAATAATAATGGCATTTATTATGTGCTTACTATGTGCAAAGCACTGTTCTAAGCACTGGGGAGGGTACAAGGTGATCAGGTTGTCCCACGGGGGACTCACGGTCTTAATCCCCATTTTACAGATGAGAGAACTGGGGCTCAGAGAAGCTAAGTGACCTGCCCAAAGTCACAGAGCTGACAATTGGTGGAGCTGGGATTTGAACCCATGACCTGTGACTCCAAAGCCCATGCTTTTTCCACTGAGCCACTCTGCTTCCCTAATCAGAGAAGCAGACAATCAGATCAGACACATTTTGGGTCCCACATGAAGTTCACAGTCTAAGGGAGAGGAAAAACAGGCATTTTATTCCCAGTTTACTGATGAGGAAAATGAAATGCAGAGATATTCATTCATTCGTATTTATTGAGTGCTTACTGTGTGCAGAGCACTGTACTAAGCGCTTGGGAAGTACAAGTTGGCAACATATAGAGATGGTCCCTACCCAACAGCGGGCTCACAGTCTAGAAATTAAAGATATTAAGAAACTTGCCTAAGGTCACACAGCAGGCAAGTAGCAGAGCTAGGATTAAAATCCAGATCTCCCGTCTCCCACTCCATAGGTCAGGGGTGGCATGAGCTTCTGTTGAATTCTCCCCTGTGCCAAGTGCAGTGCTCTGCACTCAGTAGGTGCTCAATAAATACTCTTTATTAACTGACTGATTGGTTGACCTGGGTGAAAATGTCTAGGAATGAGCAACAATCACTTCCCCACTGTGGCTTTGTAAAATTTGTCCTTTTGAACTCTCCCCTCAGCATGACTCTTGCTGTTTAGGTTTGCCACTGAAACTCAGATCTTGAGAGCCTCCCTTCTCTTGATTGCCCTAGATCAGGTTGATGTGCAGTCTGCCGTCTTCTCTGATGCCAGTGATGTGACTTTCACACACCCATTCTGGTCTCCCTGCTAGCACGAATCCCCCTTCTGTCCACCAGCCAACAACTCCTTCACTATTCTGCTCTCCCCATTCTCCTCACATGTCCCTCCCAGTCAAGTCATGTTGCAATGAGCACTGTCTCTCTGGAGGTGAGCTTCAGGGCTTTGGAAGGGAGAAAATAGGTCAAATAAGAATAGTAGAAGAAGGAGCAGAAAGCCCAGAATGAGGCGAGACACATAGCAGAAACCCAAGGCATCTGTGTAAACCAAAGACTCATCTAGCAGAATGCACACAAAAAGTCAACATTATTTACGATAGAAAGATCTTTTGGGTGTGAATTTTTTTATATCTTTAAAGTATTATGATACGAATAAAGCAGTTTTTTTTTTTATAAAAACAAATGCACCATCTAACAATCTCAACAGTGTGCCTTTAAGGCCAAGTCTTATAAGACTGCTATTTTTTATTGCCAAAAGTAACTACATATTGATATTTCAAAAATGCCTCAGGGTTTTTATGTAACTAGTTGCTATTTCACCTCAAAAATAAATAATGTTTCCTGTTTTCACTTTTACTTATCTGGAATAAGTAGCTATTGACATCTGCTGAAGTCGGTATAAAGATTTATTTACCTAGGAGTAAATATTGACCAATAGGGAGCCTGGCTCAGTGTTTCCATTGAAGGACAATAAATTGTGATATTGACTGAGTCTAGACATCGATATTTGCATTGTTGTAAACATTTTCAAAAACTCCATTAGATATTCTCAAACAGTCCCTTCGCCTGTTGAATTTCGGATCAAGGGGAGTGTTTAGAAGTTCAGGTGGGGAGGGGCAGTTTTCTCTTTTGTGCAACTGGAAAACTGTTCTGAGTCCTGCACTTATGCAGCTTTGAGCATTTGGAATGATATCGGTAGGGCCTGTTTTCTAAGGATTCCGACAACAGTATTAGAATATGAGAGTTGCTTTGTTTCCAACTTTTATCAGATCCCAAATACTGGGAGACCTTCCCATTATCTTGGTACTCTCTCTTCTTTCCCTAACAGAAAACCATTTGCCTGGAAAAAGAGGCAGTGTGGAAAGGGAAGGAAAGGGAAAGGGTTGTACTTTAGTCCAACTCTGCCTGGAATTCTGGAGTGAACGAAGGAATTTTCAGTTTACCTAGATGCTGCCTCCTCCCAGTAAAAAGGCCATGATCAATGTCATTCCAGAATCAGACGAGTTGCTGTTCCAGCCCAGAATTTTCTAGTACTAATTACAGGCAATGTAATAGTAATTGTAGGAGCGGTAGTTAGTATTTGTATTAATAGTAGTTGTAGTCACAATAGTGGAAGTAATAATACTTGTTGTCCATCTGATGGATGAAATGAGGTTTGGAGTAGCTCTGCTCTGGAATGGAACCTCCTAGTTTGTCTGTAGCCCCCTCATTCATTCAATCGTATGTATTGAGTGTTTTCTGTGTGCAGAGCACTGTATTAAGTGCTTGGAAAGTACAATTCGGCAGCAGATAGAGACAATCTCTATCTAACAACGGGCTCACAGTCTAGAAGGGGAAAACAGACATCAATAGCATCAAAGTAGATAAATAGAATTATAGATCTATACACATCATTAATAAAATAAATAGACTAATAAATATGTACAAATATACACAAATGCTTTGGGGCAGGGAAGGGGGTAGAGCAGAGGGAGGGAGTAGTGGCGATGGGGAGGGGAGGAGGAGCAGAGGAAAAGGAGGGCTCATTCTGGGGAGGCCTCCTGGAGGAGGTGAGCTCTCAACGGGGCTTTGAGTCTGACATAGCTGCTGCTCTATCCAAAAGTCCTGAGGTGCTGGAGACCCTAGGGCAAGAAAGCCCCAGGGTGTTTAGAGTTGAGAAGTGGGAAGAAAGGGATAGGAGCAGGGAGGTAATACACAACTTCCCTCTCCAATGGGAATGTCTTCAGAGAGAAAGTAATTGTCAATAACAGCATCTCCAGATCAAACACAAAGGAAGCCTTCAGGTTTTGTTATGACTTATCAACTTTCATAATTCTACACTTTTTGTTACTTTCCCTCTCTCTCTCCCTCTCCCTTTCCCACATCCCTTCCCCTCTTCCTCCTCTTCCTATTCCTGCCAACAACTGTCCCTGAGCTCATCCTAAACTTTATGACCTGCACGCCCAAGTTGGAAAACCTGACTCGGATGTTTTCTTACCTTGATGTTCTCATTCCCCAGACCTGATGGAAGAAGTCACAGAATGGGGCCACTTGTCTTTCCAAGGGGAATCAATCAATCACTGGATCTATTGAACACTTCCTGTCTCCAGAACACTGTTCTAAGCACTTGGGAGAGAAAAATTCAACAGTTGGTAGATACGTTCCCAGTCCACAAGGAGCTTCGGTCTAGACGAGAGACAGATATTAATATATATTGATTACAATTATAAACGTGAATGTTATAGGGCTTAAAGTGGGGTGAATATCAATTGCTTAGAGGGTACAGTTTCTAGTGCATAGATGATGCAGAAAGGAGAGGGAATAGGGGAAAATATGTTTTTATCAGGAAGGCCTCTTGGAAGCGATGTGATTTTTAATAGGGCTCTGAAAGTGGGGAGAGTGGAGGTCTGTCGAATATGGAAGGGAAGGAAGTTCCAGGAAAGAGGGAGGATGTGAGCAAAGTGTCAGCAGTGAGATAGATGAGATACAGATACAATGAGTGGGTTGGCATTGGAGGAGAGAAGTCTGTGGATTGGGTTGCATTAGGAAATCAGCCAGGTAAGATAGGAGGGGACAAGCCAATAGAATGCTTTAAAGCTGATGGTAAGTAGTTCTTCTTTGGTGCAGAGGTGACTAGACAGCCACCGGAGGTACTTGAGGAGTGGAGAAACATAGTTGGAGTAGTTATGTAGAAAAACGACCTGAGTTACCTATGGACTGGAGTGAGGTGAGACAGGAGGCAGGGAAGACAGAGAGGAGGCAGTTGAAGTAGTCAAGATGGGATGATAAGTGCTATCATTATAACAGCAGTTTGGATGGCGTAGAGAGGATGGATTTTAGCTATGTTGTGACGCGATTTGATGACAAATTGAAAATATGGTTTGAATGAGAGAGACGAGTCAAAGATAATGCCAAGACTTGTGAGGTAGGGAAGATAGTGGTGCTGAAAAAGAGACGGGGAGGACAGGGTTTAGATGGGAAGATGAAAAGTTCTGTTTGTGAACCATCGCCTTTGCCCCTGGGGGCTCTCTTCCGCTGCCTCAACAGCTACTACTCGAGAAAAAGTTTAAAGACAATTCCCCAAGCCCAGGAAGACTTTGAAGACAATTCCCTGAGCCCAGGATAACTTTCAAGATAATTCCCTAGGCCACGGATGCTTCTAAAATATTAGTCAGGGCAAGGCTGAACATAATTAATTTAGAAATGTGTGCTCTCTTTCTAGTCAACTATTATTTTCTCATAGCAACTCTATGCCAACAATGCCTCTTAAAGATAGATGTGGAGATCACCTTTAGGGAAAAAGGGAGGAGGAGTAGCAGGAAAGAGCATGGAAGACAATTGGTCAGATAAAGCAAGAACCAAAATGAAGAAAAAGGAAAGAAGAAGGAAAGAAGCCAAGTGGGAGAGAGTCGGGTGACTAATCTCCAAACTTTTCCTTATCTTTGCCTTTCCAGGCTTTGGGATTCCTTTCCTTTGCCCTCTCTGGAGAGATGCTATGGTTTAGAGACAACATCCTGGGATGGGGTTCAGAAGCATCCCATCACTTCATCTCATCCCAGGCCATCTCATAGCCACTCTCTGGTCTCGCTTCACTTTTGTGCTTAGTAGCTGACAGGAAGATGAGGGTCAGAAGGAGCCAGAAGCAATTGGTTTTTTTTCCAGCTAGCTAAAGCACCTCCTTCCTTTCCAAGGTCCCTATTGGCTGATCGCCCAATGGGCAAGAAGAAGGGTACAGGAAAGAGCAGAGAGGGACTGTTGGTTCCCATCAGTCCAGTGACTCCTGGAGTCCTCTGAGGCCAATGCCCCATGGGATCTCTTCTTCATCCACATCTCCAGTCCCCTCTGTGGAAGGTGTCCATGTTGGGGTTGGTGGAGGCAGGGCCAAGGAAAATAAAACACTTTCCCGCTACAACCTTCCCAATTTCTGACATTCCCTGTGCTCAAAACCATTAGTAGAAAGTCACTTCCTAATTCGTGGACTGAGTTTACCCACACCTTCTCTGACGGTAATGCCAGCCCCTCTGCCATGTCAGCAATCCTACATATTCATCTATTTTAGTGGTATTTCTTCATTTATCCACCTGTGTTTATTATCCCTTCACAAGAGCTTATTCAGCAATTTTCACCTGCCCACCTTCCCCATTAGATTGCAAGCTTCTCTAGGGCAGGAATCGTGTCCTACTCTTCTTTGATAAGCTCGACAAGTTCTCTGTCGAGCGGTCTCTACTCAGACGCCACCAAATCAGTACTGGTATTGATGAAAATGATGCTGAAAAGCCGTGTCGTTTAGTGGAAAGAGCATTGGCCAGGAAGACAGAAGTCCTGTGTTCTAATCGTGGCTCTGCCAATTGCCTGCTGTCTGACCTTGGACAAGTGACTTAATTTACCTGGGCCTCAGTTTCCTCAACTGTAAAATGTGGATTCAACATCTGTTCTCCCTTCCACTTAGACTGTGAGCCCCATCTGGGACAGGAATTGTGATCAAGCTGATTGACTTGTACCTACCACAATGTTAAGAACAGTGCTTGACACATAGTAAGCACTTAATAAATACTATTCACTCAATTTCTTTCTGCTTCAGTTTCCTCATCTGTAAAATGGGGATCAAAAACCTCGTCTCCCTCTGCCCTTAAATTGTGACCTTCATGTGGAACAGGGAGTGTGTTCAACTTGATATCTTTTTTATCTCCCCCAGGGCTTGGCACAGAGTAAGTGCATAGCAAATATCACAATTAATTAATGATCCGGGTCCAGTGGTCTACTTCCAGCCAGATAAAACCCTTTCATTTGCTCCTGCTATGTATGCTGACTTTTAAACAGCTATGCCACTTTCTCAGGCTGCCTCCTACCCTCCTCTGTCCTGGAAATCAAGCATGTAGAGCATCCTGAGGTAATCAAGTCATTGCACTGCCTCCCGCTCTTTCCTGAAGAGGAAGTCTTCTTCCTCTTCACTTCCCGACCCAGTTGGCTGCCAGTTCTCCAGCTGCTTGCTGGTACCTTGACTGTAATCAGTGAGTTACCATCAGACTAGTACTTTCTGATGCATGACACAGTCCCCATCCTTGTAGATGACAACCTCTGTAATGTACCTGTTGTGGCTTATTATGGCTGTGTCATGGGAATAGAGTGCTGTAATTTATACTATCTGCTCCAGCATTGTAGCTGCTGGGTCACTTCTGACAGAGTTCCCAGAGTGTGTGGAGGTCCTGGAGAATCCGTGGGATGTGTTGGCAGAGAGAAATTATGCTGGGAGGCCATAGCTTCATCATTATCAACCCCCAACAGCTCCTCATTTCAGGCCACAGATTCCTCCTTGCCACGGTTCCCTCCTTGCCGTGGACCTGATTCTCTCCCCATCCCCATCAAATCCAAGGCACGGGTGATGCTACTAATAGGCTAACCCTATTGTGTCTGGGAGGCTGGGTGGAAACAATTCAGGGTCAATCACATCTGCCCCGCTTACCCCTGGGTGACCTCAGGCAAGTCATTTGACTTGTCTGTGCTTCAGTTTCCTCTTAGGTAAAATGGGAGTAAAGCACCTGTTTTCCATCCCTCTTTGAACTCCAAGGTTCATGTCGGGTAGATTTATCTG
The DNA here is from genome assembly GCF_015852505.1 of Tachyglossus aculeatus. Classification (NCBI taxonomy): domain Eukaryota; kingdom Metazoa; phylum Chordata; class Mammalia; order Monotremata; family Tachyglossidae; genus Tachyglossus; species Tachyglossus aculeatus. Next base: position 69,370,751 of record NC_052076.1, read on the forward strand.
ATCTGATCAACTTTTATCTACCCCGGAGCTTGGTACTTTTAGACTGTGAGCCCACTGTTGGGTAGTGACTGTCTCTATATGTTGCCAACTTGTACTTCCCAAGCGCTTAGTACAGTTCTCTGCACACAGTAAGCGCTCAATAAATATTATTGATTGATACATAATAAGTGCTTTCTAAATAGTATCATTATTAAGATATTTTTTGTCATTGTTGAAAAGCTGGACACCGGTGCAGTGATCCAACCTTTCAGGTCCTCCCTGTCCCTACAGGGACTTCAGGGAAGGGGAAAGATTTTAAGCCCATCCCTCCCTCCCAAAGTATAAAGTACCCTCACACTGAGTTTCAGAATGTTAGGTGACCTGAGCAGAGATGTTGTGATCATGCTCCAGCCCACATGTGGTTGCTCACACCATTATTATTATTATAATTATTATTAGGGTGTGGAAGAGCAGCTGGGACTTGTTTGAAGTAGGCCAGATAATTTAGCCAGAAACATGCCAACTCCAGGACATTTCAGTATTTTTCTAAAATTGTTGAGGGCAACATACAAAAAGCCAGAATTGTCCCAGCTAACCCGGGACATGTGATCCTACTGAGGCCTTTCGTTACCTATCAATCAATCATATTTATTGATCACTTACTGTGTACAGAGCACTGTATGATGCACTTGGAAGAGTACAATATAACGGATTTGGTAGACACATTCCCTGCCCACAACAAGCTTACAGTCCAGAAGGGGACTCCTTTATTTTGCTTTCTCTCCTCTTGCCTCAACATCTTCCTCTGTGCTGTCTCTAGGCATGATGCTAGTCATCCCCTTCCTCTTCCTTCCATTTTCTTCCAAGGCTCAATTAATGATAGCATTTATTAAGCGCTTACTATGTGCAAAGCACTGTTATAAACACTAGGGAGGTTACAAGGTGATCAGGTTGTCCCACAGGGGGCTCACAGTCTTCATCCCCATTTTACAGATGAGGTAACTGAGGCCCAGAGAAGTGAAGTGACTTGCCCAAAGTCACACAGCTGACAAGTGGCGGAGCCGGGATTTGAACCCATGACCTCTGACTCCAAAGCCCGGGCTCTTTCCACTGAGCCACGCTGCTTCTCCAGTTCTCCACAGTTCTTTTGTCGCATTCTTTCCTGGTTATTCAAGACCAAAACACTCTTTCCCAGAAGCTGCTGGAAATGACCCTGATATTATGGAATACTCATGGATCACTGCATCTTTGCTATTCTGTTTATCTAGCTAAGTTAGGGTCCTAACACTTTGTGATACAGTGGCAAATGCATTACAAGTGTGCAATAAAAGTGAAATAATGACTATAATAAGAGAGATCAAGGTTTTGATAAGTGGAACATGCTGTGATTCCCAAATACTTATTTCCCTCCTTTGTACAGAGAATAAAGGAATAATAAAAGTAACCTGGAGCTTATAATTCGGATTATGGATTTAACTTTTCTGAGAGTTTGAAAGAAGCTGTCTGTCCTCCAGGTCTGCATTTGTGCAAGTGACTGGGGAAAAACATGGCCAGATAGAGGGTCCTTGAGCTCTGTATGTTTTGAGCAAATTTAGACTTGATGCCCGCAAATTCCTGGTAAAGCACTCTCTCCAGCTTTAAGTCAAAAGGCTAATGGTTGGAGATATTCTTCCAACCCAGTGTCATGGCAAGATTCAATCAACCTAGCTTTGAAGAGAAAGGAAATGGTGTATGAATGTGGGAAGGCAGATAAAACTCATATTATCATCAAGGTGCTGGAAATAAAATGTGTACCAGAATTGTGGAAACATGTATATTGAGTGGGATGGGATATAGGTATGTTGCCGCCTCTGCCCCAGTGGGAACATGACAGATAAAGGAGCCACACTGTGAAAACCACAAACACTAAAATCAGTGGCTTCACGGAGGCTTTCAGTCCCGAAGTCTTTGTAGTTGGAGCGGGGCTAATCTGTTGCTTATAATCAGAGATTCTAGAGTCTGGAGGCAAATACATTTGTGCTAACGTAGGTGGAGGTGGAGGATATTTGCATTTCTGAATGAAGGGCATAGGGAGAAGCATGTAAACTGTGGGTACATATCTGAATGAAAGATGTATAATAACCGTGGTATTAGTTAAGGGCTTACTATGTTCCAGGCTAAACTCTTGTTTGGACACAAGCAAATTAATGTGGACACAGTCTCTGTCCCACATAGGGATCACAGTCTTAACCTCCATTTTTCAGATGAGGTAACTGAGGCACAGAGAAGTAATGTGACTTGCCCAAATCCACACAGCAGACACTCACTTGGGAATATGAGGATGGAACACCAAAGAGTCTAAAGTAATATCGAGCTATGGAGTGGGGAACTGGCAGTAGTATTAATGGAATTATGTTTTCATAAGGGCTTAATTTGCACAGAGCAGTGTACTAAGCACTGGGAAAAACTCATAGGGGAAAATTAGACATGATGCCTGGTCCTCGTGGAGCTCACAATCTAATAATAAATAAATTTAATATTAATATAGATTCTAATAATAAACAATGGTAAAGGAAGGCAGAGAGGATGGGCAACAGACAGATAAGGAAAGATGAAATACTTAAAAACATAAAAGCAAAATAAAAGGCAGGGACACCAGTGTATACCACAAGAGAGATAGGGCACTGTGGCCGGAGGAGCAGAGTGTGGAGCTGAGAAGCAGCATGGCCTAAAAGATAGAGCATGGGCCTTGGGGTCAGAAGGCTCTAATCCCAGTTCCTCCACTTGTCTGCCGTGTGAACTTGGGCAAGTCCCTTAACTTCCCTGTGCCTCAGTTACCTCATCTGCCAAATGAGGGTCGAGACTGTGAGCTCCGTGTGAGACAGGGACTGCATCCAAGCTGATTTGGTTGCATCCACCACAGCACTTAGAATAGGGCTTGGTAAATAGTAACCGCTTAACAAATACCATTATTATTATTATTATTATTATTACTATTATTATTATTATTATTAGTATTTTCAGCACAGAGTCCAACAGTTAGAGCCATAATCACCATAATGGTGACTGAAAGTTGAGGTCACCCCATGACTGGGAAGAGGGTGTGTTGGGAGTCCTGCTACAAGGGGGAAGGAGAGATGATTTTCACCCATGCAGGCTGTAGGGTTCCAGTGTAAGTTAATGAATGCTTTATGAAAGGAGAAACAAATAGGGATTTGTGGGTAATTTTCAAGAGGAAAAAATGTTTGGGAGTGAGTAGAGAATGGAGGTCATTATGTTCAAGAGGACAGAGGCCAGTCGCTTTTTCCATTTCACCCAGGACCTTGGACACAGTCAAGCAGACGGTGAGTGTTTAAAAGGCTGGATGGTTGCTGTTTTTCTTTGCTAATGGGAAAATTGGTCTCTAAAGCGGTCATAAAATGAATATCTCACTTGTTGAAAAGATTACGTGGTTAAAAGTGAACCTGGGTCAGCTCTTCCCTTCTGACCTTGACCTGTGCTTCAGAACTCCTGCATCCTCTAGCCAAACCCACACCCACTGGTAAATCTCACCAACAGGCACAAAGGACTGCAAGATATATGAAATCCCCTAGAGGAGTCTGCTCTTGAAAGCATAATATTCCCACCCAAACTAGCTCTCTTCCTCCCTTCAAAGCCCTATTGAGAGCTCACCTCCTCCAGGAGGCCTTCCCAGACTGAGCCCCCCTTTTCTTCTCCTCCTTCCCTCCCCATCGCCCCCCTCCCTCTGCCCTGCCTCCCTCCCCTCCCCACAGCACTTGCGTATATTTGTACATATTTATTACTCTATTTTATTAATGATGTGTAAATAGCTATAATTCTATTTATTCTGATGGTACTGACACCTGTCTACTTGTTTTGTTTTGCTGTCTGTCTCCCCCTCCTAGACTGTGAGCCCGTTGTTGGGTAGGGACCATCTCTATATGTTGCCGATTTATACTTCCCAAGCTCTTAGTACAGTGCTCTGCACACAGTAAGTGCTCAATAAATATGATTGAATGAATGAATGAATGAATGAATGAGAGGGAAGGAGGGGAGGATCTGATTGGGAAGGATCAGATGAGGAATTGTTAATGTGGTGGGGAGAATGAGGTGCGTCATTGGGGAAATTAAGGGACTTGTCTCTCACTGTGAGGGTTGTAAGTGTATATGTCTGAAGAGGAATTAAGTATTTAGGAAGGGGTGGGAGTAGAAGTGTCTGGGTAGGATATGGGGGGCTGAAGCACGTTTTCTACTCACTTACCTAAGCTGCTGGAAAATTGCTCTTCTGCAGACACCGTGTTCTGCTTGGTTTCCTTGGTTATATCAACAGCTCTTTCTCAGACAGCACTGCGTTCAGCAGCTGGTGCCTCTGCTCTGCTGGTCAGTCATCCCCTGTTCACTTTGCTCAGGGCACTGGGATCTGCCATTTGAGCCCTCAGTGTGCAACAGCACCTATGGGAGGTGGGAAAAAGGACCCATCTAGGAGAGCCTATTGAAGTGCATAGGTTAGGATTCCAAAATGAGAGAAAGTTGTTGCAAAGTCTGCTTTGGTCCCATACAAAAGAGTTGGGAGCTGGGGTAAAGGAAGATGTTATTTGGAAGTGTATTAAGAGTGGCAGGGGATTATGTCTATTAAGAAAGCGAATAGGGTGGGAAGATGAAAGGATAGTCAGGGAAGGCTTTCTTAAGGAATTATGCATGGGAAATACATAAATGAGAGTCTAGTCAGGAAAGATGTGTTGGGGGAGGGGTGATTTTAGTAAGGCTTTGAAGGTGGGGGGAGTGATTCTCTGTAGGATATGAACGGGGAAGGAGGTTCAAGCAGAAGGGAACATGTTATGTTGCCAACTTGTACTTCCCAAGCGCTTAGTACAGTTCTCTGCACGCAGTAAGCGCTCAATAAATATGATTAAATGAATGTGGGCAAGAGGTTGATGGCAACAGAGACAAGATTGAGGTTCAGTAAGTAGGTTAAAATGCTAGGCAGGTGAATTCTGTGGAGTGGATAGTGGAAGAAGAGCAAGGTTAGGTAGGAGGTGGGGGAGAACTGATTGAGTGCTTTAAAGCCTATTGTGAAGAGCTTCTGTTTTATCCAAAAATGGAGGTGATAAGTGCCCAGAACAATTCTTTAAAAAAATGATCCTAACAGCAGAGTGAAGCGTGGACTGGAGAGGAGAAAGGCTGGAGGCAGGGAGGGCAGAAAGGAGGCTAATACATTATCCAAGGCAGGTTATGATGGGTGTTTGGCCAATGTAGTAGCAGTTTGGATGGAGAGCATGGAGCACATTCTAGAGATGATGTCAAAGTTGAACTAACAGGATTTAGTGCCTGACTGAAAGGAAGGTTGAAAGGAAGAGAGAGATGAGTTGAGAATAATGCCAAGGTTATGGGCCTGTGAGAAAGGAGAAATGGTGGTGTTGTCTATGGTGACAGGAAAATCAGGAAAGAATAGGGTTTTGGTGAGAAGGTGAGGAGGTGTTGGTGGGACATCCAAGAAGAGATGGCCCGATGACAAGGGGACATGCAATACTGAAGAGGAGAAAGATTGAGTCTGGACAGATATATTGGGGAACCATCTACATAGAGACAGTAGTTGAAGCTGTAGGAGTGAATGAGTTTTCCAAGGGAGTGGGTGTAGATGAAAAATAGAAGGAGACCCAGAATTGAGCCTTTTTTAAAAAAATGGCATTTGTTAAGTATTTGCCGGGCCCAAACACTATACTAAACACTGGGGTAGATTCATTCATTCATTCAATTGTATTTATTGAGTGCTTACTGTGTGCAGAGCACTTTACTAAGCGCTTGGGTAGTACAAGCCAGCAACATATAGAGACAGTCCCTACCCAACAACAGGCTCACAGTCTAGAAGGGGGAGACAGATAACGAAACAAAACATGTAGACAGGTGATTCAAGTTAATCAGGTTGTACACAAATCGTGTCCTACGTTGGGCTCACAGTCTTAATACCCATTTTATGGATAAGGTAACTGAGGCACAGAGAATTAAGGGACTTACCCAAAGCCTCACAGCAGACATTTGGTGGAGCCTTGAGTGATTCCTAAAATTATAGTGTGGGAGACAAAGGAGGAGCCTGCAAAAGAGACTGAGAAGGAGTTACCAGAGACGAAGGAGGAGAACCCGGAAAGGATAGTGTTTTCAGGAGACAGACCAGGAAAGGATAGTGTTTTCAGGAGATGGGGTGGGCCACAGTGTCAAAGGCAGCTGAAAAGGTCTAAGAAGACTAGGATGGAAAAGAGTCTATTGGGTTTGGTAAGGAAGAGGTCCTTGCTGACCTTGGAGAGGGTGGTCCCAGTGGAGTGGAGCAGGAAGAAGCCACATTTCAAGGGGTCAAGGAGAGAGATGGGGGCGGGAAAGAGGAGGCAGTGGGTATAAACAACTCATTCATTCAGTTGTATATATTGAGCGCTTAGTGTGTGTAGATCCCTGTACTAAGCACACGAGAGAGTACAATACAACAATAAACAGACACATTCCCTGCCCACAACGAGCTTAAAGTCTATAGCGGAGAGAATTACATTAATATAACTAAATGAAATTCAGATATGTACATAAGGAGTTTGGAAAGGAATGGTAGCAGGGGGATGGGTCAGTAACTGGAAGTGAGCCCACTGTTGGGTAGGGACCGTCTCTATATGTTGCCAACTTGTACTTCCCAAGCGCTTAGTACAGTGCTGTGCACACAGTAAGCACTCAATAAATACGATTGAATGAATGAATGGAAGTTGCTTTGGGAATAAGGTAGGGATTTTTAGGATAGGGAATATATGCACATGTTTAAAAGCATAGGGGAAGGAGCCTTTGGAGAGTGAGGTGTTGGAGATGGCAGAAAATGTGGGCAGGAAATCTGCCACTTGCTTGGTTTATACTTATGCTTAGAACAGTGTATTGCACCCTATGGGTACTCAATAAATATCACAATTAATTAATTAAGTATAGTGCTTGTTAAGCATTATGTGCCAAGCATTGTTCTAAGTGCTGGAGTCGATACAAGTTAATCAGGTTGGACATAGTCCCTGTCCCAAATGGGTCTCACAGTCTTAATCCCCATTTTAGAGATGAGGTAACTGGGGCCCAGAGAAGTGAAGTGACTTGCCCGCCAAGGTCACACAGCAGACATGTGGTGCAGCCAGGATTAGAACCCAGGTCCTTCGGACACCAAGGCCCCTGCTCTAGCCACTAAATCACACTGCTCCTCACTACTACTACAATTTCTAGTAGTAGTGCTGAAGAACTGCAAAGGAAAAAGGGAAGGGGGTAAGGGAATGCATGATTTGCTTTGATTTTAAATATCCTTGGATGGAGTGTGGAGACAAAGTCAAGGATGGCACCAAGAGGTAGTCCTGACTCTTTAGGACTCAAAGAAGCAACGTGGCTCAGTGGAAAGAGCCCAGGCTTTGGAGTCAGGGGTCACGGGTTCAAATCCCAGCTCTGCCGCTTGTCAGCTGTGTGATTTTGGGCAAGTCACTTCACTTCTCTGGGCTTCAGTTACCTCATCTGTACAATGGGGATTAAGACTGTGAGCCCCCCATGGGACCACCTGATCACCTTGTAACCTCCCCATTGCTTAGAACAGTGCTTAGAGAAGCAGCATGGCTCAGTGGAAAGAGCACAGGCTTTGGAGTCAGAGGTCATGGGTTCAAATCCTGGGTCCGCCAATTGTCAGCTGTATGACTTTGGGCAAGTCACTTAACTTCTCTGGGCCTCAGTTCCCTCATCTGTAAAATGGGGATTAAGACTGTGAGCCCCCCGTGGGACAACCCGATCACCTTGAAACCTCCCCAGCGCTTAGAACAGTGCTTTGCACATAGTAAGGGCTTAATAAATGCCATCATTATTATTATTATTTAGGAAGTACTCTTGTCTCCCAATTATTGCCAGTCACACCTCTCTCCCTAGTCATGCCTTCATCCCCTGAATCCCTGTTTTGCGTAGGATAGGCTGACTGAATGAGTTTTTTGAAAATCCTGAATTGGGAAAGTCACCCATAACTTTCCCTTGTTCTCCTTTCACCTGGGGACCATGAGACCAGGTGAATGAGGAAGTGGAGGCCCCTAGAATTCTAGGATATTTTTACTACAATTCCTACAATTGCTGTGGTAGCAAAACTGAGATGAACTGAGCATGCTCCAGTGTGTGGGGGGAAATGAATGAATTTCAAGCAAGAAAGAGCAGGAGTAGGATGATGATATGTTAACTGGCTTGTTTAATCAGCGCTAATTCTATGACTTTGAGTCATTTCTCTGAAATTACTTGAGGCCAACTCTAAGAAGTCCAAGATCAGGTCCAAATAATTCAGGTGGATTGTCAGTCATGTTATGCTTGTGGCTGTCATCAGCATGGCTCCTGTGTCTACAGCATTTGGTTGACTGCAGCGTTTTCACCCTGACACATTTTCTGCAAAAGTTTCCCTCCTAATTACAGGCAGGCAGTGATGATTTTACCCTGCAAATGTAAATAGGATGGCTGATGGAATTGACAGTGACTCAAGAAATAAATTGAAAGTATTTATGATAGAAGAAAATCCATATCCAAACCCAACCAGAAAAAAATGTGAACATTCACTCCAAGAGCTTTCAACTAGGGACAGTTGTGTAAAATCCGGCCTGAGTTTCTGTCTCTTAAATCTACACCTGCTTTGAGCAAGGGGATTATCCATTCTGAAGTTTGAAGTTCCCTCTGAGTCTATAAACTTCCATCTCCAACCTAAAAGGTGGCTGGAAAGAGATGAAAGAGGATTCCAGAGGAGGTCAGTGCTGGTTTATGTGTTAGCTGCAAATATTTTTCTCTCAGAGTGGAAGCTCCTTGTTGGCAGGGAATGTGTCACTTCATTATTCTGTACTTTCTGGACATCTAGTACAGTTCACCACACCAAGTGGGTCCTCATATATAATGCTGCTATGATTATGACTACTACTACTACTAATAATAATAATAATAATTCTGGTATTTGTTAAGTGCTTACTATGTGCCAGGTACTGTACTAAGCACTGGGCAAGATACAATCAAATCGGGTTGGACACTGTCCCTGTCTTAGGTGGGGCTCACAGTCTCGATCCCCATTTTACAGATGAGGTAACTGAGGCAGAGAAGTGAAGTGACTAGCCCAAGGTCACACAGCAGACAAGGATTAGAACTTATGACCTGACTCTCAAGCCCGTGCTCTATCCATGACATAGTGCTGGGAAGGCTTTTGGTTGGTGCCCTCAGAGGCTGCGCTTCCTCAGAATAGCTGCTGGGCAGTCAGCATATGTCCATGTGAACGTGATAGATGGGCACTGAAACAGTTGGTTTTGCATGTGATTCAGGTTGACTGCGGCTAGAAGTTTACGTCAATGCAGGATGGATTCATATTGTTTCATTCTGCCCCTAAAGCCATTCACCACCCCAGTCAATCGATGGTATTTATCGAGTACGTCCTGTTTGCAGAACACTCTACCAACCACCTGGATAACTACAATATCATAGAATTAGTGGGAGTGAGCACTGCCTGTAAAGAGCTTTCAATCTTATGGGAAGATAGGCATTAAATTGAATTACAAATAGGGGAATATAAGGATATTTACATAAGTGTTGTGGGGCTGGAGTCAAAGTGTTTTGGGTGCAGAGTCAAATTCATAGTCAGCGGTGAAGGGAGGGCTGATAGGCCAAATGAGGATTTTAGTCAGGGAAGGCCTGATGAAGGTAAGAAAGCCCCAAAAGTCCCTGGGTATTTTTATCCCTTCACTTTATATACTTTTACCAAGATATCTCTCTTTTTATGTCAGCCTGCATCCCTTCCCCAAGATCTGGGTGCTCCAAACACCATCAGTCCATACCCAAAGTCTGTCTTTCTTTCCTTCAGAATCAGTTGCTTTAGCTTAGTGCTTTAGCAGGCAGAGTTCTGACTTTGTGTATCAGCTAATTTGGGGGAGGATGGGAAAGGGGAAGGGTGGAGTCCCTATTCCCATTAATACCCCTGATATGGTGGATTGCAGAGGTGTGAGAGGAGAGAAGACCTGGGGATGCAGATAAAGAGAATCGTCATGTGTGAGACTCCATACAGTCCATCCAGGCTGTTATTGAAAGGCAAAGACCTCGAGGATTTCTAGTGAAATCAAGAATCCTTGAGCTGACAGCAACTGTAAAAACTCATTTAATCCACTGATCCCCTCACACTGTCTCCTGGCAGGACTGCTCTCAAACCTCCCCAAAACAGAGGTGTCTCCCCTTAACTGAAAGAAGAGATTCTGATGTGTCCCAGGGGCTCACAACAGATGCCCAGTAAAAATCCTGATAAACGAACTCCACAAATACAGAAACCACATATTATCCGGTCTTTTCTACAGCCTCAACAAGTCCTGGTTGTGGGTGTACACAATCAATGCTATTTATTGAGGGCTCTTTGAGTGCAGAGCACTGTACTAAACACTTGGGAGAGTACGATACAACAGAGTTGTTTAACATGATCCAGGCCTTCAATCACCTTACAACATGACTCTCTCACAGAGCTCAAAGATGATATAAATGGACCTGACAATTCTGTTAGCTTTTCCCCTCCAAACTGAGTAAGCATCCAAGAAACTAGATATTTTCTGCACCATTTGGAAGTCCTTAACTTTATCTGGCATCTTCTTATTGACAGATGATACAATGAAAAGCAGTAATAATGACAATAATAAAAAAACAATAATAATAATAACAATAACAGTATTTGTTAAGGGCTTACTGTGTGCTAAGTGCTGTCTGCACTGGCCTTATTCCCACACTGAGTTTTTTTGGAGACAGTCTGTGCTTATTTCAATACTAAATCATTCCTGCAGCAGTAACATTTTTTTCCATATGTTACAGAATATCTAGGCGCAGAAATGGATAGTCCCCAAGCACAGAAATTCAGTATAATCAGGTGGGGTTCGGATTCTGGGATGCAGGAGAAACTGAATTCTCCTCTCTGGTCCCTTTTGGTTTAAGTTTCATGAAATTATGTATCAGGACAGTGTGATCAGTCAGTCAGTTAAACAATAGCATTTACTGGACATCTACTGAACACAGAATGCTGTACTAAGTACTTAGGAAGACAATACTATTGGAGTTGATAAAAGCAATCCCCGCCTTCAAATAGTTTACAACCCAGAGCGGGAGACAACAACAAAAATAAATTGCAGATAAGAGGAAGAGGGAAAAATAAATCTGTAGATGCCTGAGTCCTTTAATAACAGAGAGGATAAGGTGATTTGTACAAAAGGACTACAGATAGGTGGTTGCGATGACGCTTCCTATGAAATCTCCACTATCCCACAATGGTAGAATCCCCCTGTTTCTGATAGGCTGATGAATTTCAAATTCCAGGCCATGCTCTCTCACACACACAAACACATATATGTACACACGTACATCTATAACATTCCTTACTGCTTGCTGGCAAATAAATAGCTCTCCCTCATGTCCCCAGATCCTCAGGGACCCTCCAAACTGAGCTCAAATAGCCCCTTGCCTCTCTCACCTGGACTACGCTCAGGGTTTTCTACAGATGTTGTCAGCTCAACTGCAGCTCTTCCCTCACCGACCCAACTCCCTCCCTCTCCCTCCGTCTCACGAACTGTCAGCTGGTTTCTCCCTCCCTGACTCATTCACTAAGAAACAACATTTCTTCAAAGTTTCAAAAGCCTCCCCCCTAATAAATGAGCAAAAACTCAGAGGCTGTTGGGCATGGAGCCCCGGTGCTATTTTTCAATCCAGTGGAGCCCTGCTCTGGGCCCCAGCCTAGAAATGCTCTGAATCTGAGGAGGGAGACAAACCCAGGTCTGATTTATTCTGTAGATCCTTGAGTCCAGTCTTCACTGGGTTCTGTTTGAGACAAACACATAGTGAGATCCCCATTACCAAAGGCACCACAATTCACTCTTTCAGGAGGCCATTTAGGGGAGCGCATAAATTCCACTGAAATTATGTTCAGTCATTTTGGGATTATTATTTTTATTATGGTTATTATTATGAGCTGAAGATGCAGTCTTTCTTGAGGACAGGGGAATAGACTGGATGATCTCCAGAGGGCTTTTTATCATCCTGAAGGTATGTAAAGTCAGGTCTGTGAAATTATGCAGAGGTCAAGGTGTCAAAAATGAAACTACATTTGTGATTTGTGTGGGTTTATAATGGCTTTGCCTTATGAAGTCCTATGGGACTGAGTTTGTAAGTCCTTTCAAATCTGGAAGGAATCAAGCAAATAAGGATCTGGTGATTCCATTAGCACCAATGAGAGCAATGGAGTTTTAGGGGCAGAGAAGCAGTGTGGCTCAGTGGAAAGAGCATGAGTTTAGGAGTCAGAGGTCATGGGTTCTAATGCTGGCTCTGCCACTTGTCAGCTGTGGGACTTTGGCCAAGTCACTTAACTTCTCTGGGCCTCAGTTACCTCATCTGAAAAATGGGAATTAAGGCTGTGTGCCACATGTAGAACAACCTGATCACCTTGTATCCCCCCCCCACCCCATCACTTAGAACAGCACTTGGCACATAGTGAGTGCTTAACAAATACTATTATTATTATTATTATTATTATCATTATTATTATTACTTCATACATGACCCAGATAATAAAGAATATGCCACCTCTAGAAAGAAGCATGGTCTAATGAAACGCCCACAGGCCTACACATATGTGTTCTTGTGTTCTACACAATCGATTGATTGAATGATTCTACACGATTGTGTTCTACATGATTGACTGACTGTGTTCTGGTCCTGGCTCTCTGACTAGTGGGCTGAGAATGGGGATCATACCACCTCTCCTGACTTCACAGTGATCCTGTGACAATTCAACGAGGAAACTGGAGCTGAAAGTTCACTGCAAAATGAAACTACCCTCCAACTTCTAGATATTATTCTTTCCTTGCTTGGTCGTAAAATTCTACTCTGAAACTTCAGAAGTACGGAATCTGCCTCAGTGTGGACTCCTAATTTTGACAATTTCGTGTTGTCTCAAAGGGGCCTTCATCCCTTTAAAAACACTTAAAACCCTACCTAATCCAATTACGCTGTTTTAGATGTTTAGAACTTTATGGTGCCGAGGGTTTACAACGATTAAATTCCATACTTTCTCCAACCCATCACATTGACTTCTGCCACAGGAGATTTCAGGAAAATGAGCAAGTACACAGCCAAGGTTTGGAGGAATATGACACTGCGGTGTTCTATATTTATTCCCTATCAGTGTCTTTCAGATCAAATTGGCTGAGTTTACAAGTCAAAAGCTGATTTTTTTTAGCTGCCATCAGCTGCACTCCTCCAAATATCCAGGCTACAGACTTCAAGCTGTGAACTCCAAATATCCAGCTGTGTACTTTCTGACTCCGATATCATCACCGGTAATAAAGGGTCTGAATGCAAAATGGAGCTAACAGGCTTAGCTGTGATGCACGAAGCAGGCACATGTCATCTACTAGTGGAACTGACTTCTGGAGTAATAATGGGAAGAAGAAGTTTTCTGTCATTAAGTGAACTGATTGGACTCAAAGATATGTGCAGGCTGGCCTGACGAGGAAGAAGGGGTAATTTTTATATAATTACTTTTCAGCCTGTAGCTGTTCTTTAACGCAAAGGCAAATTAGGTCCCCCAACCAAACTCACAATCACAAAATTTAAGGCATCAAATTCTGTCCTCCAGCACTTTTATGACTAAGTATCTGGAAGATGTATCCATGGAATGGAGGAGCAAAGTGGTTGGAAAGGACTGATATACAACCTTCTGCCCTCGCATTTTTGGAAGTGTTTGGCTGGTCCTCAAATGTAGCTGCACACTTTAGTACTTTCCATCTGAAGGGAGGAATCATAAGAGAAAAGTGAACCCATGAAGGGAAGTTGGAAGGCTGTATAGAAAAGAAAGTAATTTTAAGAACCAGAAAATGGAAGGCAGGTACAAAGATGTAATTACTTTTGTCCATCATGGGAAATGAGTTAAGAAATAGATAGAGAGATAGAACCATCCACAGGGGTGGACATGTTGATTCAAGTGTCAGGTGACCAGATTTTTTTGAGGTCAAAGGGAACATTGCCCTTCAGGAAGTAGGACTTCAGGGGACAAGGACAGGGAAAACCATCCCAAAATGGGTGAGCTTGTGGAGAAAAATCCATGAAAGGGAATGAGAGAGAGAGAGAGAGAGAGAGAGAGAGAGAAGAAAAGGGGAGAGGAAGAGAAAGAAGAAAAGAGTGAGAAGGGCAGGAAAAAGAAGAGCAGGGAGAAAGAGTCAGTAGCAAAGAGTCACTGAGTTTTCTGGAGCCCCCTTTCACACAGAGATGCCAGTCACCCCACTCACCCATGTCTCCTGCTAGTTGGAGGTTTTGGAGGTCAGAGAGGAGACCATCTTGGAGGGGAAGTAGTGGCAGATATCCTGCACGGTGGACTGAAATGGGAGTTCCAGACTGCTACATTCCCATCAGTCCCTGAAGGAATGTAGGAACACTTCTCCCTCTCCATTCCAAGTATGCTGTTGGTTTTCTCTAATGAATCAATCAATCAGTGGTATTTACTGAACACTCACTGTGTGCCGAGCACTATATTAGGCACTTGGGAGATTGCAATTGAATTGGTTGATAAGGTCCCTGCCCACAAGGAGCTTACCATCTAGAGGGGAGCTTACAATCTAGAGGGTAGATCACAGGGAGGAGAGCTCTCTCTGCGGGGCTAGCTGGGGTTATAATGGGCTGCTAGCTTTATTTCTATCTCTGGTTTTCATAGTGAGGGCCCTCCAAAGCCAGACCCACATGACTTTTCCAGGCACAAAGGTTTTCAGAACACACACACACACCCCACACACACACACCCACACACCCCTCCCCACTTCAGTCCATACTTCCTTCTGCTGCCCAGATCATTTTCTACAAAAACGTTTACTCCATATTTCTCCCCACTTGTCAAGAACCTCCAGTGATTGTGCATCCACCTCCACATCAAACAGAAACTCTTTATCATTGACTTTAAAACACCCAATCACCTTGCCCCCACCTATCTTACCTCACTATTCTTCTTCTACAGTCCAGTCCAGACACTTCCCCCCTCTAAATGTCAACCTACTCAATGTACCACAGTCTCATCTAACTCACCACCATTCTTTAATCCACATCCTCCTCTGGCTTGAAACGCCCTCCTGATAGACGGTCACTCTACCCACCTTCAAAGCCTCATTAAAATCACATCTTCTCCAAGAGGCCTTCCCTGACTAAGTTCAGATTTCCTCTTCTCCCACTCCCTTCTGTGTCACCCTTGCACTTAATTTTGCACCCTTTATTCACCCCCCTCAGCTTCACAGCACTTACGTACATATCTGTGATTTAGTTATTTATATCAATCTCTGTATCCCCTCTAGACTCTAAGCTCACTGTGAGCAGGAACGTATCTACCAACCCTGTTGTATTGTACTCTCCAAGTGCTTAGTATAGCGCACCGCACACAGTAAGCACTCAATAAATATGATTGATTGATTGATTTTCCCTTAGACTGTGAGCCCCATTTAGGATGGGGAATGTGTCCAGTCTGCATACATTGCATCTAATAATTATAATCATCATTTACTATGTGCCCGGCACTGTTTAAGTGCTGGGGTGGATACAAGCAAATTGGGTTGGACACAGTCCCTGCCCCATATGAGGCTCAATCCCCAATTTGCAGATGAGGTAACTGAGGAACAGAGAAGTGAAGTGACTTACCTAAGGTCACACAGCAGACCAGTGGCAGACCTAGGATTAGAACCCATGACCTTCTTACTCCCAGGCCCATGCTCCATCCACCACACTACGCAGCATAATGTGGATATATATACCTTGCCTTCTCTTTCTCTTCTTCCACCACCCTTGAAATATTCAGATTACCGAAATAAAATGCAAGAATTCGATGCCTACCTTCAAGGAGCTTGAACTCTAAGGGAAAGGACAAATCCATAGAAAGTTCCAACTCCATCAAGTAAAATAAAACATGGTCATTTAATAATAATAATAATAATAATAATAATAATAATAACGATAATAGTGGCATTTGTTAAGCACCTACTATGTGCCAAGCAATGTTCTAAGCGCTGGGGTAGACACAAGGTAATCAGGTTGGCCCACATGGGGCTCACAGTCTTAATCCCCATTTTACAGATGAGGTAAGTGAGGCACAGAGAAGTTAAGTGACTTGCCCATAGTCACACAGCTTGTCAGTGGTGAAGCCGGGATGGCGGAGATAGATAGCCTTGGTTGGTCTGAATCTCTGAATAAATAATGTTCTTGGACGCTTTTTTTTACCTTGTCCATGGTTTGTCTACAATATTCATTATGATGACATTTCCATAATGTTTAGATTGCAAAGCATTAAGCACGTGTAGAGTTCTCACTTCCATCTCCAAGTTCTTCAACACTTTCCAGCCTGAATATCCTGTTGTTGTTTTTTTTTAATTTCAAACCCCCAATCTCAGGCATTGTCACACCCTGATTCTCATTCTCTGAATATTTTGCTATGGCCCATCCCTTAACAACTGTTCTTGAGTAGGGAGACCAAATGTCCCCATGCCAATATGATATTCCCTCACTGAAAGTTTGTCCAGATCTTCTCACATCTATCCAGTATTGTCTACAGTGGAAGTGAGAAGATACACCTTTTCCTTTTGGGTTTCTGGGGAGGAGTTAAAATGTACATTTCTATGGCAAAGGTGAAGCAATTGGTGACTTCTTCCATTGGGAATGGTGGATGAGCTTGGGGCTTGAAACCTTAGTACTAAGAGGCTGTATGGACGAATTGATTCTAGTGCTAGTGGCTTGCACTAATAATAATAATGACATTTATTAAGCACGTATCATGTGCAAAGCACTGTCCGAAGCGCTGGGGAGGTTACAAGGTGATCGGGTTGCTCCACGTGGGGCTCGCAGTCTTAATCCCCATTTTACAGATGAGGTAACTGAGGCACAGAGAAGTTAAGTGACTTGCCCAAAGTCACACAGCTGACATTGGTGGAGCTGGGATTTGAACCCAGGACCTCTGACTCCAAAGCCCGGGCTTTTTCCATGTACTCTAGTCCCTACCAGGCATTTCCTGCAGGGGCCCAGGATACAGTTAATCAGTCAGTCAGTCAGTAATATTTATTGAGTGCTTACTATGTGCTTGGGAAAATACTATACAACAATTTAATACACAGTCCCTGCCCACAACAGACTTACAGTCTAGAAGTGCAGCAAACAAGGAGGTGGGCAGGGTTGCAGCACACTACTGTGTGAAATATTCCAAGCAAGCACAAGCAGTCCTGGGTTCCCTAAATTTAGAAATCATCTCCTTTTTTCCTCTCCCCGTCTTCTTTCCAATGAGTCTATCGCCTTTCCACAGCCTACTTCTGTCTGTAAATTTCACAGTCTCTCTACCCAGCCCTTCTAATATGGTTTCCCTAGTAAGTAGCTATAAGTTTAAAACACTGAGTCGTAATAAAGAGATAAAGACCCCAGTGGTTTGAGTGATGGATGTGAGTGCCAACACTCCACAATAACTGTAAAAAGCAGACGAGGTCACAGCAGTGCCTGATGCTGAAAAGGACACAGATAATATTTCTAGGAAGACAAGGCCTGAGCCCTTAACCAAAATCGAGTGGGTGAGAATGACCTTGGGCAAGTCACTTAACTTCTCTGTGCCTCAGTTACCTCAACTGCAAAATGGGGATTAAGACAGGAAACCGTATGTGGGACAGGAACTGTGTCCAACCTGAATGACTTGAAGCTACCACAGCACTCAGTACATTGCCTGTCAGATAGTAAGCACTTAACAAATGGCATTAAAAACAAAACAAAAAACAAGAAAAAAGACCTCTTTAAGTAAGTGTCTAATACACTAAAATCAAGGCAATGGTTTACAGAGTGCCAACCATCAGTGCTACTGGAAAGATACCTCCAGCCCACATCCTGGTAGTAATAATTATAATAATAATAATGGTATTTGTTAAGCGTTTCCTATGTGCCAAGCACTGTTCTAAGAAATGGGGTAGATAGGAAATTAACAGGTTGTCCCACATGGGTCTCATAGTCTTAATCCCTATTATACTGATGAGGTCACTGAGGCACAGAGAAGTGAAGTGACTTGCTCAAAGTCACACAGCTGACAAGTGGCAGAGCCAGGATTTGAACCCACAACCTCTGACCCCAAAGCCCGGGCTCTTTCCACTGAGCCACACTGCTTCTCTATGAGAATTAAAAAAGAAAAACTGAAAATGCACAGCAGGGTTTAAAATAAATTACCTTGAAGTGCTGAGCTAAAACTTAGAGAAGCAGCTTGGCACAGTGGAAAGAGCACAGGCTTTGAAGTCAGAGATCATGGGTTCAAATCCTTCCTCTGCCACTTGTCAGCTGTGTGACTTTGGGCAAGTCACTTAACTTCTCTGGGCCTCAGTTCCTTCATCTGTAAAATGGGGATTAAGACTCAGAGCCCCACATGGAACAACCTGATCACTGTGTAACCTCCCCAAGCGCTCAGAACAGTGCTTTGCACATAGTAAGCACTTAATAAATGCCATTATTATTATTATTCGATTTATTCTGATGGTATTGACACCTGTCTACTTGTTTTGTTTTGTTGTCTGTCTCCCCTTTCTAGACTGTGAGCCCGTTGTTGTGTAGGGACCATCATCACAATATGTTGCCAATTTGTACTTCCTAATCACTTAGTACAGTGCTTTGCACACAGTAAGCGCTCAATAAATATGATTGAATGAATGAATGAATGAATGAAGCCACAGTCCCTAGCCCCCTGACATTATACCGAAGTCCTATGCAAGTAGACAGCTCAGAATATTGGCCAGTTGATCACTAATAATAATAGTAGTAATAATAATAAGTGTGGAATTTGTTAAGTATTTTGTGCCAAGCACTAAGTGTTGGGGTAGATGAACACAGTCCCTTTCTCACATAGGGCTCCGGCTATGGAGGTGGGAGTAAAAAGGAAGTTAATTCTCATTTTACAGAAGATGAAGCTGAGTTACAGAAAGGTTAAGTGACTTACCCAAGGTCACACAGCAGGTCACACAGTAGAACTGGGATTAGAAATGATTCCCAGGCCTGGGTTTTAATGAAGCAGGAGCAGCAATGCTAGGAGCCACCAGGATATCTGAGCATCCCTGTTTAGGGATGCACTGACCAACCCAGAATGAGGGAAGAGCTAGAAAAGGAACTGTAGACATTGTCTGCCTAATCGAAACGCAAAACTGCCTCACCAGATGACTGTGGCTTTAGCAGTCAGTGAAATAACAAGGAAACCAAAGAACAGATAGAAATTAACCATCACATCATGAAGCATCATTACACTATTGTCTGCTGATAACAGAAATCGTTCCCAAAGATGGATGACACTTATTGCTCCGTAACTCACCAAATACACTGTGGACATTGAATAAAACTAGGCTGACTGATAAAGACCAGAGCACAGAGCTGAGGACGGCATTCTCTTGGTCTGTGGAGGCCTCCCCTCTTCAGAGAGACACCACTCTGATCTCAGTTTTGCACTCACATATTCTTTTGCCTTCCAAATCTGCCCTGAGGCTTAAGCGACCATCTGCTGTGCCTATCCCTCCCTCTGTAGCAGAAGTGATTTTTTTGCCATGATTACCACATCTGCCTCAGTGATGACACATAGCAACGAAGAGAAGGAGAAATTGTGAAATAATCTGGATGGGTTCATCTCATTGATTCCAAAGCAGACAAGCCTATAACCATGGGATATTTAAATACATGAGTGGGGAGTGATGTTGAAATGTAGAAAATAGTCTTGGTCCTCAGGCAATTGGAAAATTACTTGCAGAGGTCTTTTTTTGTTTTTCGTTTTGTTTTTAATGCCACTTGTTAAGTGCTTACTATTTGACAGGGACTGTACTAAGCGCTGTGGTAGCTACAAGTCATTCAGATTGGACATAGTTCCTGTCCCACAGAAGGCATACACTCTTAATCCCCACTTTGCAGATGAGGTGACTGAGGCACAGAGAAGTTAAGTGACTTGCTCAAGGTCACACAGAAGGTAAGTGGCAGAGCTGGGATTTCACCCCAGGTCCTTTGACTCCCAGATTTGTGTTCTTCCTACTAGGTCACACTGCTTCTCATCAGCCTGTTTCAGCTTATGAAATGTGCCATCAGCTTACAATTAACAACACTCCCTTCCTCCTCCCAATTAAGAGAAAGGTACTGTGGAAAAACCCAAGGAGCTGTGGATACCCAATGGTACCTCATAGATTCTAATATCAGTGAGGCTCAAAAGTTACAGATTACTAAAGCCATGTGACAGGTGAAGAATTGGCTTATATGCTCCAAACTCAGGCTTCCAGTACAACCAAAGAATCAATAGGTGGCTTCCAAATGATCAAGAAGGGGAAATTTCCAGCTCCTGGATTACAAAGAGGCTTGCTTGGCACAACATGACATAATCCCGTCAGCCCTATTGGAAAAAGGAGTCACCAAATCAATCCATCAATCACATTTATTGAGAGTTTACCGTTTTCAGAGAACTTCATGAAGCACTTGGAAAAGAACACTTTAAAAGGGTTGGTAGACACGTTCCCTGCTCACAGAGAGCTTACAAACTAGAACAGGAGACAGATACTAACATAAATGTTAATATATATTGCCAACTTGTTGCCAACTTGTACTTCCCAAGTGCTTAGTTCAGTGCTCTGCACACAGTAAGCGCTCAATAAATACGATTGAATGAATGAATAAATAAATTACAGATATGCACAAAAGGGCTGTGGGGCTGAGGGAGAGGTGAATGAAAGGGAGCAAATCTAAGTGCAAGGGTGACACAGAAGGGAGTGGGAGAAGAGATAATTAGGGTTTAGTCAGGGAAGCTCTCTTGGAGGAGGTGGGCCTTCAATAAGGCCTTGAAGGTATAGAGAATAATTGTCCATTGGATATGAAGAAGGAGGGTACTCCAGGCCAGAGGAGGATGTGAGTGAGAGGTAAGTGGCAAGGTGGATGAGATCAAAGTGCAATCAGTATCTTGGCTTTAGAGGAGTGGAGTGTGCAGGCTGGGTTTTAGTAGGAGATCAGCAAGGTAAATTATCATCGCTACGCTGATGACACCCAAATCTACATCTCTGCCCCTGCTCTCTCTCCCTCCCTCCAGGCTCGTATCTCCTCCTGCCTTCAGGACATCTCCATCTGGATGTCTGCCCGCCATCAAAAGCTCAACATGTCCAAGACCAAACTCCTTGTCTTCCCTCCCAAACCCTGCCCTCTCCCTGACTTTCCCATCACTGTTGACGGCACTATCATCCTTCCCGTCTCACAAGCCCTCAAACTTGGTGTCATCCTCGAAACTCCGCTCTCTCGTTCACCCCTCACATCCAATCCGTCACCAAAACCTGCCAGTCTCACCTCCGCAACATCACCAAGATCCACCCTTTCCTCTCCATCCAAACTGCTACCCTGCTCGTTCAATCTCTCATCCTATCCCGACTGGATTACTGCATCAGTTTCCTCTCTGATCTCCCATCCTCCTGTTTCTCCCCACTTCAATCCATACTTCATGCCGCTGCCCAGATCGTCTTTGTGCAGAAATGCTCTGGGCATGTTACTCCCCTCCTCGAAAATCTCCAGTAGCTACCAATCAACCTACGCATCAGGCAAAAACTCCTCACCCTCGGCTTCAAAGCTCTCCATCACCTCGCCCCCTCCTACCTCACCTCCCTTCTCTCCTTCTGTAGCCCAGCCCACACCCTCCGCTCCTCTGCTGTTAATCTGCTTACTGTGCCTCGTTCTCACCTGTCCCGTTGTCGACCCCCGGCCCACGTTGTCCCCCTGGCCTGGAATGCCCTCCCTCCGCACATACCCCAAGCTAGCTCTCTTCCTCCCTTCAAAGCCCTACTGAGAGCTCACCTCCTCCAGGAGGCCTTCCCAGACTGAGCCCTCTCTTTCCTCTCCCCCTCCTCCCCCTCCCCATCCCCCCACCTTACCTTCTACCCCTCACCACAGCACCTGTATATATGTATATATGTGTGTACGTATTTATTACTCTATTTATTTATTTTACTTGTACATATTTATTCTATTTATTTTATTTTGTTAATAGGTTTTGTTTTGTTCTCTGTCTCCCCCCTTCTAGACTGTGAGCCCGCTGTTGGGTAGCGACCGTCTCTATATGTTGCCAACTTGTACTTCCCAAGTGCTTAGTACAGTGCTCTGCACACAGTAAGTGCTCAATAAATACAATTGAATGAATGAATGAATGAGGGTGCAAGTTGGTTGAGTGCTTTAAAGCTGATGAAAAGGAGTTTCTGTTTGATGTGGAGATGGTTGGACAACCACTGGAGGTTCTGGAGGAGTGGGGAAACACCAACTGAACGTTTTTGTAGGAAATGTTCTGGGCAGCAGAGTGAAGTATGGCCTCGAATGCAGAGTGACAGGGTGGTCAGCAAGGAGGTTAATACATTGATGTGGGATAGGATAAATGCTTAGATTAAGACAGTAGCAGTTTAAATGGAGAGGAAAGCGCAGATTTTAGCAATATTGTAAAAGTTGAATAGACAGGTCACATACTGATGTTCACAGAGAATGGGTACTTCCCAGAGACCCCATCCAAGGAGATGCATGAATGACAAGGAGACTTTTTTGATGAAAAGGAATCAGAGATTAGAAAACCACATGTGGCAGAATTGAAAATCTCCACAAGATAATGATGGGATGCCATAACTGAAGAAATCCAGAAACTTGCTGCCCACCACTAAATCAAGGTCTTCTACTAAGCACTAAAGAAGCCCCATGCCCCCCTTACAAATCAATTAGGCAAATCACTATGGCACCACCAAGAGTTGTGGTTAAAGCCACCCTCATCACAGATAAGGAACTTTCGAACCTGCCTTCCATTATGAGGAGGAGGCCCTTCTAGGCATGGAAAACTGGTCAAACTGTGGACACACAATATTAATGCCTGTCACCCCCTCTAAACTGTAAGCTCATTATGGGCAGGGAATGTGTCTGCTAGTTCTGCTGAATTGTATTATTCCAAGTGCTTAGTGCAGTACTCTGCACATAGTAAGCATTCAATGAATATAATAGAAAATAAAAGTAATACAATTGAAAAAGCCCCAGAGTTTGAGGAAGTAGCTTCTGTAATCCAACCTCAACCTGTTAGTATTCCTGCAGAAACAGACAAGCATATTGAAGAACTGGGCCTCAGACACCTGCTTGAGTCTTAACTTAATACCTGGAACACTAAAGAGTTGCCACAAAACTTCCAGGATGCCACAATAATCACCATTTTCAAGAAGAATGCAGAGAAAAATGACTGAGGAAAGTACAGAGGAATCTCCCAGGCTTCCATTTTAGGTCAAGGTCCTATCCAGAATCCTTCTGAGACACTACTAAAAAACACAGTCAACTATGTGAAAGGAGAGTGGACTAGTGGAAAGAACGTGGGCCCCGGAGTCAGAAGGACCTGAGTTCCGATTCTGTCTACCACTTGGGTGCTGTGTGACCTTGGATGACTTGAATAACTTCTCTGGGCCTCTGTTAACTCATCTTTAAAATGGGGATTAAGACTGTGAGCCGTATATGGGTCAGGGACTCTGTCCAACCCGATTATCTTGTCACTATTTCAGCGCTTAGTATGGTGACCGGCACATAGTAAACACTTAATCAATACCATTATGAATAGAGACTGTGCCCAACCTGATTGTCTTGTATCTATCCCAGTGTGTACGACAATGCCTGGCACGTGGTAAACGCTTAACAAATACAATTTAAAAAAACAAATGAATGTAATACACAATCTCAAGGTTGCTTCTTACTTCAGTACAGTACAGCAGCTATCTCTGTAAGATGAAAGATCCAGAAGTGAAGTGGGCAAGTCCAAGACTTCTATTTGGTGTTCGATAAACTTATAAAAGCATTTGACTAGAGAAGCAGTATGGCTTAGTTGCAAGAGCATGGTCTTGGGAGTCAGGTGTGGTGGATTCTAATCCCGGCTCTGCCACTTGTCTGCTGTGTGACCTTGGGCAAGTCACTTAACTTCTCTGTGCCTCAGTTACTTCGTCTGTAAAATGGGGATTGAGACTGTGAGCCCCATGTGGGACAACCTGATTACCTAGTATTTACCTCCATGCTTAGTACAGTGCTTAGCACATAGTAAGTACTTAACAAATACCATATTTATTATTATTATCATTATTTGACATCATCAGCCACAAGTCAGGGCTTTGAAGAGTTTTACATAATCTTGGTTATCCTGAGGAATTAATAATAGTGGTTCTTGTTCAGTGCTTACTATGTGTCAAGCGCTGTTCTAAGTACTGGGGAAGATACAAGACTATCCAATCAGACACAGTCTCTGTCCCACATAGGGCTCAGAGTCTTCATCCCCCTTTTCCAGATGAGGTAACTGAGGCACAGAGAAGTTAAGTGACTTGCCCAAGGTCACACAGCAGAAAAGTGGTGGAATTGGGATTAGAACCCAAGTCCTCTGATTCCCAGGCTCATGCCCTAACCGCTAGACCATGCTGCTTCTTAAATTCCAGGATTCTCAGACTACCACATGATGGAATAGGTGGTAGAGTCAAGATTGAACCTGCCACATCTGAGCCTGTTCCCCTATTTGCAAGTGTGAAATGGGACACGTTTCATCTGCTCCCTGTCCAACCTAGTCTATGTTGCAGTGGTTGAGGATATATAAAGAGATCTGCATGCTGGCAATCAAATTCACTTCTAATCCACTGGGAAACTCTTCCAGTTTAACAGACCATAGGTATCTTCAAACGTCTTTGAGACAGGGGCCCAAGGAGCTGTGGTCTGGAGTCACACATACAAGAAGGCATGAGATAATCAGGAATTGCTTCACCGATATAACACTGTACTATGGACTGACAGCATGGCATAATAGAAAGAGCACAGGCCTGGGGGTCAGAGGACCTGGGTGGTAATCCTGGTTCCACCACTTGTCTGATGTGAGATTTTGGGCAAGTCACTTAACTTCTCTGGGCCTCAGTTTCCTCATCTGCAAAATGGGGATTCAATACCCGTTCTCCCTTCTACTTAGAATGTGATCCCTCGTGAGGGATAGGGAATTTTTCCAACCTGGTTATCTTCCATCTATCTATGTGAGACTTGATGGTCTTTTACCTACACAGCACTTTGTAGAGTGCTTGGCCCATAGTAAGTGCTTAATAAATATCACTATAAGGAAATAATATATCAGCTCACCCATGAGAAATGTAAATACAATTACCACGGCTTTCATCACTAGTGAAGACTTTAAAGTAGCCAACAAATTCTGCTTCCTGAGCAGTCCACTATCCACAGATGCACCAATAGATAAGGAGATTGAAAATAAAATCAGAAAGGCCAGGATGGCTTTTAGAAGACTGAAGGACAGAGTGCAGTGACAAAGGGAAATTAAAAGCTCCACAACTAGTTAATTAATTAATTAATGATGGCATTTAAGCACTTACTATGTGCAAAACACTGTTCTAAGTGCTGGGGAGGATACAAGGTGATCAGGTTGCCCCACATAGGGCTCACAGTCTTAATCCCCATTTTACAGATGAGGGAACTGAGGCCCAGAGAAGTGAAGTAACTTGCCCAAGGTTACACAGCTGACAATTGGTGGAGCCGGAATTTGAACCCATGCCCTCTGACTCCCAAGCCCGGGCTCTTTCCACTGAGCCATGCTGCTTCTCTAAGTTGACACACAAAGGTTGTGGTGTCCAACTTCCAATAAGGCTGAGAGAACCGAACCTGATATAGAAGACACATCAGCATGTAGAACAGTTTCACCAGCACCATTCCAGAATCACACTCAACATCAAATGGCAGAACAAGATTACCAATAACAAGCTCCTGAAGCAGTCAGTTCACCAGCAATACAGCTCCACTGGACAGACTATGTGAAAATAAAGGGCAACAGCAACACACCTAAGCAGCTATTGTATTGAGGACACACAGGGGTCGTCGTACACAAGTCGGGAGGGTGAAATAAATAATAAAAAGAAACAGTGAAGCACGATCTCAAGCAATGTAATACAGCAACAGACTGGTGGATAGCTATTGCAGTGGACAGAGCACCTGGTGAGCAGCAGTTGTGAGAGAAAAGCCATTCCAAATTTTGTTGGTCATACATTAGTCTTTTCAGCTACACTTACACATATGACCTAAAAAAACCCACCTTCTCCAATAGGCCTTCTCTGACTTATCCCTTATTTCCCCTACTTGCCTCTTCCCTTATAATGTTGCCTATACACTTTAATCTACAGATCTGAGCACATAGGCACTTCACATTCACACACCCCCACCCCGCCCCCTCAGCCCGACAGCACTTACATACATATTCTAATACTTTCTCAATCTCCCAGCAGTAATTTTTTGTACCGTTTGTCTCCCCCTCTGCACTGTGAGTTCCTTGTAGGCGGGGAATAGGTCTGCCAACAACACTGCATTTTTTTCTTCCGAGGGCCTAGTTTGGTGTTAGGCACACAGTAAGTGCTCAGTAAGTACAACTGATTGATTTATTGTTTGATCAGTTCATACGATCAGTGGTGTCATCTTTGAAAACGGACAGGTGTATTTGTGTTTGTGTTGTTACCCACAGAGAGAACCCATTCTCCCTGCCATCGATGTAACTGTGCATGACTCTGAGCACAGGGGAATCAGGCAAAGGAGTCCGGATGGCTCAGGGCAGAACCTTATCAAGTATATGTCCTGCTAGCAAAATGACTTCCCTTTTTCCTGAGAAACAGAGTGGCCTACTGGATCGAGCACGGACCCGGAAGTCAGAAGGACCTGGGTTCTAATCCCAGCTCCACCACTTCTCTGCTTTGTGACCTTGGACAAGTCGTTTCA
This sequence comes from Tachyglossus aculeatus, assembly GCF_015852505.1. Taxonomy (NCBI): domain Eukaryota; kingdom Metazoa; phylum Chordata; class Mammalia; order Monotremata; family Tachyglossidae; genus Tachyglossus; species Tachyglossus aculeatus. The sequence goes on from NC_052076.1 coordinate 69,397,529, forward strand.
CTTCTCTATGCCTCAATTACCTCATCTGAAAAGTGCAGATTAAGACTCTGAGCCCCATATGGCTCAAGTGCCCCCCCCGTCCATGTGCTCATTGGACCCCATTCCTTTGCACCTTATAGAAGCTCTCGCCCCTTTCCTCCTACCCTCCTTAACTACCATCTTCAACCACTCTCCATTGGCTTCTTCCCCATTGCCTTCAAATATGCCCATGTCTCCCCCATCCTAAAAAAACCCTCCCTTGACCCCACAGCCCCCCCAGTTATTTCCCCATTTCCCTCCTACCTTTCCTTTCCATACTCCTGGAGTGAGTCTTCTGTACTTGCTGCCTCACATTCCTCTCCTCCAACTCTCTGCTGGACCCCCTCCTATCTGGCTTCCGATAAAGGTCAAAGTTACGGACTCTTACCTCTAAGGGGAAGGACCATTCCATTAATACATTTGATTCAATTTCTTGTACCCAAGGGGTTCTTTGCACTGAGGTATTGCCACATGCTATGTTAATAAGGTTGAATTTCTCCTATAAAGTCTATGAAATACCATTTAATAAGTAGCTGCCCAACGTATTAAGTGATTCCCCCGTAACCTGGTAGAAACTATCCCTATTGTTATTAAAAAGCAGCGAGGACAATGGGGTGTTTGTTAATATAGGCATGAGTCAGTGGAGCACAAAGGTATTATGTGCTTGTTTACATTGATGTTGGCAATGGTCTTCTTTAGCTCTGCCCTGACCAGACTGTGGAAGGTTGCCATGGTTTCTTCTTCTAGTATTGAGCATCGAAGAGCTGGAAGCACAAACAGACCCTTTGGAGTTTACTCCATTGTGTGCAGGTGGAGTAGAGGTTGCCTGGGCAACCCATGCTTCACGGGGGAATCAGGGACCTGACGGAAGGAACCTATCTGAGGAATCCAGGTGGGCTGATAGTCAGATGGATCCAGGGTGTGATTCTGATCCAATTATATAGATAGAAATCAATCAATCCATTGATGGTATTTAATGAGGGCTAACTGGGTTCAGACTGGATTAAGACTCTGAGCCCCATCTGGGACAGGAACTGCGGCCGACCCGATTTGTTTGTCTCTACCCCAGCGCTTAGTGCAGTGTCTAGCACATAGTAAGTGCTCAACAAATACCATTCTTCTTCTTCTTATTATTATTGTTATCATTATTATTCAGAGTACCACTTGGGAGAATACAGTGTAACAGAGTTTGTAGACATGATCCCTGACCACAAGGAGCTTAGAGCTGATGGATTCAAGGAGCAGTGAGACCTAGTCATCAGAACGTGGTTCTGAGAGTCAAGACACCTAATCCCAGCTCTGCCGGTGGTCTACTGTGTGACCTTGGGCAAGCCCTTTAACTTCTCTGTGCTTCAGTTTCCTCATCTGTAAAATCGAGATTCAATGTCTTTTCTTCCTCCTACTTAGACTGTGAGCCCCAAGTGGAACAAGACTGTTGTTTTTTTTTTAATAATATTTGTTAAGCACTAACTATGCTCCTGATACTGTACTTTGCACTGGAGTAGATACACGCAAATCAGGTTGGACACAGTCCCTATTCCACATGGGGCTCGGTACTAATCCATTCTGAACCCAATTAGCGCGGCAGTAGATACAAGTCAACGAGGTTGGACACAGTCTCACATAGGGCTCACAGTCTTAATCCCCTTTAAAGATGAGGAAACCGAAGCACAGAGAACTTAAGTGACTTGCCCAAGGTCACACAGGAGGCAAGTGGCAGAGCTACAGTTAGAACTCAGGTCCTTCTGACTACGCTTAGTATAGTTCATTTCGCACAGCAATCCACTAGGCCATGCGGCTGCTCTAGCAGCTTTAGCGGCTGAATATGGGTCTTTGCCCAAACAGGCAGAACTGGATTAGACTCCCTGGACCAACAGCAGGGCTACAACAAGGCACAGTGGACAAAACATGGTCAACTGACTAGTTGAAGAGGCATCAGAATGGGTCCATTCAAGTCCTGGAGAAGTTTTGCTTCACTCCCTTCCATGCATCAGTAGAAAAGTCCACAGTCTCTGTGAAAGCCTGGGGTCACAGCCGCCATCTTCTCGACACAGTCCAGAAACAGCTGTCCAGAGCTAATTTATTTCCTAATGCTGTGGCACTGTTAATTTATAAATTACACTGGTAATTCAAGCTATTATTAATTTCAGATGGTGTAGGGCAAGCCTAATTAAAATATGACACCAATTGCCACACATACGTACCAAGGACTACCATTTAAAATTAATAGGAATATTAAGTGTGACACTGGTCTCTGAGATGCTTTGCACAGTAATTATAGCATCCTGGCTGGCAAAGATCTGATAAACGTGGAGCCGAGATGGGAGATAAAGTCCTGCTTCCAGCCTTTAAAAACGTAGAGAGATATATAGATAGCTCTTCTCAATCAAGGTCAAACGCATTTCTACCCTTGGAAGCGGGGAAGAGAAAACAGTAGTGAATAAGGAAGTTTATCACTTGGGGATATATTGGATTTTTGAAAGCAGGAGCAGCCCTGGGCAATGATCATGTCTGCCTATGCCATAATGTAATCAGGCAAAGATTGAATATTTGCAGATTGTCCAAGCGGTACTAAGCAGGCATTGGATAGAGTATATAACAGAACTTGTCATTTTTCTGGAGCAACTCAAATAAGGCAGGCAGCATTTGCCTTTTTGTTTGACTGGTTATTTGTATATGCCTAGAGAATATTTGGTTTTTTTTTTGGTATTTCTCAAGTGTTTACTATGTGCCAGGCACGGCACTAAAAGCTGGGGTAGATACCAGCAATTTCTTGGGGAGTACCGGCTTTAATTTTTTCATTGTTCAATTGAAGGTAGAAGGGGTGTGGGTGCCTAGGCATGAAATCAGGGCAGTCTGAGGAATCCCTCTGTAGTATAATAGAGAAGAATCGATCGGGTAAGGGTAATTCCTTGTGGAATTTGAGATTTTTGCAGTCATCCTGCCCTGAACTTTTGGAGTTTTCTGGTATGCATCCATTTGGGTCCAATTGAGGTTTTCTTTCATGGCCCTTAATATACTTTAATCAATTAGTAAATCCTATTCATTACATATTGAAATAGGTACTTGTGAAAATATTACCTTTGTAAAATAAATTGCATGTTAATAGTTTATTTTAATGTCCATCTTACCTCTACACTATAAGCTCCTTGTGAGCAGGGAACCAACTCAGTTGTATTGTATTCTCCCCAAGCACTTAATACAGTGCTTCACACATACTATGTGCTCAAAGCATTCCATTGATTGATTGTTGAGCTTCAGCTGAATGAAAGGCAGTATAGTATCTTAAAAATTTGGAAGAGTCTGACAGAAGGAGCAAACACAGCCCCTGTCTTAAAGGAGCTTACGATCTAATGTGGGAGGCAGCACTCTGGAATCATTTACAGACAGTGAAAGCAGAAGAAGGAACAAGATAATAACTCTAGCAGAATATGCCAGGATGAAATCACAGAAAAGAAAACTGGATATGTAAATGAATATTAATATATACTGTACTTGAATGCCGAGGGTAGGTTTAAGATACATAGATGTAAGGGTGAATGTTTACATGATACAACTAGGTAATGCAACCTCCCTGCCTCTTGTTTCTTCCCACTGCAGTCCAAACTTCATTCTGCTGCCTGGATCATTTTTCTCCAAAAAGTTCAGTCCGTGTTTCCACACTCATCAAGAACCGCCAGAGATTGCCCTTCCACCTCTGAATCAAATGAAAACTCCTTACCATTGGCCTTTAAGCACTCAATCTCCTTGCCCCCTCCTATTTTGCCTCACCGATTCCCTGTTGCAAATCAGCACATTCACTGTGCTCCTCTAACACTAGACTTCTCACTGTAACTGGATCTCATCTATCATCATCATCATCATCAATTGTATTTATTGAGTGCTTACTATGTGCAGAGCACTGTACTAAGCACTTGGGAAGTACAAATTGGCAACATATAGAGACAGTCCCTACCCAACAGTGGGCTCACAGTCTAAAAGGGGGAGACAGAGACCAAACATACTAACAAAATAAAATAAATAGAATAGATATGTACAAATAAATTAAATACATAAATAGAGTAAAAAAATATGTACAAACATATATACATATATACAGGTGCTGTGGGGAAGGGAGGGAGGTAAGATGGGGGGATGGAGAGGGGGACGAGGGGGAGAGGAAGGAAGGGGCTCAGTCTGGGAAGGCCTCCTGGAGGAGGTGAGCTCTCAGCAGGGCCTTGAAGGGAGGAAGAGAGCTAGCTTGGCGGATGGGCAGAGGGAGGGCATTCCAGGCCCGGGGGATGACGTGGGCCGGGGGTCGATGGCGGGACAGGCGAGAGCGAGGTACGGTGAGGAGATCAGCGGCGGAGGAGCGGAGGGTGCAGACTGGGCTGTAGAAGGAGAGAAGGGAGGTGAGGTAGGAGGGGGCGAGGTGATGGACAGCCTTGAAGCCCAGGGTGAGGAGTTTCTGCCTGATGCGCAGATTGATTGGTAGCCACTGGAGATTTTTGAGGAGGGGAGTGATATGCCCAGAGCGTTTCTGGACAAAGATAATCCGGGCAGCAGCATGAAGTATGGATTGAAGTGGAGAGAGACTAAAATAATTGTGGTATTTGTTAAGCACTTACTATGCATCAGACACTGGAGTGGATTAAAGCTAATCATGTTGGACACAGTCCCTGTTCCCAAGTGGGGCTCACAATCTCGGTCCCCCTTTTAAAGATGAGGGAACTGAAGCACAGAGAAGTGAAGTGACTTGCCTAAGGTCACTCAGCAGACAAGTGGTGGAGTGGGGATTAGAACCCATGACCTTCTGACTCTCAGGCCTGTGGTCTATCCACTGTGCTATGATAATGACAGTGATATCTCACTGCCAACCTCTCGCCCTCATCCTACCTCTGGCCTGGACCTCCCTTCCCCTTTATATTTGACAGACCATCACATTCCCCACCTTCACAACTTTATTAAAATCCCATCTTCTCTTAGAGGCTTTCCCTGACTAAGCCCTCATTTCCCCTACGCCCTCTCCTGTGTGTGTCTCCCTTTCATTCACCCCATCCTCAGTCCCACAGCACTTATGTACATATCCTTAATGTATTTTAATGTCTCTCTCCCCCATTAGGCTATAAGCTCCTTGTGGTCAAGGAACACATCTACCAACCCTGCTATATTTTATTCTCCCATATGCTTAGTACAGTGCTCTTCACACGGCAAGTGCTCAATAAATATGACTAAGTAGAGTGTTGTAATTTAATCAGGGAAGGCTACTGATTGATTTAATAGAGAGTTGTAATTTAATATCAGGGAAGGCTTCCTGGAGCTGGTGGGGTTTTAGGATGGCTTTGAAAATGGGGACTAGAGAAGCAGTGTGGCTCAGTGGAAAGAGCACGGGCTTGGGAGTCAGAGGTCATGGGTTCGAATCCTGGCTCTGCCACTTGTCAGCTGTGTGACCTTGAGCAAGTCACTTAACTTCTCTGTGCCTCAGTTCCCTCATCTGTAAAATGGGGACTAAGATTGTGAGCCCCACATGGGATAACCTTGATCACCTTGTATCCCCTCCAGCGCTTAGAACAGTGCTTGGCACATAGTAAGCACTTAACAAATACCACCATTATTATTATTAAGGCCCCCTTTTCCTCTGCTCCCCCTCCCCCCATCACCCCAACTCTCTCCCTTTGCTCTACCCCACTTCCCTCCCCACAGTACTTCTGTATATATGTACATATTTATAATTATAATTCTATTTATTTTATTAATGATGTGTACACATCTATAATTCTAGTTATTTATAATGATACTACTGTTGCCTGTTTATTTGTTTTGATGTCTGTCTCCCCCCTTCTAGACTGTGAGCCGGTTGTGGGCAGGGATTGTCTCTGTTGCTGAATTGAACTTCCCAAGGGCTTAGTACAGTGCTCAGCACATAGTAAGCACTCAACAAATACAATTGAATGAATGAATGAGTCTGGAGGTCCCTCAGGGTTCAGTTCCAGGTCCTCTTCTATTCTCCATGTGCATCCTCTCCCATGGAGAATTCATTTCCCCCCTGAGAAGCAGCATGCCTTAATGGGTAGAGCATGGCCCTGAGAGTCAGAAGGACCTGGGTTCTAATCCTGGTCCCAACCACATGACTGCTGTGTGACCCTGGGCAAGTCACTTCACTTCTCTGGGCCTCAATTTCCTCATCTATAAAACAAGGATTAAGAGTGTGAGTCCTATGTGACACAGGGACTGTGTCCAACCTGACTCACTTGAATCTACCCCAGCACTTAGAACAGTGTTTGGCACATAGTAAGTACTTAAGAAGTACTTTGATTATTATTATTAATAATTGATACCATGTGGATGACATACAGGCCAATCTGCCTCTCCAGCCTCTTGCCTTCTCTTCAATCTCGCATTTTCTTCTGTCTTGGATACAGGTTTACTTCAGTCTCCTGCTGACACCTCAAATTGAACTTGTCCAAAACAGAACCCATCATTTTTATCCCCCAAAACCTGTCCGCCTTCCAATTTGACCATCACTGCTGAGAACACCACCAACCTCCCAGTCTCACAAGCCTTCAACTTTGGTTCACTCTTCTCTGTCAATCAGTTGTATTTGTTGAGTGCTTACTGTGTGTATAGCACTGTACTAAGCAACAGGGAGAGACACATTTTTCTCTCTCCTTCAACACACATATGAGCGAGTGCCCAAATCCTGTGAGGTTCAGTTTCATCACATCACTTAAATTTGTCCCTACCTCCCAGCCAAAGTGCTCCTATGCAATCATAACACCTACACCCTGTCTCAGCTATTGCATCAGCCTCCTCACCAACCTCCCTGTCTCCTGTATCTCCCCATGGCAGTCCATACTTAACTCTGCTGCCCGGATCATTTTTCTAAAAATATGTTCAGTTCACTTCTTCCCAGTCCTCAAAACCCTCCAATGATTGCCCATCTACCTTCACATCAAACAGAAACTTCTCACCATCCTCTTTAGAGAACTCAGTCAGCTCTCCCCTTCCAACTTTGATCTCCCACAAGGTTTATGCCTCAAATGCCAACCTGCTCTCTCTACCTCAACTGTGCCTGTCTTGCTGATAACATCTTCCTCATGTCCTGCCTCTAGCTCGGACACGGCTTCATATCCAACAGACAATCAGGCCGCCATTTTCAAAGCTTTACTAAAATCATCCCTCCCCCAAGAGATTATCAATGACTAACAATGTATTTCTCCAAATATTTTCCTTCCCTTCTACATCACCTACGAACTTTGGTCTGTACCCCAGCCCCACAGCAGTTCTGTACCTATCCTTGTACTCTGCTCTTTCCTCTATCTGTAATTTATTTTAGTGTCTGTCTTCCCCACTAGATTGAAAGCTCCTTGAGGGCAGGGATCAGGTCTACTAGGTCTATTGTATTTCACTCTCCCAGGCTCTTATTGTACTGCTCTACACACTGTCAGTGCTCAATTGACTGACTGACTTGTGTTGAGGCCTCTTCAAGAAGGCGATCCTTTCAGTAGTGTGTAGTTGAAGAGGGCCTCTCCCAGGGTCACACCTGGAGAGTTCCCAGTTCTCTACCAGTCTCAACTACAGGTGAGAGAATCAGGAAGAGGCATATCCATTCCATTTTTAACTTGGGCAGTGGCTAGCGAGTGGAAGGCAATCTGCTACAAGTCAAAACTCACCTGTGCTGAGCAGCAGTGACATGGGAGAGAATCAAGGGCAAAGATTCAAGTTTATTGCATGGAAGGAGGCAATGGTAAACCACTTCCGTATTTTTACCAAGAAAACTACCAGAATGATTGCAGATGGAGGTGAGGCTTTCTGGGAAAGATGTGTCCATAGTGTCTCTATGGGTCAGAGACAACTCAGCAGCATGAAACAAGTTGAAGAGGGATAGTCATGGGTCAGGTAACAAATGAGGAGGCTAATAGAGTAATCAACCCATGGTGTGGCAAGAACGTGGGCTAGGTCGGTGGTTGTTTGGGTGGAGAGGAAGGGGAAAATCCAGGAAACGCTGTGGAGAAAGGAAGGATCGGTAGGATTTGGTGGAGTTGACAGAAGGTATCTTCCAAATGACCACCCCAGTGAAACTTGAAAGAGTTAATACACTTTTCAGAATTGTTCTCAGACAAAAGGGCTTACAATATGACCACGATGGCTACCCAGACATTGAGCACCAATGCTGACTCTGAGCTTGTAAGAACAAACAGCTCAGGAGGGTGGGAGGGGTGGGGAAATGAGATGGGCAGGCTGCATATAATCCCAGAAGATCTGAACTTCAGCAATTGTTTATGTTTGGGCAGAAGAGACCAAGAAACTTCCCCAATCCAGGACTAGCTTTCCTAGAATCTTACCTCTCATCTCCTCTTTCACCAACCTAGTCTTCCCACTTTCTGTTCCAGCTGTCGGCTTCGTCAGTGAAGATGAGTACTTGGAGATCACGGGCATTACACGAGAGCAGGCTGGAGACTACGAATGCAGCGCCTCAAATGATGTGGCAGCCCCCGTGGTCCGGAGGGTCAAGGTCACCGTCAACTGTAAGTAGCCAGGTGACACTGTCTCGTTGCCAGAGTGGATGTGGGAGTGCAGGAACCTAGAGAAGCCCATGGCTCTAATTGGTAAAATCAACTGTGGTGTGCCCACCCCCTTCACATCTCTCTAGCAGGACACATGTACCCAATAATTGTGGCATTTATTAAGTGCTTAAAATGTACTAAGCACTGGAGTAGGTAGAAGATAATGAGGATGGACAAGGTCCCTATTCTGCATGGGGCTTACAATCTTATCCCCATTTTACCGGTGAGGAAGTTGAGGTCCAGAGAAGTTAAATGACTTGCCCAAAGCCACGCAGCAGGCCAGTGGCAGAGCTGGAATTAGAATTCAGGTCTCCTGATTCCCAGTCCTGTGTTCTTTTCACAGTGTGCCCTAGTGGAAGAGCACAGGCCTGGGAGTCAGGGGACCAGGGTTCTAATCCTGGCTCTGCCACTTGCCTGCTGTGTGACCTTGGGTAAGTCAGTTAACTTCTCTGTTCCTCAGTCTCCTCAATTGTAAAATGGGGATTAAATACCTGTTCTCCCTCCAACTTAGACTGGGAGCCCCATGTGGGAAAAGACTGGGTCTGATCTGCACCTACCCTAGTGCTTAGTACAATGCTTGGCACACAGTAAGCACTTGGCGAAGACCACAATTATTACCCTACTGTGTGAGGAGAGAGGGAAGAGATGATGGGGAAATGGAAAAGTTTTTCTAAGTCTTATGGGGAAGAAAGCTCCATTTTGCTCAGGGTCTGATTCTTCCCCTCCTCCCATTAGCAAGCATTTCCCCATGCCCCTTCTGAGACAAATGAGCACGGGCTTCCCTCAGTGAAGGGACTTTTTTGGTTTCCCCCATGACACGTTTGGCAAACCCTCTTCAGATTGATGAGCATTGCGAGTGCTGAGTTATCGAGTGAGTCTCTGACTGGCAGACACCACACTAGGCTGAGAGCCACACAAAGCCCATCTCTGCCATTCACAGAAACACCCCATTCCCAACAGACACTCCAGGCCTTAGGGAGAATGGGCCTCTGGACTCACGGGCACCACGAAGGGAATAGGGCTTAGAAGAAGAAACGGAAAACACCTCACCTTCCCAGGGACTTTTGGGAAAAGCCATATTGGGACCGGTCTATAACCCCGAGGGAAGCAAGATAATTTCCTCTCCCAGAGTCCTGTTCTCCTTCCTGTAGCTTTGACTTAGCTTCAGTGGACAATTTTTGACCCCCTGGTTTGAGAGGGTTTGCAGAGAGCGTTCAATGCCCTCCTGGAGGGGGTAGATACCGGTGGAGTGACACAGACTTAATCTGTGGCTTTGCAGGGCCCCTGGAGCACGGCCCCCTGGCTCTGCCCCCTTTCCACCCGAGCAACTTGTTTTGTTTTCTGGTTCAACCATGTTGAAGCTGGCTTTTTGTTAAGCAATCAGTGAGAGAGGTTAATTTCCTTTCTTTATTTTATGGAGGCTCAATACTGACTTGAAGAGCCCTCAGAGAGACTGTGCGACTAGAATTCTATAGATTCCCTGGACTCAGGCCAGTTCTGGCCTCCAGGGGCTTAGGAGTAAATTTAAGGGTCTCCATTTGGATCTGTGTGAGGTGCATTTACCCTCCTCTCCCACCTCCTGGGCCCCACATTCTGGAGAATTTCCCTCCAACGCCACCCTTGTTGAAAATCATTGTTCTCCCTAGAGCTGACCACATTCACCGGCCGCCCATGATCTTTGGGGACAGTTGATTCAGGCCCAATCAGCTTCTTGGAGAACCAGTGGCTCCTCTGGACATTTGGCCAGTGAAGTTATGGCTTTAGGGTCGTGAAGCTTCCAACAAGGGGAAAGAACCAGCCAGTAATAAGGCCACGTCCCTTCCTTTGGGTTGCTTTCACCTCCATGCCCCGGCTCGAGAGATAAGGGTAAAAGGGAGTCAGCGAAGAGACCGAAGAGGAAAGAAGAGAGCAGGTATCAAGGCTGTCTCTGGACAATTGTCACATGCCCTGTCTCTGCAGATCCACCGTTCATTTCTGATGCTAAGGGCACGGGGGTCCCCGTGGGACAGAAAGGAACACTACAGTGTGGAGCCTCTGCAGTTCCTGCCGCTCAGTTCCAGTGGTTCAAGGATGACAAAAGGTAAGTGAAACCAACCGGGAACAGGCACAAGTTCTGATCTCTGTTTTCTGGCTCTTCATGGGCGGGGAACAGGTCTACCAAAAACAGTAATCAACCAGTCAGTCAGTCAATCATGTTTTTTATTAATAATGATAATAATAATAATGGTATTTGTTAAGCGCTTACTATGTGCCAAGCACCATTCTAAGCACTGGGGTAAATATAAGGTAATCAGGTTGTCCCATGTGGGGCTCAGAAGCTTCATCCCCATTTTACAGATGAGGTAACTGAGGTCCAGAGAAGCTAAGTGACTTGCCCAAAGTCACACATCTGACAAGCAGCTGAGGCGGGATTAGAACTCACGGCCTCTGACTCCCAAGCCCATGCTCTTTCCACTAAGCGATGCTGCTTCTGGACTAAACACTAGGGAGAGTACAATACAGCAATAAACAGACACATTCCCTGCCCACATCGAGCTTACAGCCTAGAGGGGGAGACAGACATTAATATAAATAAATTCATTAAAGATGTGTGCATAAGTACTGTAGGGCTGGAAGGGGGGATAAATAAAGGGAGCAAGTCTGGGTGGCCTACAAGGGAGTGGGAGAAGAGGAAAGGGGATCTTGGTCAGGGAAGGCCTCTAGTAGAGTGCTCTGCACATAGTAAGTGCTCAGTAAATATGATTGATTGATTCTGGGAGGAGGTAACTTCTGGGAAATTCCTGTTTTCCTCACTTCCCTACCTAGTAGACTTTACATACACAACGCTTTGCTTTGGATTTAGGAAGTGAACTTTTCAAGGTCCCTTGCAAATTGTTTCAGGCCCACAGGTCCAGAATCTTCCAGAAAGCCTGCTGTAGGCCCTGAAATGCCACCTGGAATCAGAAAATGCCATCTGCCTCAGTAGGGTTGGAGACTGACATCAAGAACTGAGCAATATGGGGAGGGGTTTATGGGCCAGTCAAAAATTCTGCAGGTCCAAATGCTTCTGAACTATTTGCAAGGTCATTTCAAAGGGTGAAGAACTGTGAAGGGGCCTTCAAGTGTGTCTAACAAATCAGAGTTTGTTATCAGAGCTGCGGTTCAGTTGCACAGGCTATTAGTGCCAGAATACAAAAGGGTGAGGGACCTGAATTAGCCCGGCATTTCTGACTGTGGTCTCCTTTCAGTGAAGGAGAAAAAGGAGGAAAAATAGTCCCTTGAGCTGACAATTGGCATAGGCGTGATCGGGACATTTGTTGTGATTCACTGAAGATTAGCACTGTCAAGAGTTACAAAGTGGCAGGTCAGGGAGGGGTTTGACAGCTCCAGTAAAGTCAGGAAACTTGACAATCGCTGTTATCAAGTAGCTATTTTAAGACTGAAGGAACAGGCACATATGGGTAAGAACAGACCTCTGCTCTGAATCAGACCATTTCTATAAAAAAAAAAGAGTATTCCCCCTGGAGCCCCTGAAGCTCCCTTGTTGTTGTGGGGTAGGGAATAGAGCTGAGACAAAAAATGATTGAGAAACAGACACAGAGGAGAGGGAACTGGGGAAAGGGGCGTGGTGGAAAAGATACGAAGCCAACCTTAAATAAATATTTTATCATACACTGGGCAGTAACTCACCAAGGGGCTTGGCTTTTACTTTTTCAAATAGAAAATAGGAGTTTTTTGATCTTCTGAAATGAAAATTGAAAATTTTGAATTGGACTCTCCTGTATGCACACACTGGCCTGCCTGGTAATTTATTATTATATTTATTAAGTCCTTACTCCTCTTCCCCTTCCTACTTAGACAGCGTGTCGTGTCCCATGTGGGACAGGGATTGTGTCTGACCTGCTTATCTTGAATGGACCCCAGAGTTAAGTACCATGCTTGGCGCATAGTAAGAGCTTAATAAATATCACCATTATCATTACATAGTGCCAAGCACCATGCAGAGGGTGGAAGTAATACAAGAGAATCAGATCAGACAGGGCCCCATCCCACATGTTGTTCATTATCTCAGAGGTAGGGAGAACAGAATAAGATTTCCCCCATTTTAAAGATGAGGAAAATGAGGCCCAGAGGCAGGTTAGTGGTGAAGCTGGAAATAGAACCAGGATTTCCTGCTTCGACAGGCATGACATTCTTTGGATTCAGAGATGCTACTGAAGATGAGCTTCTTTCTCATGTGGGGGGAGTGGCTGAAAAAAAGCTAGCATGACCAGGATACCTTTCCATACTATCTATGTAGAGAGTAACAAGCCAATTTCAAGCCAGATCTGCCATGTTCATTATTGCCAGGAAATAATATAATGGTCATTTCCTGCCCAAGTTTCCATCAGCTCCTTCATGGCCTGGTCCATTTCCTAGGTAAGAAAATGAGCCTGGGTATAAAGAAACAATTAATCCAAGTGGAGGGGGACCCTCTGGAAGAATAGAAAATAGAAACATAAAGTCACTGTGTCATAACCTGGTGCTCTGAGAAACAAAGATGCTAAGATGCTTGGTGTTCTATTGGCATCACTTTAGTACCTTGTTGGACCCAGAAAGTCCATTCTCACCCCCTCACTTACCCCCTGGCCTGCACTCTCTCTGGCTTATCCTTCTGGAAAAGGGGCCCCAGATCACCAAAGAGAAGACAACCATCACATTATGTCAGCCTCAATCTTAGGCAGCATAACTTGTAAGGACAGAGTGTATCTAGCATCCCCCCTCCCTCTTTGGCTTACCGCCCATCTGTTCCATAAGAAGGAGAATCTTGGGAATTCATTGCTTCCAGAACAAAGGGAGGCAAAAATTGTCACAAAGTTGGTTTGAAAATTTAAAAAGGATTTGGAGACATTTGTGAATGCAAGGGTTTTTGTGGGATTCCATAGGGAAATTACTAATTCCTCTATCTCTAATCTATTTTAATGCCCGTTGACAGGAAACTCCCTGGGGGCAGGGATCAAGTCTACCAACTGTGTTGTATTGTACTTTCCTGAGCACTTAATACAGTGCTCTGCACACCATAAGCGCTCAATAAATACCATTGACTGATTATTTGGAAATGGTGAGGCTGGTAGAAGCCAAGCCAGAAGTAAAAAAGTTCAAGCAAGATCAGGATAGATTCATAGAAAATAGATCCATGAAGAGGTGTTGGAGGTAAAAGCTAGAGCTTTTAGAAAGCCCAACAATAACTATAAGGCTGGATGTTAGGGCAACTGTGGGAAAACTGAGGTACAGGGAAGTGAGTTTACTGATCTGGGGCCTAGGAGCCCTCAGTGAAGTAGACTTCGAAGATTGATTTCCAGTAACTCATTTTCACTGGCCAACCACTGTCTGACTCTTGCTAAAAGCCTAGGAAAAAAGCAATACAAATCAAAAAAAAAAAAAAAAGGGAAAAGAACGAGGAAAGAGGAAAGCGGAAAACAGAAAGGAAAAAGGGGAGATGGGAGAGGAAAGGAAAGGAAAGGAAAGGAAAAGAAAGGAAAGGAAAGGAAAGGAAAGGAAAGGAAAGGAAAGGAAAGGAAAGGAAAGGAAAGGAAAGGAAAGGAAACCTCCCCAGTGCTTAGAACAATGCTTTGCACATAGTAAGTGCTTAATAAATGCCACTATTATTATTATTATTATTAAAGACAACTTGGTCACCCAAAATCTGTCAAAAGCAGGAGCAGCTGTCAGATATAAGCCCTCCTTGGATCAAAATCCTGGTTGGATATTCTCGCTAAAACACCTAAGCTGGATACACTCCATGAACTGAGTCGCCCCACCCCAGTTCCTCTTTCAGTGCTTTTCTGAGCAAACTGATTTGTGCTGTTGAATGGACCTTTTCTCAAGTTGTATAGAAATTAAGATGAGGCCCCTCTCCCTCATTTCATTCCCCATCTAATAGATGCCACTACCAGTTTATCTCTCCAATAGACTGAGAGGGGATCCTGCAGGCTTCCTGTGCTTAGTCTCCCCACCTGTGGAATGAGGGAAATGATACATGTTCCTTATCTCCAACCCAAGGAGGAAAGAAGGGTGAATGAAATCATTGGTAATTGAACCTCGAGTTCTTGAGAAAAACAACAGAATCTGGGAACCAAGAGTGACATTATTCTTATAAGCTGTTGATTCCTGACCAGTTTTTCACATCAGAGTTTTGACCTCCTTTCATCACCATCACATCATCATCAAAGCACAAACTAAGCACTAGCTTTGTGAATCATCAATCTTCAATCATTCAAGCAGCTGGATTTATTGAACATTTACTATGTGCCGAGCACTGTACTAAGCACTTGGGAGAGTACATTGGCATTAGTAGACACAGTCCCCACCCCAAATAATTTGCCAATCTAGTTAACTAAGGGATTGCAGCATAATAACCTCTCTGTGGGCAGGAAATATGCCTCCCAATTCTGTTTTATTGTAATAATGATAATAATTTATAATAACATTTATTAAGCGCTTACCACGTGCAAAGCACTGTTCTACGTGCCGAAATTGTGGCATTTGTTAAGCACTTGTTATGTATCAAGCACTTGTCTAAGCGTTGGAGTAGATAAAAGTTAATCAGGTTAGACACAGTCCCTGCCTCACATGGGGCTCACACTCTTAAACCTCATTTTCACATGAGGTAACTGAGGCCTAGAGAATAATGATATATTTTATATTTGTTAAGCCCTTACTATGTTCCAAGCACTGTTCTAATCGCTGGGGTAGATACAAGATAATCAGGATGGACACAGCCCTGTTTCACATGGGGCTCACAGTCTTAATCCCCATTTTACTGCTGAGGTAACTGAGGTGCAAAGAAGTTAAGTGACTTGCCCAAAGTCACTCAGCAGGTATGTGGCAGAACCAGTATCAGAACCCAGGTCCTTCCGATTCCCAGACCTGTGCTCTATTCACTAAGCAATTCTGCTAAGTGCTTAATACAATGCTCTGCACACTGAAAGTGCTCAATAATACCATTGATTTATTGATAGTAAGGTTGGTTGGGACAATAGAATCCAAGAAAGGTATTCCTTTGGTCTGGAACTCCCTACCCATTAAGAACTGGCAGACCACCATGTCCCCTATCTCCAAAGCCCTAAAAAAAACATATTTCCTTTCAGAGGACTTCCTTGATTAAATCCTCACTTTTGTTTACCTTCCCTTCTGCATCACCTATGTACTGGGGACAGTAACCCTCAAGCACTGTGATTTTCACCCCACTTCCCCAGCCCTAGGACATGTTCTGTCTTATTAGTGTCACAAGTGGAGTGGGCATGTGTTCTGCCGACTCTTCATTCTTAGAGACTGAACCCTATGTATAACCACAGTAATGGATTTTGATGTCTGTCTCCCTCTTGGGTCTGTCATCTTCTCGTTGGCAGGGATCATGTCTACCTAGTGTTTTGTATTGTTCTCACCCAAATGCTTAGTACAGTTTCCTGCATATAGTAGACATTCAATAACATGGCCTACTGGAAAGCGATCGGAGCTAAGTTTTAGAAGGACCTGATTCCTAATCCTGGCTCTGCCCCTTATCTGCTGCGTGACTTTGGGCAAGTCACATAACTTCACTGTACCTCAGCTACCTCATCTGTAAAATGGGGATTGAGACTATGAGCAGCATATAGGGGAGAAACGGTGTCCAATTTGATTAGCTTGTATCTACCCCAGCACTTAGAAAACTGCTTGAAACATAGTAAATGCTTAACAAATATCACCATTATTAACTGATTGATTGATGCATTTTGATTGATTTGATTGATGAACCCCTGCTCTTGAGAATCTTTGTCTAAATTAGGGAGGCAAGATAGAGCTGAAGATACCGTTGTGTGTGAGCCGTGCATGGCTTCTTCTTTGTTTATCCTGCTTATTGGAGAATTGTAATTTTCATGAGCCCTCTTTGGGATGATTCTCTGCCCAAGGATGGCCTGACACTGCCTCTGGTGCATTAGTCTTTGGGTTCTGTATTATTAATGACACAGGTGGGTGGTCAAGTGTTCTGCAGACTCTCGATTTCAAGAAACTGAACCCTGCCTCTGACTGTGTCTCTGTCATATGGCCCCACTCGTGGGATAAAGTGGGATAAAGCCTTTTTTGGACACCTCAGCAGCAAGAGCAGCTTCATCTTAGCAGTAGAGGTGATGGAAGCCTTCTCTTCCTGGACCACCAATATACCATCATTTATCGTTCTGGAGTTCTGCACCCCTCTTGTCCCCAGTGAAACTCCAGGGCCAAGTCGGTGGGTTATGGCAGGTGCATGCCTCATAAGGACCAGAATGAGGGCACACCTTCTTCATCCTATTCCTCCTTCTTCTGGCAGGAGGCAAGGGATGCAGCCACCATCTTGGCTCCATCTCTGGCTTCTTTTCAGCTCCAATGGGTGGAACAAGTTAGCTGCAGCTGCTACCCTTGCCCAAAAGCTAAGGGGATGAAATGAATGGCTTCGATAAGTCAATACCAGTAAACCAGCTCGGAAACAGAAGGATCTGGTACTCCATTGAGGAAAAAAAAAAAAACCAGCACACTTGCAGAGTGGACATGGGGGTCAAAGATATCCCAAACCTGATAGCCTTTCTTAACAGAAGCCCAAATCCACACTGACACCTCCCATCAATTACCAACAACCCAAATCACAAAAATCTATTAGCCACATCTAGTAATCAATAAACTGTATTCATGAACAGCCTTTTGTGTGCAGAGTACTCTACTGCTTCAGAGAATGCAGTATTATCAGTAGACATGATCACTAACTTCAAGAATCTTGCAGTCCTGCAATCTCAGCGTGTATATATTTGCATTTATTCCATTGTACATTAGTTCATTTTGATGGCTCTGTTTGACAATATAATCATTATTATTATTATTGCATGTCTTAAGCAGTTACTCTGTGCCAGGCACTGTACTTTTTAGTCCGTCTCTCCCTGAGGGCAGGAAATGTGTCACTGGATTGTTTTCAACTTCTCAAGGACTTGGTAAAGGGCAATGCACCCAGCTGGTGCTCAGTAAGTGCTATTTCCTACTACTGCAGTGGGGCTATCAGGAAATGTTCATTCAGTCGGTAGTATTTGTTGAGTGCTTACCGTGTGCAGAACACTATACTACTAATAATAACAGTGATGATGGTATTTGTTAAGTGCTTACTATGTGCCAAGCACTCTTCTATGCACTGGGGGAGATACAAGGTAATCAGGTTGTCCCACGTGGGGCTCACAGTCTTCATCCCCATTTTACAGATGAGGTAATTGAGGCACAGAGAAGTTAAGTGCCCAGAGTCACACAGCTGACAAGTGGCAGAGGCGGAATTAGAACCCACAACCTCTGACTCCCAATTCTGTGCTCGTTCCACTGAGCCACGCTGCTTCTCTACATGCTTGGGAGAGTACAACAAATGTACACATTCCCTGCCCACAACATGCTTACAGTCTGGCGGGGGGGGGGGGGGGGGGGGAGACAGACATTAATATGAATGAATGAATTACAGATATGTCATTAAGTGCTGTGGGGCTGGGATGGGGGATGAATACAGAGAGCAAGTCAGGATGACACAGAATGTGAATTGCCCCGATTCACCCCACAACTTATAAATGGACCGATCGGGCATTGTGGCACTTCAAGGATCCCACCACAACCACATCTGGAAAGCAAGAATGGCGATGGCGGGTCAGAGGATGATCAGAGCCTCCAGTCTCTTACAGCACATCTAGAAAGCTATTTACCCAGAAGCAGAATCAAGCAGCTTTGGACTGAGAACATCCCCAGAGATGACCAGGAAATCCTGGACAGCAAGTCAACTGAAACAGTATTTATGAAAAGCAACCCATGCATGGCTCCAGCCATAAATGAGAAGGCTTCATTCATTCATTCAATAGTATTTATTGAGCAATTACTTCGTGCAGAGCACTGTACTAAGCACTTGGGAGAGTACAGTACAGTAATAAATGATGCATTCATTGCCCACAACAAAGTTACAGTCTAAAGGGGGGAGAGATGGACATTAATATAAAAAAATTACAGATGTGTATGTAAATGCTGTGAGGCTGGAAGAGGGAAAGAATAAAGGGAGCAAGTCAGGAAGACACAGAAGGGAATGGGAGAAGAGGAAAGAGAGTTGTTTACACCCTTAGTGGGGTGGGAGAAAAGGAGGGTAGGAAATAGGAGATTCTGCAATCCCAATCCCACATGCCAACTGAAAGCCATTTCCCTTTTTCATCTTTTTTTTTCCTTCTCTCCTGCTGGTCTCAGGCTGATTGAAGATCAGAAGGGGATGAAAGTTGAAAACAGACCCTTCTTTTCTACCCTCACCTTCTTCAATGTCTCTGAACACGACTATGGGAACTACACCTGCGTAGCCTCCAACAAGCTTGGCCACACCAATGCCAGCATCATGCTGTTCGGTGAGTCAATACCTGGGCAGGGTGGGAGGGAGAGAGGAGGCAGGGAGCGATACTCTGAGTTGAAGTAAGAAAGGGGGGAAATAGGGAGGCAAGCAGAAAGGGAAAGGAAAAGGTATTCTAAGGAAGAAAAGGAGCCTTTTGAATATAAATGAAAGAGGCTGTTTCACCTCCTTAGAAGGAAGAAAAGAGTAAGATGGTTTTGGATTGGGATTAAATCTGTTTACTTTGGGGTTATGAACTGGGGCTTGAATGGAAGATCCAGGTGCCGAGTGAGCATTCAGACACGAGGGAATGTCACCAGTTACCTCGGTCTTCGTCGGAAGGTGTCCGCCATCTTTATCCTGGGGGAGGGGAACGCTGCCTCTCTGCCATTTGGTTCCCATCCTGTGATTCTCAGCCCAAGCCAATGATTCATCTCCTGCAGTGAGGAGACGTCCAACTCCATGTTCATTGCAGACTTGGCTTTCCATACACTGGCCTCACTACATCCTCTAATCCTGACCTGTTCCCAGAAGGAATATCCTGGGATTGCTACCCTCCCTCTTCTGTGACCTGCTTTATCTATCCTCCCCAATCATAGAGAGCAGCAGGGCCAGCTTCCATTCACCAGGAAACTAAAACACAATTTGAGCTTAATCTGTTCCACCCTGACACAGGATAGTATTTCAAAAGGGCCCAGGTACTTTCTGGGAACCAAAGGTGGCTCAGCCTCATGCCCTTGACCTAAGCAGGTTCTGATCTGCCCAACCTCGGGTTTGTTCTAGAATCCAGAGGGAGTCAGGCTCTTCCAATTAGCCAATGAGTAGGGGAAACAAGAGCAAACAGAAAACTGATTCTTGTGCCCCAGCTGAATCGGATCTTATAACCAACTCCTGACACTCATGTGTTGATGTTGGAAGAGCCCTGGCTCTTCAAGACTTGCTCCTGACCAAACACCCATCTGCTCCCAGGGAAGGTTCTGGTTATGCCCATAGTTGCTGGCTCTATGACAGCAATATGGGACGTTTGAGATGTGAAAAATAATAATAATAATGATGATGGCATTTATTAATCGCTTACTATGTGCAAAGCACTGTTCTAAGCCCTGGGGAGGTTACAAGGTGATCAGGTTGTCCCACGGGGGACTCACAGTCTTAATCCCCATTTTACAGATGAGGTAAGTGAGGCACAGAGAAGTTAAGTGACTTGCCCAAAGTCACACAGCTGACAATTGGCAGAGCCGGGATTTGAACCCGTGATCTCTGACTCCAAAGCCCGGGCTCTTTCCACTGAGCCATGCTGCTTCTCCTAAAAATGTAATCTGACTTTCCTAGGAACTCGGAAAGTGCTTTCTAGGAACTAGAGGGCGAGCTTTGTGTCTTTCTCAGGTGTTTCCCCATGGATCACCCCGTGCTTTCAGCAGCTCACCCACTTCCCCCAGCTTCCAGGAGGCCAAAATCCTACTCAGAGAAGCTCCTGGGGGCCAGCTCCAGAAGAGAACATGTGGCGGGTCAACCCAGGTCTCAGCTCTTGGTTTGCATGTTACATAGCAAATCCTGGGGCTGCTTCCAGATGGGGAGCCTCAGGACAGCCAGCTTGTTTTTGCAGAATAAAAATTACATTTTGTCTTTGGGGTTCCAGGGGTCTCTGCCAGTTCCTTAGACCCAAATGAGGATCTGTACCACTGACCAGATTAGGTATCCATCTTTCAGGGACAAGATCCTGGTCACTATTGATTATCGGAGAACAAGGACCAATGCTCCCCCGGTGCTCATGGTCCAGTGAGGCTAGGTGCCAGGAACAGAGCTTCCTCTTCCGATTCCTGAAGCCACCAGACTCTGCCCTGATTCCAGGGGGTGGCCATAGTCTAAAGTCATGCACTGCATTTATGCTACAAGAAACCCGTCAGATTGGGAGAGTCCTCTGCAGAGAACTAGCCAGAGCTACCAGGAAGGAGGAGGAGAAAGAAGAGAGGAAGTTTGATATTATCCATCATCCCTACCTGCCCTGATCTCAGGATCAGGGAGCAAAATGCCCTGAACCTGCAGAGTAGCCATTTTGTTCCTCTCCTTATTCATGACATTTCGGCTTCAAGATTGCTTTCAATCCCCACCATGGTGTACCCACAAAACGCAATCTCCAAAGTAGAGAATGAGGCTGAATGGAGGTGGGAGGGAAGAGTCTTGGGTCTGGTCTTGGTTTTTGACTGGTGTCTTCTTGGCATAAGAAGATGGGGCAGAGCCATAGAGGAGTGAGCTACTCCTTTTCCCCCCATCCTCATATGTCTACCCAACCCCTATTCCTGGTCAGTTTACATTGAGTTAACAAGGTGATTTCACTAGCTCGTGGTCGGAGAAGTCTTCAGGGAAAATGAGTGAATGTTCCAAGAAAATACCAGAATGAGGATCATAAACAAGTCAAACTTCAGGGTTGAGGACAGAGGAGCTTTGTCACATTGGATCTTTTCAGAATCCTTTGCGCAGCAATAAACCCATCAACACACACAGAGTTAAGTATGACAGGACACCCCAACCCGGCATGCCCTTCCTGGATTTCACTGGCTCAGCAATTCCATCAACCTTCTGGAATTTCATTGACCTCCAAAGTGGTTCATTGACATGTGACCCAAGAACAGGATAGAAACCACAGTGATGGGTCTCTGAGCTCTGGAGATCCAGGATAGAATCAGCCCAAGTCCAGTTGAATATGCTTGGAAGGATCTGGGTGGGATCTTCCATTTTGCCTCCTCCTCCTGCAAGAACCCTAAGCAGAATGGGGTGAGCAGACATGGAGGACTCCTTGTCCCTTCTCAGCATGCCATTTCAGCAGTCTTATAGCTAGTCCTGACACTCCAGCCTGAACCTCAATGGCCTGGCCCTGGTGGGGGCATGTCATCGCCTCCCATCCCTGCATCTTGGGATTTCCACAGATGCTCCTCTGAGTTATCTCCTCTTTACACCCTCCCCTGAAGTTGCTGGGCCAGCAGGGCCTACTGACCTTGACCATAAGCCTGGGGTCCACCCAGCAGCCGGGAGGAATTGAGACCCATTCCATCTGTCTCCTCAGCCCCCTGGTCCTTCACCCCGATAGGACTGTCTCTGAAGGTGAATTTGAAGGGCTGCAGGGAAGGGTCACCCCACAGCACCGATGACTCTCATTGCTGCATCTTGCCGAAGAAGTATAACTGCTGTCCCACTGCGCCTCCTCCCATTTCCATTCTTCCATTGTCCTCCCATGACATTTCTTATTTACATGGCAGTGTCTCTGGGAAGCAATGTACAATTATTTATATATACTGTCTGTGTGCATATATACTGTGTTTTCATTGTTCTCTTCCATCTCTCCCTCACCCGGTTTAGAAATAAATGAGCCTACAAGCTCAACTTTGTTCCAAGGTCAGTATTGTTTTTTTGTTTTCTGTTGCATCTTTTCCTTCTTGTCTTCCTTCCTTCCCCTTGCCTCTGTCCCCATCCCAACTCCTAGCTTATCCTCAATCCTCCTGCTCAGGTGGCCGCATGGAGATGTTTTAGGAAGGATGATGATGCCCGACAGTTATCCCGAGAGGAGGCGGGAAGGGGACAGAGGGAGTGATTAAGGGAGGATACTCCAGTGATTTGCTGAGATGCTGCACTCAGCCCTCTGGATCCAGTCAATCAGTGGGAAAAGTCATAAGACCCAGGGGGGAACTAATAGCAGGGGGGAGGGGTCTTGGTCACATGCTCCAGTCCCACCAGTGGTCTCTTTGTCAACCAGAGCAAAACCCAAACAGAATGGAGGGTTGAAGAAGCCTGTTTCTGAACACTCTGGTCACTGTTGGCTGTGGCCCCCCAAATCCATCCAGGAAGGTGGGCAAAGCTGGCAAAGGTCAGGAAGGGTCTCTCCACGATTGTATTGTACAAAAGTCCAGATTGACAGCTTACAGCCATCGCGGAGGACGGTGTATGCCCATCCTCTCACAGGGGCCGCAAGGAGATAAAAATCTCAATTGATGCCTTAAGCAATCGACTCGCTCGTATCCACATTCCTTCTCCCTTCTTTTCTTTTTGGCCGACTTCCCACTTGCATGCTCATGCATCTCTTCATGCATCTCCTCTTCATCTTCACCTCCTGTTCTCCATTCTCCCACATAAGAACTGCTAACTCTCCACCCCAGCTCTAACGACTCATCAGGGTATGTCGCTCTTTACCACTACTAAAGTACTACTATTCCAGTACTGGACCTTAACCCTAGAAATAGAGAGAGATAAAGAGGAGAGGGAGAAAGAAGGAGAGAAAGAGAGAGAGAGAGAGAGAGAGAGAGAGAGAGAGAGAGAGAGAGGAGAAAGAGAAGGGAGAGAGAAACACAGGAGAGAAAGAGACATGGGGAATGACTGAAGATGAGAAAGGGGTGTACTTTTCCCTCTAGCCCAGGAGAGAAGGGTATAGAAGACAGGATCCCATCAGGGACCACTTTTTGAGGGTTTGGTTTGCCCCCCTCTAGTCCTCCTACCTGCTTGTCTCATCCTCCCAGTCTACCCTAACCTGCTTGTGAGCAACCTGAAAGGGTATCCTTTTAGATTGTGAGCCCACTGTTGGGTAGCGACTGTCTCTATATGTTGCCAACTTGTACTTCCCAAGCGCTTAGTACAGTGCTCTGCACACAGTAAGCGCTCAATAAATACAATTGATGATGATGATGATGATGAAAGAAAAAAAAGTGGATGTTGGCAGAGGAGGAGGAAACTAGAGGAGGAAAAGACAGGTTAAAGTCAGACAGAGGATTTGCTCTAATGTGGCAACCTAGACACAGGGAAGAAATAGATGCACAGTGCAACTCTGCAGATGTGAAGGA
Source organism: Tachyglossus aculeatus (assembly GCF_015852505.1). Classification (NCBI taxonomy): domain Eukaryota; kingdom Metazoa; phylum Chordata; class Mammalia; order Monotremata; family Tachyglossidae; genus Tachyglossus; species Tachyglossus aculeatus. The sequence goes on from NC_052076.1 coordinate 69,421,285, forward strand.
GGAAAAGAGACAGAGGGATAGATGAACAAAGACAACAGACCAGGGAGTACAGCAGAGAGCTGGAGGGGACCAAAAGAGGAGGTGACATGGACATGTGCAAGAGAGAGATGGACAGATAAAAGAGATGGATGGATTGTCGAAGCAATAAGGTGGATGGATGCCAGAGGCCATGGTCTCCAAGCAGGTCTGTGGAGGTATAAGAGTTCGCTCTGAATGTGTAGTTTTCATTCGTAGAGACCACTCTAAGTTTTAAGCTCCTGCCAGTGTTTCCAGGAAGCTGAGATTTACCCAGTGTATCTGCTGTTGGCCATACTGCTGGAGGGAACAATATACTTTTCCAAACCTGCTGTCCCAAGCAGCTCCAAAATAATTGCAGGCGTTCAGTGTCGAGGCGGTGAGCTGAGTCAGACCCAGCGTGACTGACCCCGATCTGCAAAGAGACATTAGGAAGCAAATGATGACTGATCCACTTGGTAGCGTGAGGCCAGAGGAAGCTGGTTTTTGCAGGCTTTTGCGGGAGAGGACCATATGCCAAGCGTCCCCAGGGGCACACACCTTGGGAGACAGGCAATCAGGTACCACAACCTAATTCTGTCCCCGCTAATTCACTGCCTTACTTTGGAAAAGCTGCTCAATCTCTCCCTGTCTTGTTTGTGGTAAAATGGGCTTGGGGGCCCTGGTCCTGACACCTCCCCCTCACAAAGTGGGCATTTCAGAGTCACGAAATGGCCATGTTGAGATTCCTAAATGATGCTTATTTGTACCTGAGAAGCAGCATGGCCTAGTATACAGAACATGGGCATGGGACTCATAGGATCTGGGTTCTAATCCGTTCTGCCACTTGCCTGCTGTGTGACCCAGGGCAAATCACTTAACATCTCTGTGCCAGTTTCCTCATCTGTAAAAATGGGGATTAAATACCTGTTCTCCCTCCCACTTAGACTAAAAGCCTTTTGTGGGACAGGAATTGGGTCTCATCTGTTTATCTTGGATCTATCCCACTGCTAATACTATGCTTGGCAATTAGTAACTGCTTCATAAATACCACACATAATTATTAACTGCCCATAAATGAGAAGCGGCGTGGCTCAGTGGAAAGAGCACGAGCTTGAGAGTCACAGGTCATGGGTTCAAATCCCAGCTCTGTCACTTGTCAGCTGTGTGACATTAGGCAAGTCATTTCACTTCTCTGGGCCTCAGTTACCTCATCTGTAAAAAGGGGATTTAGACTGTGAGTCCCACATGAGACAACCTGATCACCTTGTATCCTCCCCGGTGCTTAAAACAGGGCTTTGCACATGGTAAGCACTTAACAAATGCCATTATTATTATTATTATTATTATTATTATTATAAATATATATTTGTAGGCATGAACTCAGCTGTAGAGGTAGTAGCAAGCAATCCCATTAGTATTGTGGCCACTGTAGGGTACATTAATTGTATCTTCTGTTGTGTCAGGAGGGCAAATAGCCAAGAGCAAAGAAAAAGAAGCACTGTGCCCTAGTGGAAAGAGCTCAGATTTGGTAATCAGAAAACCTACGTTGAAATCCCAGCTCTGTCTCTTGTCTCCTGGGTTACCTTGAGCGAGTCACTTAACTGCTCTGTGCTCAGTTTCCTCATCTGTAGAACAGGTTCAATACCTTTTCTCCCTCCTACTTAGACTGTGAGCCCCCTGTGGGATAGGGAGTGTGCTCAACCTCATTATCTTGTATCTATCCCACTGCTTAGTATAGGGTCGAGCACATAGTAAGTGTTTAACAAATACCACAGTCGTCGTTATTCATATTAAATATATTGTAGTAAGGGAACGACTCTACCAACTCTAACATACTGTACTCTCCTAAGTGCTTAACTCCTCTCTGGATCACACTTGGAGAGTTTCCAGTATCAACTACGGGAGAGAGAGTCAAGCAGAGGCATACCATTCCAGGCCTAGTTTTGGCAGTGGTTAGTGAGTGGAAAGCAACCGGCTATAAGTCAAAATTAGCCAGTGCTGGACAGCAGCAGCACGGGAGAGAGTTAAGGGCGGAGACCTGTGCTCTGCACATAGTAAGCGCTCAATAAATATGATTGATGATGATGGAAGAAGGTGATGGTAAACCACTTCCTTATTTTTACCAAGAAAACTCCATGGATACACTACCAGAACGACTGCAGATGGAGGTGGGGCGTTCTGGGAGAGATGTACCCGTGAACTCGTAATGGGTCGGAGACGACTCGACAGCATGACAAGAAGCACTTAATACAGTGCTCTGTAAACAAAAGCACTCAATAAATACAATTGATTTATCGATTGATTAATATACCAGTCCAACAGGGGGAGAGGGTGGGATCAGCTATACCTTAATTACAACTGCACAGATGGGCAAAATTCACTTCTGGGGGCATCAGTTCCAACACCAAGGTCAATTGGAGAAGTAACATGGCCTAATGGAGAAGCAGCATAGCCTAGTGGAAAGAGCACAGGCCTGGGATTCAGAGGACCTGGGTTCTAATCCCAATTTCTGCCACTTGCCTGTTGTGTGACTCTGGGCAAGTCATTTAACTTCTCCATGCCTTAGTTTTCTCCTCTGTAATATAAGAATCCAATTTCTGTTCTCCCGCCTACTTAAACTGTGAGCCCCACATGGACCAGTGACTTTGTCCAACTTGATAAACTTGAATCTACCCAAGAATTTAGAACAGTGCTTGACATAGAGTCAGCGCTTAATAAATACCATTAAAAACCTATATTGGAGAGAGGAGAATCAATCCATCTATCGATCAATCGAGTGTTTACTGTGTGCAGAGCAATGTACTAAGTGAGTATAGTGCAATAGAGTTGGCAGCGTGGCTTAGTGGAAAGATCACAGTCTTGGGAGTTAGAGGTCCTGGGTTCTAACCCCACTCTGCAACTTATCAGCTGTGTGGCTCTGGGCAAGTCTCTTAACTTCTCTGTGCCTCACTTACCTCATCTGTAAAATGGAGATTAAGACTGTGAGCCCCACGTGGGACAACCTGATTGCCTTGTATCTACCCCAGGGCCTAGAACAGTGCTTCGCACATAGTAAGCGCTTAACAAATACCATCATTACTACTGCCCACAAGGAGCTCATTGTGTATAAGGAATGTGTCTGTTACATTGTTGTGTGGTACTCTCCTGAGCACTTAGTACAGTGCTCTGCGCACAGTAAGTACTCAGTAAATACAATTCAGTGCTCTGCAAGCAGTAAATGCTCAATAAGTATGATTGATTGATTGATTGATTTAAAAGGAGCTTACAGTCTAGAGAAGTTATTGGTTTCAGGCACTGAGAGGGCTCAGCAACTATGGGAAGCTCAACTCTTGGGGAATAAAGGATAAGTGCCTTTTATAGGTCAACTGGCTGTCACAGTTGCAACTCATAACTGAAAGCCTGGACTAAGTGTACCAAGGGGAGCAGACACATCCTCTGAAATTTTGATTCCTGCCCCACCAAGAATGTTTAAACATTTTCTTACTAGTCCACAGCTAATGGGTGAGGCATTTCAAGCAGAAGACAGTGCGGTCAGGGAGGGAGGCTCTTTCACAGACAGACCTGAGGGCTATCAGTATTCTGTGAGAAAGCTCTCTGTCTCACTGCCACCCACCTCTCTTCTGGCATGGCAAGCCCAGACTGCAGAGGCAAGGCAGCATACAGGGAACATGTTTGACTTGATTAACTTGTATCTGCCTCAGTGTCCAGTACAGTGCTTGGCCCACAGTAAACGCTCAACAGATAGCATTATCACTGTTCTTAGTATCTGTTCCATGGAACTATAGCAGCTCTGATGTTCTGGAGGGCTGGAGGGGGGAGTGGAGTGGGGAGAAGGGAATGTAGACTGTGAGTCACGTATGGGACAGGGAGTGGATACAACATGATGACCTGCTGTCTACTCTAGTGCTTAAGACAGTTCCTGGCATCTAGAAGTAGCGTGGCTCGAGGAAAGAGCCCGGACTTTGGAGCCAGAGGTCATGGGTTCTAACCCTGGCTCTGCTACTTGCCAGCTGTGTGACTTTGGGCAAGCCACTTAACGTCTCTGTGCTTCATTTACCTCATCTGTAAAATGGGGATTAAGACTGTGAGCCCCACGTGGGACAACCTGATCACCTTGTATCCCCCCCAGTGCTTAGAATAGTGCTTTGCACATAGTAAGCACTTAACAAATACCAACATAATTATTATTGTATCCCCCTCCTCCAGCACTTAGAACAGTGTTTTGCACATAGTAAGTGCTTAACAAATGTCATCATTATTATTAGTAGTAGTAAGTGCTTAACAAGTGCCATAAAAACAAAAACAAAACCCAAACGAAACATTCCTGCTCTCCTTTGGCATTGGCCTCAGAAATCTGATGGCCTTTGTACCACCAGGACTGCCTGAGGACAAATCCAAGCAGCATCCAGATAAAAACGGTTCCTCTTGGCGAGAACTTCTCACCCTCAGCAGGTGAAGTGAGCTGCTCTGGGTCATGGACGAGCTGTGCGTTATTTCCTCATCCAAGATGGCAGTGCACTGTGTCTTTTCGGATATTGGATATCAGCATCTTTAAATGCAGAGAAAGGGAGTCAGACAGAGCTCTACCTGGGGTTCAAGGCTGTTTGCCATTCCGGGACGTGACTGAACTGAAATCTCAACTTCCTCTGTCTTGTATTCTGAATCCTCAGTGACTCGCACAAACACATCAGCTTGAGCTTCGCCCTCACATCAGGATTTGATTTTGCAGGTGTCCCAGCATGTTAAAGAAAGGATTAGCCCTTCAGTGGCCCTTTCGCCCTTGGTTTATCCAGGCTGGAAAGTGTCACGCACTCCCCATTGCAGACTCCATGGCTGTTCATCTCCGCTAGCATTCTCTTGTGTCTTTTATCTCCCAGGCATTAAGTCGGCTTTGATGGCATCAGCGGACAGGGAAAGGCCGTCTGATTAATTCCGGCGGGTCTTGCAGTGACCATCAAACCAATTTATTAGAGAATCCAGGATCGGAGTAAACTCTGTCTATCACACGGAAACGATTGCTCGTGAAAGTGATGATCAGGTCTTTCCCTCAAAGGATTAAGGACAGTTAATTAGGCCCAGAATTGCATCATGTAACGTTTCAACGCTAAACATGTCAAAATCCACTTGATGATTTTCTTTCTTGAGGGTTGCCTATCCTGACATATACAAGCTACAGGGACCATTATCTCTGCCTAGCTGAATCAATTGGTCATATTTACTGAGCGCTTACTGTGTGCAGAGCACTGTACTAAGTATGTGGGAGAGTACGATATAACAATGTAAGAGAGGTGGTAGACACATTCCCTGCCAACAAGTTTACAGTCTAGAGGGGGAGAAATACATTAGTATTCATTCATTCAATCATATCTTTTGAGTGCTTACTGTGCTAAGAGCTTAGGCTAGTACAATACAACAATGAACGGACACATTCCCTGCCCAAAATGAGCTTACAGTCTAGAGTTGGGGAGATGGATTTCAATGCAAATAAATACTTTTCAGATATATTCATAAATGCTGTAGGACTGGAAGGGGGGAAGAAAAAAGGGAGCAAGTCAGGGTAATGCAGAAGGGAGTGGGAGATGAGGAAAAGGGGGCTTTGTTTGGGAAGGCCTCTATGTGCCTTCAATAAGACTTTGAAGGAGGGGAGAGTAATTGTCAAATTTGAAGAAGGAGAAACTTCCAGACCATGGGCTAGGGGTCGGTGGCGAGGTAGGCTAGGTTAGGGTACAGTGAGGTTAGAATTCGAGGAGAGAACTGTGCAGGCTGGGTTGTAGAAGAAGTGCTTTAAAGCCAATGGTGAGATAAATAAATAAATTACGGAGCAGTACATAAGTACATAAGAGGAATAATGGCCGATCTCTGGGCTCTCCCATACCATACACTTGGCATGATGGCCAACGACCAACAAGATAATCATGAACAGGTCCCTTGTAGCAGCATGGCGTAGTGGGTAGAGTATCGGCCCAGGAGTCAGAAGGTCATGGGTCCTAATCCCAGCTCTGCCACTCGTCTGCTCTGTGACCTTGGGCAAGTCACTTCACTTCTCTGTGCCTCAGTTGCCCCATCTGTAAAATGGGAATCGAAACTGTGAGCCCATGAGGAACAGGGATTGTGTCCATCCAGATTTGCTTACATACAACCCCAGCACTTAGTACAGTGCATGCACATAGTAAGCAGCTAACAAAAGCCATTATTAGAAAAGCACCATGGCTAGAGAAGCAGCGTGGCTTAGTTGAAAGAGCCCGGGCTTGGAAGTCAGAGGTCATGGGTTCTAATCCTGACTCTGCCACTTGTCAGCTGTGTGACTTAGAGCAAGTCACTTAACTTCTCTGGGCCTCAGTTACCTCATCTGGAAAATGGGGATTATGACTGTAAGCCCCACTTGGGACAACCTGATGACCTTGTATCTACTCCAGCTCTTAGAACAGTGCTTGGCATATAGTAAGCGCTTAACAAATACCACCATCATTATTATTATTATAAGGAAGACTGAGAAAACCCAATATGGGATTGCTCCGTTCTTTAAGTGTGTTCGGGCTTCACCCCATGCTGATCAAGCAGCCTGTAATTTTATTCCATTCAAGCTGTTGGAGAAGAAATGGGTGCTGAGATCAGCAGCTTGGTAGCCTCCTTTGTGTTTGGAATGGAAGAATCTGAGACAGCGGCCGATAGACTTTTTGGGGTTGGGCTCCATTTCAGCCAATCAATGGTATTTTTTAAAATGGCATTCATTAAGCATTTACTATGTTCCAGGTACTGTGCTAAGCACTGGAGTAGATACAACCTAATCAGGTTGGGCACAGTCCCTGTCCCACAAGGGGCTCACAGTCTAAATCCCCATTTTGCAGATGAGGTAACTGAGGCACAGAGAAGTGAAGTGATTTGCCCAAGGTCACGCAGCAGACAAGTGGAGGAGCCGGGATTAGAACCCAAATCCTTCTGACTCTCAGGCTTGGGTTCTAGCACTTAATGCGTGCAGAGCACTGTCCTAAGTGCTTGGGAGAGTACAGGTCTGTAACTTCCTTTGGCAGGGATCAAGTCTATCTACTCTACGTTTTGTATTCTACTCGCAAACATGCTTAGTACAGTGCTCTGCACAGAGTAAGCACTCAGTGAGAAGCAGTGTGGCCTGGCGAATAGAGCACATATCTGGAAGTCAGAAAGCCCAGCGTTCTAATCCTCGCTTCACCACTTGTCTGCTGCGTGATCTCGGGCAGGTCACTTAACTTCTCTGTGCCTCAGTTACATCATCTGTAAAATGGAAATTAAGACTGTGAGTCCCATGTGGGACAGCGAGTGTGTCTAACCTGATTAGCTCATATCTACCCCAGTGCCTGGAACATAGTAAGTGCTTAACAGATGCCATGGGAAAATGAATACTATCGATCAGTTACAATAGTGTTTGTAGATGTGATTTGTACTTTCAAGGAGCTTACCTTTTTGGCCACAAGTGAGTGCCTTGGTGTCCTTGGGAGGGTTGCAGCAGGGAGAGGAGGGGGGCCTTAAGACGAAAGGAATCTACACCTCATTCTCTAGGTGGAAGAGGAGACAAGCACCCAAGGCTGGTTATCTGTCCTGACCACTCAGGTCGTGCCCCTCCACTCCCTCCACCCATCTTTCTTCACTCTCCTCAGATTTATGGGCATGACACAGAAAAATGCATTTCTGCCCCAATTTTCTCAGGGAACATGAGGATCTCTTTCTTTCCTCAGCCCTGCTGTCCCTGCCCTCCAGCACAGCGAGCAAGTTCCTGAGAGGAAACTGCTAGACAGCCTCAGGAAATAGGAATCTGGTTCACACAGGAACAGCAGGGAAACTAGAAATCTAACAATTTGTCAAGCTATCCCAACCATCACCTGCTCACACTGAATGGAAGAAACTCCACACACAACAAAGCATCTGCCAACACATGTCACTAAATTTCTGTTCAAGCAGGTGGCATCATGAAGAGGGCTGTTTTTTGTTTAAATGCCCTGTGAGAATGTCTAATGTTCATTCATTAACCTACTTACCTAATAGGAGGGGTTAGAGCACTAATATAGATGTTGCTGTCTTCAGTCCTTGTAGAGTTCAAACATTTTTGGCAGAATCCTTAGTAGTAATTGTGGTATCCGTTAAGCACTTACTATGTGTCAAGCATTGTACTAAATGTTGGGATGGATACAAGATAATCATATCCCTCATGGGCTCACAGTTTAAGTAGGAGGGCGAACAGGTTTCGAATCCTCACGTTGCATACGAGGGGACTGAGGCTCAGAAAAGTGAAGTGCTTGACAAAGGTCAAACAGCAGGCAAGTGGTGGACCCAATAAGCATTTAACTGCATGCTCTGCAGACAGTAAGTGCTCAATTAATATTATTATTATTGTTATTATCATTGTTACTTAACAAATACTTGCCATGTGCCAAGCCCTTCTCTAAGCGCTGTGGTAGATACTGAGTTAATCAGGTTGGATACACTCCCTGTTCCATATGGGGCACCTAGTTTAAAAACAGACATCGAATTCCTATTTTACAGATGAGGAAACAGAGACATAGGGAAGTTAAGTGACTTGTTCAAAGCAGGCTCCTTGCAGAGCTGGGATTAGCACCCAGCTCCCCTGACTCACATGATAATAATAATAATGGCATTTATTAAGCGCTTACTATGTGCAAAGCACTGTTCTATGCGCTGGGGAGGTTACAAGGTGATCAGGTTGTCCCACGGGGAGCTCACAGTCTTAATCCCCATTTTCCAGATGAGGTAACTGAGGCACAGAGAAGTTAAGTGACTTGCCCAAAGTCACACAGCTGACAATTGGCAGAGGCGGGATTTGAACCCATGACCTCTGACTCCAAAGCGTGTGTTCTTTCCACTGAGCCATGCTGCTTCTCTGCCCATGCACTTTCCACAAAGCCACACAGCTTCCCCTAAACTAATCTGATCCCCTTCTGTGACTGAGCAGTGTTTCTGGAGACTAAGAGAGAATCAGTGGGATCATAGTCCTGACTGACGTCAGCCTCTTGACATCATTCTTAATGATAATAATAATGGCATTTATTAAGTGCTTTCTGTATGCCAGGCACTGCAATAAGTGCTGGGGTGCATACAAGCAAATTGGGTTGGACACAGCCCCCGTCTCACATGGGACTCACAGTCTCAAGCCCCATTTTACAGATGATGGAACTGAGGCACAGAGAAGTTAAGTGACTTGCCCAAGGTCACGCAGCAGAGCTGGGATTAGAACCCAGGTCCTTCTGACTCCCAGGCCTGGGCTCTGTCCACTAGGTCATGCTGCTTCTATCTACGGTGGTCCATAAAAATCTTTGTACAACTATAGACTTCAATAACTTGGGACATACCCATGATTCACAGCAACTTTAAGTGACATTCGTAAACATAATTCTTAGGTTTTACAGCAATAGAGATTTAATTCTTATTGACTTCAGTTCAGCTCATCATAGCACACAATTAACCTTCTCTTTTACCATTTCTGCATTTGTAAGTCAGGTAGCTGAAATAGAAATATGGCATTTAAATGAATGATGCTTTTAAGCACCATTTAAAATATCTTTTTATCCTAGGCATGCCGAAAGTTATTTCAATGTAAAGTTGCCAAGGACTTTATGGACCCCTCCTACTGTAAGTCCCATGTGGGACAGCGAATGTACCAGACCTGACTTACTTATATCTATCTACCCCAGCATAAAGAACAGTGCTTGACCCACATTAAGGGCTTCAAACATAGCCTTATTATTATATTATTACTTGTATATGATTTTGGAGGGCCCAGCCTACACCACAAAGTGGATAGACAGGACTGGAGGGTGGAGGAGCAGAGCGGGAGGGGGATTCATTCAACATGTTTCCTAGGGACAAACACTCTCCATTACCGTTCCCTGAGCTGTGTAAGGGAGATCAGAGACTCTTTGTTTCAGCAGAGAATTCCTGGGTTATTTAGCACTTATTGTGTGCAGAGCACTGTACTAAGTTCTTGAGAGAGTGCAGTGCAAAAGAGTTGGTAGAAACAGTCCTTTCCCACAAGGAGCTCACCATCTAGAGGAGACAGATATTAATATAAATAAATTACAGATATGAACATAAGTGCTTTAAGGCTGAGTTTAGGGTGACCTTCAAGCTCCTTAAAACCCATTGGAGAGGTTGAGTGTGGAAAGGGTTGCGTTGGAGAGCTGGGGTTCCCCTGCTGCCTCTGCTATAGTTAAACCAATGTCAGGGAAAGAGGTAAAGGGGCCCAGCTCAGGAGAGGTGGACAGGCCTGTTTATGAGTTGAAAAGTGGAGAGGAGTGGGGAGGAAATGGAGGAGTGATCATGAAAGAGTTTGGAAAGACCTATGCTTTGGAAAGATGGAGGGTGGTACTCACCCTCAGCACCCTGGGAACAAATTTGACCATGGGTGGTTGGTGGCATTGAAGAGATGTCTTTCTAACAGATGATTTGTTGGGCACTAGAGTCAAACACAACCCAGTAGTGCACTGAAGGCTCAGCTTAAACTTGCTCAGGAATCAACATCCTATAGGTTATAGACATTAGCGTCCAACCTCGGACTTCAATGGCCCAGGACAGATCTGCCCCATGGCAGTGAGTCACGGGGGAAGCCTGTGGTGAGCAGCTGCTGCTGTTATAGATTGTGACTTACGATAGCCCCAGGGTAATTAGAGTGAAGGTCAGAGATGAGCAACAAATCATCTCCCTGTCCCGAAACTTCCGGCCTAATGGACGCAGGAGAGCTACCTCCTTTGAAGAGCTCTATGCTGGGGCTTTGGGAAAAAGCAGAGGGATGAAAAGGACTAACTTGCTGCTGTTTCTGAAAGTCGACCCAATTCCCAGTCTCTCCTGAGGGCTGGCCCACTGCAGTCAGCGCTTTTGATTTTTAATGCTTGAAATTTCATTTCCGTTTTCACGTGCCCTGCGGGAGGACTCGGCTGAAGGCAGACAGGCGAAAGAAGGCTGTCAGACGGCCCCATTCCCTGTGGCAGCTCCAGCCCAAGTTAGGAAACTCCCATCATCCTCCCCTGGTTGCTCTTCTACAACTGGGTTATCAAAAATAACTGCCTCTGGTGCTTGTAGAGCGCTGTCATTGCCCAAAGAGAAAGTCCATCCATGATCGCACAGCATCTATGAGAGATAAGAAGAGGCAGACAGCATCTTCCCCCTATTTACAATCAAGGAAAATGAATTCCAGAGAGGTTAAGTGACTTTCCCAAGGTCACACTACAAGCCAGAGGCAAAACCGAAACCAGAACTAGCTTCCAGATTTCCAGCTCTACGGCATTTTCATGAGATCATTTTCAGGATGGAAGCCTCAGGGAGGTAAAAATCATTCAGCCATTGGGTGGGGCCGGGGGGAGACTACAGAAGCAGCTGGTTCCTCCCTTGACCAGTCCACCCATCCCACCCTTTCATAGCTGAGCTCAGCAAGATGAGCCTGGAAAATCCCTGCTGAACACACAAGTGGCAATATGGGTCGCTGAATCTCTCGAGCCCATTTTAATTCTATCTCTGGGTTCATTCCTGCACCATCTAGAGTATTGCTCCAGGAAACAGCTGGCCTGGGTTACAGTCCTAGATCTGTCTGTAGCTAGCGAAAGCTAATGAAGACCAGGCTTCCACTAGGCAATGGGCTACACCCGGCCCACCTTCTCGCTCGTTGTACGACTGGAGGATGAGGCAGTCTGAGTTGTGCTGGCGCCTTCCTCGATTCCTCTGTGCAAGCTCTCAGTTTATAGTTATTGATGGTCTCTTGATAGTTCTTGGTAGTCTCCACTCTACCAGCGCTACTGAAAAGCTGAAAAACCAGCACCAAGGAGCAGAGTCGCACCCCAGAAAGTGCCACTGGTGCAAATGTAATTAACCTGGAGATGTCTAGGGAAGGCAATATGACGAAGGGAAGAGATCATTGGATCAGGAGACCCGAGACCGGATTTTAGTCCCAGCTGTCTCCGGGCTGCTGGATGACCTTAGATAAGTCACTTAACCTGGTTGGGCCTCACTTCCCTCACCTGTAAAATGGGCATAAGGTAGTTAATGATGATAATAATAATTATGTTACTTGTTAAGCACTTACTATGTGCCAAACAATGTTCTAAGCGCTGGGGTAGATACAAGCTAGACAAGTTGGACAGAACCCCTGTCCCACATAGGGCTCATACTCTTGATCCCCATTTTACAGATGAGGTAACTGAGGCCCAGAGAGGTGAAGTGATTTGCCTCAAATCACACAGCTGACATGTAGTGGAGCCGGGATTAGAACCCATGAACAGGAGGCCCCTGCTCTAACCACTAAGGCACGCTGCTTGCTCTTCCTCACTTAGATTATGAGTCTCCTTGTTGGGTAGGGACTGTGTCTGGTCTGATTATCTTGTATTTACCACAGTACTTCGGTGCCTCGTAAGTGCTTTAAGAACTTAGTGCCATAATTATTCCTATTAAGTATGTTCATGTTGTTGTAGTGCTACATATACAGAAAAGTATGCAGCGGGGTGGAATTTTAGAATATCAGCTTGGTGGAAGACTTCTCACTGTCAATTTACTGGAAAGAGCCCAGCTCTGGGAATCAGGGAATCTAATGAATCAATCAATCGTATTTATTGAGCACTAACTGTTTTCAGAGCACTGTAGCTAGCACTTGGGAGAGTACAGTACAGCAGAATTTTAGACCCATTCCCTGCCCGCAATGAGCTTGTGGTCTAGGTCCAGTACTGCCTGCATGGGCTGTGCTATTAGTTGGAAGTTTTCCGAATGAAAAACCACCTAGGGCCTTTCCTGAAGTGGACAGGCCTCGCAGGAATCCTGAAAAAAAGCTGGCCAAAGCAAGTGGCGAAGACTGCAGTGTGGCTGTAAGGGTGACTACCTCCTGACGTAATGCTAATGGCACAACATTGGCAATATGCTGCGGTCCTTTAGGCCCTAAATGGATCTGTAAGTTAAAAAACCTCTGCGTGTGTTTCACAGGGTGCAGCACCCTTGCCTGAGTACTTGGTCATTTCACTTTTGACCCCAGAAGGAACACAAGTGGCAGGGACAAGAGAGTGCAAGTTGCACTGTGCAAACCACTAGCACTAGAATCAACCCCTCCATGCAGGTTCTCAGGGCTGAAGTCTCAAGACTGAGGCTCTTCCATGGTACCTGATGAGAGAATCCACCCTTGTCAAAGCCACTGGCCTCACCACCGCAGAAGATCATAGTGTTTATTGCACCTCCTGGGAAGGAGGCAGGTCAATTCCTCCCCTTGTGCTCCCCCACCCCCAACAGTATAATCCCTGTGTGAATTTCAAGTTGTCTAGGGCTTCCCTTGAGGGGAGGCCCAGAACTGTGCCTTTGTTCTGGCACAGGAACACTTAGGGCTGGTTATGGACAAGATCTGTGGTCGATGGGAGGGTCTGCTCTTCCCTCAATGCCCCAACCTGGAAGGGTCCTAACGAGAAGCAGCATGGCTCAGTGGAAAGAGGCTTTGGAGTCAGAGGTCACGGGTTCATATCCCAGATGTGTGACTTTGATCAAGTCACGTAACTTCTCTCTGCCTCAGTAACCTATCTGTGAAATGGGGATTAAGACTGTGAGCCACGCGTGGGACAACCTGATCACCTTGTAACCTCCCCAGCACTTAGAACAGTGCTTTGCACATAGTAAGCACTTAATAAATGGCATCATTATTATTATTAATGTCCCAGGATGGAGGTAGGTGGAAGTGGGAAGCCCCAGCCTACCATGAGCTCCCGGCTGGCTGGCTCTTTCCCCTTCCTCATGATCCTCCATTGCTGAGCAAGAACATAGCAGCCATGGTATAGGGCAGACTGGGCCACGGGTAAGGCTAACCTGGCACCATCATTTTGGGCTTTTATTCTTCATCCCTATCCACTGGTAGATCACTTCTGGATGTGGACAATCTGCTTTGTACTAATAATGATGGTAATGATGGTATTTGTTAAGTGCCTACTATGTGCCAAGCACTGTTCTAAGCACTGGGTCAGATAAAAGGAAATCATGTTGTCCCACATGGGGCTCACAGTCTTAATCCCCAATTTACAGATGACATAACTGAGGCACAGAGAAGGTAAGTGACTGGCCCGAAGTCACACAGCTGACAAGTGGTGCAGCTGGAATTAGAACCCATGACCTCTGACTCCCAAGCTCATGCTCTTTCCACTAGGTCACGCTGCTTCTCTACTGTGGCATTGTAGCCCGACCTCTCCAAGCTGGGGTTTCCCAATCAATCAATCAATCATATTTATTGAGTGCTTACTGTGTGCAGAGCACTGTACTAAGCGCTTGGGAAGTACAAGTTGGCAACATAAAGTTGGTCTGTATGTTTGCTGGTCTTTCCCAGTAAAGACCAATCCATTCCAGCCTCCCATAAAATCCCAGAGGTCCCTCAGGGGAGACAAGTTTCAAGGAGAAAAATAGCCAATAAAAAGCACAAGGAGCTCTTGGCCCTCCCCCACCTGCTCAGAGGTCTTCAGTCTCCCCAATCCCTACAAAGTTAGTGGTTGGAGTTTCTCCAGTTTATTGCCCCGCAGCATCCCCCAGTGAAGAGAGACAAGAAGTCCTCCAGCCAGTAAAGTCTCTGTTTCCTTCAGCCTGCCCCCGGACAGATCGGGTGCCCTCGATTGCTACCTGCCCTAACAGTGGCTTGTTTTTAATTTTTAGAAGAGAAAACTACAGCAATGACACCTTGGAAAGGTTAGTACGCAATCTTCTAGAGGATCCTTCCTTGGGTCTCTCCAACTCGCCTCCCATTCCCTCATCATTTTTCCCTCAGCTACCCTAATGAGCCGGTCGATTTCTGATGCCCAAGTAGAGAATAACTTTCCAGGCTGATTTCCGGGTCCTCATTCCCCAAGGATAACTGACGGCCCCCTCTCCACCCTCACCAACCCCCTTAACAGTTTGCTTTATCCTGCTCCTCTTACCAGATGCGGTCAGAGCCTGGCGCACCTGTCTCAGCCGTTCCTCTCCCAAACCTGCCTCTCTTCACCACTGTATTCCATATGCATTCCTCTTGTAGAAATTTCCCTTGCATGCTACCCCTCACTGACTCTTTCTCTCTGGCTCTCTTTTCTCTGGACCGAGGATGCCATCAAAAGGAAGGTGGGAAGGGGCGGGAGAGAAAGGGGAGGTCCTGGGGAGGGTCAGCCCACAACAGATAAAAAGTGCCTTGTCGTTTGAGGATCTCACTCCTGCCAGATGCTTTGGATAGATAATTGATGCTGAGAACCATTCTCCGGGACCCTAATGTTCCAGTAATTGGCCTCTATGAGCCATCATATTTCCCTAATGAGCCGGAGACAGCAAATACCTCAAATATGGAGCGGAGCTGACACTGAAAGGAGACATCGAGTGGCTAGCGTACAGTCCAGGCCAGTGGCCTTTGGGGGGAAACACAGCTTCATGAGGTCGGGCCAGCAGTTTCTTCATGAGGCCTGGAGAGGCCAGAAGTAGGCAAGCTGCTCTCAACCTCAAATGTTTCAAGTTATGACAAACGTTGCTTTCAATTGAGGCAGGTTTTTTCCTGTTTGCTCCCTGTTCAGGTGGTTTCCTCCCTGTTTCGGCTTTGTAACACATCGGTTTCCACTTTTCAGCACTAGCCTCCTTTCTGGCACCAGCACCGAGGCCTCGCGGAATCAGAGTGGCTGGCTCACAGGAGCTGCAGAGAAATGGGGAAACAACTTTAGAAGTTGCAACAGTCATGGGAGGGAGTGGGAAGTCGTTGAAGAGGATGGGTCGGAGGCGTGCAAAGTGGGAGAGGCTGGGATGGGGAAGGATGGGAAGTGTGGGTGATCATGGTGATTACTGGCCCTTTTTACTTTTGATGTAGTAAAAGTCGATTATCTTACAGTTGGGCATCTCTGACAATATAAATAGATGACTGGCTCTATTTCTCTACTCTGATGGATTGGGTACACAATTATGCATTACATCGGGAAGAATAGGGTATCTGACCCCAGTTTTGAAACCAATCCCTCATTTATTTGATCTCTGCACAGGAAGCCTTTTACAAGAACAAATTTGGTCCTAAGTCTGAGGGCTACCTATGTAGCTGCTAATGGTCTCACCATGTGAATAAAAAGCCAAGAAAAGTCCTGAGCTGTCCTGGAGTCTCTGGGAGGGTATTTTCCCCATTGCAGTATCCAGCGTTACTTGGATCCATGCTAAAGACTCAATGTTCCCAGATCCCAGAAAAAGAGCCTTGCCAAGTGGAAAGAGCCCAGGCTGGGACTCAGAGGACCTGGGTTCTAATCCTGAAATTAACACTTGCCTGCTGTGTGACCTTAGGCTAGTCACTTCACTTCTCTGGGCCTCCATTTCTTCATCGGCAGGATGGGAATGCACTACCTGTTCCCCCCCTACTTAGACTGTGACCCCCAGATGAGACGGGGACTGGGTCTGATCTAGTATCTTGGCACATAAAAAGAGCTTAACAAATACCACAATTAGATTCCCCGGAGACTTCCAGTGGAAGAATATTCTGTCAGGGTCAGCTAGCATTCTGACCTTCTCCATAACCCCGCTGTACTCAGTTCACCCCTTCCTTCGCTCCCCCAGCAGAGATCGGAGAAGTGCTCAGGTAGTTATGAAGTAGTGGAAATTGTTCCTGGAAATTTCTCACCAGTCTTAGCCTCCAATAGAAATGAGAAGTATGGTATTTGTCAAGTGATTACTATGTGCTAAATACTGTACTGAGCAACTGGAGTAGATAGTAGATAACCAAATTGGAAAAAGTCCCTGTCCCTCATGAGGGATCACAGTCTAAGTAGGAGGGAGAACAGGTATTGAACTCTTATTTTACGGATGAAGAAACTGAGCCTCGGAGAAGTGACTTGCCCAAGTCACCCAGCAGGCAGTGGAATTAGAACCCAAGACCTTTGAATCCCAGGTCCTTGCTTTTTCCACTAGGCCACACTGCAGCATGATGATCTGGAGTCCTGGAGACCTCTTTTCCCTGGGCTTTCATCCTAGGCTCAAGAGGCTGAGGGGGAGGTGGGAGAAGAAGGAAGCAGCAGCTGCTAAACCAAGAAGGGAGAACCACAACAATATTTACAAGGGCAGTTAGAGTTGTCAAAAGCGAGGACATTTTCCTCATCCTTTTAGTCGGATGAGAGAAGAGTTGGGTTCTGAAGATCATTTGAAAAATGGCTGTGTGTGTGTGTGTGTTCCCAAGTTTAAGGAGCTATAAACAGAAACACAAAATGCATGTCCCTTGAGAACTATTGCAATGAGAGTTAAATGCATTCTCTGTTGTAAATTTTAGTCCTGGATAAGAAAGCTGGAACTTGACCTCTGGCTTGAGGTTGCCGGGGGCAGTGGTTGGTGGGGAGGTTGTGGTGGGGATTGTATTCAGACCCACTGGAGGAAATAATCTGGGTGAAACAAAGCCCATGTCCCCTTCGCAGAGCTATCCTGAGGTGATCAGTGCCAGGCAAGAGGCTCCTCTGGGCCCATCACAGATGCAAAAGACAGTAATAATAATAATAATAGTATTTGTTAAGTGCTTACAATGTGTCAAGCAGTGTTCTAAGCACTAGGGTAGATACAAGCTAATAAGTCCCTTTCCCACGTGGGGCTCACAGTCCCAATCTGCATTTTACAGATGAGGTAACTGAGGTAGTGTACTGAATCAATCAATCAATCAATTGTATTTATTGAGCACTTACTGTGTGCAGAGCACTGTACTAAGCGCTTGGGAAGTACAAGTTGGCAACATATAGAGACAGTCCCTACCCAACAGTGGGCTCACAGTTGTGACTTGCCCAAGGTGACGTGGCAGACGTGGTGACGTGGCAGAGCCAGGAGTAGAACTCATGATCTTCTGATTCCCAGGCCCGCACTCTATCCACTATGCCATGTTGCTTCCTTAGTGATACTGACTCCCTGCTCTCCCAGATTACCCATTTTCCTTTTCTCTCAGTTCCCACATGGCCACTGTCTTCTGAGCTTTGTTCCATCCAGATTGTCTCGGTGACAAGACTGAGAAAGCCCAGCTACTCTGGTCCTCGGGGCCACATTCTTTCAGGATTCACATGGGGAGGGATCGCCCCTTGGAGTTGTTCTACACTTTTCCCTCCTCTCTAATTAGTGGTTTCTAATTCCACTTGGCTGCTGGGTGACTTGGGCAAGTCACTTCTCCAAGGCTCAGTTTCTTCATCTGTAAAATAGGAGTTCAATACCTGTTCTCCCTCCTACTTAGACTGTGATCCCTCATGAGGTTTGAGTGTCTCCTTCCTTCTCAGTGTCTCCCCTCCTTGAGCCCTGGGAAAAGGAAGACTTCTGGACAATCAGGAAGGATGACGCGAGGGGTGCCGAGGACGGATGCCAGGAGACTAGGATCTAGGGCACACCAGGAGGCTTTTCACTCTGGATTGGGTTTGTTTTTCTGAAAATTGTGCCAACTAACCCAAAAGATCAGGAACCCTCCCTGCAGAATCCATGTGATGCCACTCAGTGGGTGTACAACCACAGGGAGCTGAAGAGCAGGAGCAGAGGAATCTATCACAGGGAAGGGACTTCAGGCTGAGTAAGCTCACGCCCCACACCCAGCCTTTGTGCACATTCAGTGGGGGATGTTTGCCAGCCTCAGAACTGACACTTACACCGATAGGCTCCCTGGATGGAAAACATGGTCTCGGACCTTGTAGACATGGCAACTGCATGGCCCACCTGCTGTGTCTAACATGGGCCTCGCTGCCCTCCAGCCTTTATGCCCGGGGCCTTCCTGGGTTCTAGTGGATCAGCAAAGTGGAGCAAATGCAGGTACCTGGCATGAGGGTCTGAAGAATCGGAAACTACTCTCCCTCCCATCTATTTTGCTCCAGGATGAACTCCCTTCTCCACTCATCACTGGGAGAACTTCCCTGGCATGGGTCAAAATAGTTTTGCAGCAGGTTGGCCGGGGGGGGAGGAGGAGGGGCGGTCCCTGCCAAGCACACCATATTCCAGATATGTACTTACAGAATGCAGATGGAATCCTGTTTTCCCATAATGTGCAACACTGCAGATGACATCTGGGTCCAGCCTCTGGCTGGAGCATACGTGGAAAGTACATTGTGCAGGTGCAACTACTGGCTGCTGGGGCTGGATAGTCACACACATTGGCATTGTGTGTCATTAGTCTCTGACTGTCCAGGAACAGAAGACAGAGGCAGATGGTGGGGGGAGGAAGGAGGTCAGACAGAGGACAGGGTTTGGTCCAAGGAACAGCCTGGGTAATGAGCATCGCTGCAATGGGCAACCCCCTTCTCTTTTATTCTCAGAGCCTCTCGTCCACTGTGAATGAAAAGCACAGGCAGGCATGAGTGTCTCACTGCAGACACAGGACTCATTTGTAACTTGGATCGATCGAGTTAGTTTCTGTCCCACTCCTACAAGAAATATCCCTTTCTCAAGGCCAGTGCTTGGCCTGGATCAGGGTCTTCTTCTACATCTAAGGAAGAAGCAGGAAAAATCCCAAGCTAGAGCCAGGCCTCTGCTTTCAGAAGCGGTCAGCAGCCCTAGGGTTCAGTAGTCCAGGAAAAGGTAAGTCTTTTTCTAGGTTGTCGGTTGGCTGAGGGGAGGAGGAGGAGGAGGATGCGGGGAGAAGGCAGTGGAGGAAGGGGATGGAGCTGGGGAGGAGGAGGAAGAGGGAAGGAACGTAGCCTAGTGAAAAGAGCATGGACTTGAGAGTCGGAAGACCTAGGTTCTAAACTCAGCTTCACCACCGGCCTGTTGTGTGATCTTGGGCAAGTCACTCAACTTCTTTGTGACTCAATTTCCTCAGCTGAAAAATGGGGATTTAATACTGTTCTCCCTCCTACTTAGGCTGTGAGCCCCATGTGGGACAGGGACTGTGCTTCAACCTGATTAACTTATATCTACCCCAGTGCTTAGAATAAAGTTTGACAAACAGTAAACGCCTAACAACAACAATACTACTATTACTACTACTACTACTGCTAATAATAATAATAACAATATGAGGGGGAGGAGGAGGAGGAAAAAAAGGGGGAAGGGTCCAGAAGGAGCATGGGGAGGAGGAGAACATGGCTGTTTTAGACCACCCTAATCTGTGGATGTGGTTCGGTTGTATTGGTGAGATTGCATTGGTGGGAATGTTGCAACTCGTTCGCTCTGCACCTCGGAAAAAACTGTATTCGTTCCTAATGTGAGGATACCCTGCAAGGGTCACTGGGCAAAGCAGCTGGAAGGTTGGTGGAGAGAGGGTGGAAGCCACTTAGTAATGGAATCAGCAGGGCCGCACTGGTGAAACCAATCAGGAAGCATCTCTCAATGGTGGGATCAATTCCCAGGGGAGCTGAGGGCTCAAGCACAAGTCAAACTTGAAGTTTGCTGATGGTAACCCCCAGTTGCTACCACAAAGCTGCTTCGTGCACACAGTTCGGGGCGATAGTATTGGAAAAAACCCCATGCAGGGAGAGCTGAGGAGTCTGATTACTTGAGAGTTGGAAGAAGAAAGAGACTCCGGCTGCGTGTCTATTTCCAAGCGGGAGATCCCAGGTCGACCTAGTTGGTGCCACTGATCATTCTTCCACTGGGGCCATTTAGCTGAGGCTCTGCTGCTTTTCCCCACAGGCCCCGGCGCAGTCAGCGAAGTAAACAACGGGACGTCGAGGAGAGCTGGCTGCATCTGGCTGCTACCCCTGCTGGTCCTGCAGCTGCTGCTCAAGTTTTGACGTGCTGCCTCCTCTCCGCGGGATCAGTCTCCGCCTCTACAGCAACCGACACGGCAACGACAAACAAAAGCAGAAAATTCCAATAGGAAATTCCAAGCAATGAAAGAGAAGACCTAGCCTAGCACACCTAAAATTCCAGGAAACAATAAAAAAAAATGAAGGGAATTTGGAAAAGGGGGGAGAAAAATGGAAATTGCTTCTCCACTGTCTCAGTACAACTGAGTCTTTTCCTTTTTTTTTTTTGTTCCCCGAGACGGACTAGCACAACTGTTTGGGGCCACCCACCGCACTGCGTTGTGCCGCCTTGTTTTGTCGCGGACGGGCAGGTGGGGGGACCAGCCATGGCCCCTTTTGATCCATCACTTCTGGCGGACGCACTCCAAGGCTGCCATCCCAACTCTACCTGTCGATCCAGATGCGCAGACCTGGAAATGCCCTGCCCCCCACCCCCCCCCTCCACCAAACCAGACGCTCTCTTCACAGACTGGGCTGCCATTTTGTGTGATTTAAAAAGGAAAAACAAGGAAAAACAAAAACCACCACAAAAAAATGACAATACAAAAGCCACCGCAAACCCGACAGAAAAATCTAGCGTTCAGCATTCTTCATTTTACTACATGGACGTTATGGATAATAAGGGATTCTGATTCATTATTAATTTTATTAATTATATTTTCTGATATGAGTCTAGAACCATTAGCTCACAAACAAAAGGAGGTGAAGGAGAATTATGTGTATTAAGTGTTAAAAATGAATAGTGTTCTTCTCGACTAGTTTACACAAAGGTGGAGCCTAACAACCAGGAGCCAGTGAAGATTCCACCAAACGGTGATTTAACCAACATCTCTACCAGCGCTAGAAATTCCTCATCCTTTCTCCGGCGCTTAACGCAGGTGATACTATGTTATCCACATACTGTTTTGAAACGAAAAGGGTGATCTTCACTGTAACGTTAAATTCATCGGTTATGCTTCTTTTTACGATTATATATATATACAGTTTATATATATACATATATACATATATTATTTTTGGTTAGAATTCTACCATTTTATTTCTCCACAGGGTCCTATCTCAGACATTACTGCATGCTGTATATGGAGTTAGCTGTGTATTGGTCTTCTAAGAGATGATAGAGTTTACTGGTAATTTGTGTACTCAGCTCCTGCCTTCTTATTTTCTTGGGTAATTTACATGTCAGAGACATTTATAAAAAGCAGAAAAAAAAACCCACAGGTGCAGCATCTCTTTCAGGTGTGGATTTGTGAGGTCAGAGCTTCCACGGCTGGCAGTCTTTCCTCATTGTCACAATGGATATTGACAAGCAGCCCGTAACAGAATGGTCAAAAAACGGGAACCACATGCTCTGATCTTGCATGGGATTCTGGGAGGCCAGTGTGGCCACTGAAGAAATCTTTCAATTAATTTCCACTCCCATCCCCTGCCCCCCATTTCCTTTTCTTGAGGATGCAATGAAGGATGGTGGGTTTTAGGTCCACTTTTGGTCTGGGAACTTGGGAAATAGAGAGGCCTCTGAAAGGGTCCCATCTGGGATGAGGGAAGGGGGGTGGGGCCTGGGCGAGGGGGTGGGGGATGTCTCTGACTCTACATTAAAAAGTGTTCCATGTCCCTCTTCAGCTTGGTGTGGTACCTCATTGTGAAGCTTCAGGGCTGTGGCTGGATTGACCTTTTTTTGCTTGGGTTGTGAGAAATGGGGAGGGAAGAAGACAGGGAAGGGAGACAGGGCACCATTCTCCACTGGTGGGAAATGCATCCATGCCAAAACCAGGTGAGTGGGGTGTCACAGTAGCTGATGGTCCTAGAGTGCTCCATGCACCAATCAATCAATCAATCAATCGTATTTATTGAGCGCTTACTGTATGTAGAGCACTGTACTAAGCGCTTGGGAAGTACAAGTTGGCAACATATAGAGACAGTCCTTACCCAACAGTGGGCTCACAGTCTAGAAGGGGGAGACGACCCTCATCTATGATGAAAGATGATGAGATGCCTGCTGAGTTCCAATAACCCTTGGATGTGAGAATGAGTCAACCAGTCGAGAGCCCGGGATTGTGGGAATGGATGGAACTCTCTAAGGTTTTTGCCTATAAGGTGGGGAGAAAAAGCTCTGGGCAGTGGCCAAAGGGAACTGGAAATCCAAATGAAGGGATGAACCCTCAAACGTGGGATTCCACCTCGGGGACACAATGGCCACAGATGCCTTCTCTGGCTCTGATCCCTTGGCTGAAACTTGGAAGTGAATCAAGCGAGACTTCTTTGGTTCTCTGGAACTCTGAAAGCCCCTGTATTTGCTCTAACAGGCTGGAAGGAACTGAGGAGCAAAGGGAGGAAGAGAGGGAGATGGTGAGAGGACAGACAGACAGGCAGGCAGATGTGGAAATGAGTTATTACTCAATAGACTCTCACTGATGTAGGCTGGGAGGAGGCAGAGAAGTTCAGATCTGGTGTCGGTTCAGCCCCATTCTGGGGCTTGACACATCTTGCAGAAGAGTTCTGTGCCTCTGCCCTTCAACTGATAATAATAATAATAATATTTGTTAAGTGCTTACTATGTGCCAAGCACTGTTCTAAGCACTGGGGGAGAGACAAGGTTATCAGGTTGTCCCAGGTGGGACTCACAGTCTTAATCTCCATTTTACAGATGAGGTAACTGATGCACAGAGAAGTTACAAGACTTGCCTAAAGTCACACAGCTGACACGTGGCAGAACTGGAATTAGAACCCACAGTCTCTGACTCCTAAGCCCGTGCTTTTTCCACTAAGCCACGGTGTGTCTCATGAGACCTGATGAGACCTGGACCAGATCTCTTCTCAACTCCAACTAGTCCATTGTGTTTGACATTGTAGGTGTTTTTATCCCAAATCTCAGCTATGCTGGCAGCCTCTGGAGCTCAACTCAGAAGCTTCAATGCAATGAGCTCTAGGCCTGATTCAATAGGTGGATCTCCTCCTCACCCTCCCACCTGAATTCTCCTGAGTCTTCGGAGTCTGGTGTGAGAAATGCTTCCCAGGCTTCTGGGAGGGAGTAGATGGCATTTTCAAGCTCTCCAGTGGGAACTATAAACCACAGAGATGCAAGGAAACCCAATGTCCTTTCTCGCTCCCCATCTACCTCATGGACTTGGCCTCTGCCCGGGCTGTAGGGATGCTCAAGAAGGCAAGCTGGGGTTGGTTTAATCCACTCTGAGAGCTAGTGGCTATATTTCATGCTGCCTTTGCTGGCATAGCTGTCCAGGGTGTAGACTAACTTCACAGGGCAGCATACAATGTCTTTGAAATACCCCCTCCTTCTTAGGCATGACTGTCAACCTCCCGTCAACTTTCCAACCAATCGATTTACTGAGCACTTACTGTGTGAAGAGCACTATATTAAGCACTTGGGAGAATGCCACACAGCAATATAACAGGCAAATTCCCTTCTCACAATGAGCTTAAGGTCAAAGGGGTAGACAAGCATTAATATAAATAAATGAATTACAGGTATGTAATAATAATAATTTTGGTATTTGATAAGTTCATCCATTCATTCATTTAATTGTATTTATTGAGCACATACTGTGTGCAGAGCCCTGTACTAAGCGTTTGGGAAGTACAAGTTGGCAACATAGAGACGGTCCCCACCCAAGAACGGGGGGGAGAAGGGGGAGACAGACAACAAAAGAAAACATGTTGACAGGTGTCAAAACCATCAGAATAAATAGAATTATAGCTATTTGCATATCATTAATACAATCAATAGAGTAGTAAATATGTACCAGTAAAATAGAGTAATAAATATATACAAGTATATACAAATGCTGTGGAGAGGGAAAGAAGGTAGGGTCGGGGGGGGTGATGGGGAAGAGGAGAGGAAAAAGGGGGCTCATTCTGGGAAGGCCTCCTGGAGGAAGTGAGCTCTCAGTAGGGCTTTGAAGGAAGGAAGAGAGCTAGTTTTGTGGATGTGTGAAGGGAGGACATTCCAGGCCAAGGGAAAGGCGTGGGCCAGGGATAGAAGGCGGGACAGGTGAGAATGAGGCACAGTGAGGAGGTTAACGGCAGAGGAGTGAAAGGTGCAGGCTGGGCAATAGAAGGAGAGAAGGGAGGTGAGGTAGGAGGGGGCAAGGTGAAGGAGAGCCTTGAAGCTGAGAGTGAGGAGTTTTTGCTTGATTTGTAGGTTGACAGGCCACCACTGGAGATTTTTGAGAAGGAGAGTGACATGCCCAGAGTGTTTCTGTACCAAGATAAAGTGGCCAGCAGAGTGAAATATAGACTGAACCAGGGAGGGACAGGAGGATGGGAGATCAGAGAGGAGGCTGATGCAGTAATCCAGTTGGGATAGGATGAGAGATTGAACCAGCAAGGTAGCGGTTTGGATGGAGAGGAAAGGGCGGACGTTGGCGATGTTGTGGAGGTGAGACCGGCAGGTTTTGGTGACAGATTGGACATGTGGGGTGAATGAGAGAGCAGAGGCGAGGATGACACCAAGGTTGCGGACTTGTGAGATGGGAAGGATGGTAGTGCCGTCTATAATGATGGGAAAGTCAGGTAGAGGATAGGGTTTGTAGGGGAAGATAAGGAGCTCAGTCTTGGACATGTTGAGTTTTAGATGGCATTTTAGATTAGTTTTGATAAGTTCTTACTATGTGTCAGACACTGTACTAAGGGCTGGGGTACATAGAAGCAAATCGGCTTAGACACAGTCCCTGTCCCACATAGAGGTCACAGTCCCAACCCCCATTTTACAGATGAGGTACCTAAGGCACAGAGATGTGAAGTGACATGCCCAAGGCCACACAGCAGACAGGTGACAGAGCAGGATTAGAACCCGTGATCTGACTCCCAGGCCTGTGTGCTATCCACTATGCTATGCTGTTTCTCATAAATGCTGTGGGGCTGGAGGGTGGGGTGGGGGATGAATAAACGGAGCAAGCAGAAGGGAGTGGGAAAGGAGGAAATGAGGACTTAGGGAAGGCCCCTTGGAGGAGATGTGCCTTCAATAAGGCTTTTAAGGAGGGGAGAGCAGTCCAGGCCAGAGGACTGAAGTGGATGAGAGGTGGGAGTGAGACAGATTGAGATCGTGGTACAGTGAGAATGGGTTGGCAATAGAGGAGTGAAGTGTGTGGGCTGGATTGTAGTTGGAAAGCAATGAGGTAGGGTAGGAGGGGGTAAGGTGATTGAGTGTTTTAAAGCCAATAGTGAGGAGTTTTTGTTGGATGTGGAGGTGGAGTGGCAACCACTGGAGGTTTCTGAGGCCTGGGGAGCCATAGACTGAACGTTTTTGTAGAAAAATGATCCAGGCAGCAGAGTGAAGTATGGACTGGAGCGGGGAGAGACAGGAGGCAGGGAGGTCAGCAAGGAGGCTGATATAGTAATGAAGGAGGGCTAGGATGTGTGCTTGAATTAATGTGGTAGCAGTTTGGATGGAGAGGAAAGGGCGGATTTTAGTGATGTTGTGTAGGTTGAACCGACAGGATTTAGTGATAGATTGAATATGTAGGTTGAATGTGAGAGAAGAGTCAAGGATAACACCAAGGTTATGAGCTTGTGAGACAGGAAGGATGGTAGTGCTATGTACAGTGATGGGAAAGTCAGTGGGAGAACAGGGTTTGGGTGGGAAGATAAGGGTTTCTGTTTTGTTCATGTTACATTTGAGGTGACAGGAAAGAGGAAGGATCTGAGTTTCAGCTGTAAACAGTGAAATCTCCCCAGGATGGCTAGCTTCATCCTTTCACTGCATGGGTCCTCCCATCACAGCTTTGCCCATCGGCTGTGTGGGTGTATATGACTTTCCTCTGATCCCCAGCTCTGTTCAACCACTGACTACCAGAAAACAGTCACCAAACAGGGCTATCCATCCCTTTTATCCTTTCATCTTAGCCTGATTGAGTGTCCAGCCTCACAAAGGGCAGAGAGCCTGGATCCCACACCTCTCCCTGACCCTTTCTCCTCTCATGGGCAAGGCAGCACGTGGCACGACTTGTTACTGCCTTGCGCTTTGAGGGAGGGGAACCTGACTTTGGCCCCAGCCAATAGCAGAAATCTCCTCCAGGCTTTCCCCAATAGTAATAGGAATAGTATTTATTTAGTACTTACTGTGTGCAGAGCACTCTAGTAACTGCTGGGAAAGAGTACACTCATGGGAATTAGACACGGACCCTGCCCTTGAGAGGGTATCCTGGGGCCAGAGCACTGGAGAGGAGGAATTAATGGTTCTTACGGCACCACCGAAATGTGTATCTTCCTGATATTTGTGTCTGGTTGAGTTTCCAAGAGCCAGTACGTGTCCTGTTATTAAGCTAACTCCTTAACACCACTCTCTCAGGTTAGTTGTTTCATTTGGATTGCCCAGGCCGACCCTTCAGATTTCACTCCATCCTGCTGGGAAACTGTAAAAGGGGGCCAGAAGCTGTGGTCTTCCCCAGAAGTGGCTGCATTTTCCCAGAGGCTGAGATGTCTGGTGGTTATCTGCTGGGCATCATGGGGGTACGTGACGGTAGGCTTGCAGATTCCCATTCTCCAGGGAAAAGAGAAATCCACTATACCAGGACTCCAGCAAGCCATGGCTCCAGCCCCTAGAAGAGCCACATAAAGAAGCAAAGGCAGAGCTGGCCAAGACCCAGGGGCTGGAGTCGCTCCCTATCATTGCATCTCACTCGTTTGTCACCACATTCTGTTGTTCCCTTTGTTTTCAGTTAATCAGATCAAAGATCGTCGAGGTCAAATATGTCTGTGTTCTCAGCTAAATTTTTTTTGTTTTTGTCTCCAAGGCACAAGTAGCTCTTGTTTTAAACCAAACACAACTCTCCTCCTGTCCGAATAACTGCCCTAAACCTTCTCAGTTCCCTGAAAGGTTCCTTGTTCATGAGTCAGGAACTTGTAATCTACTGCCCTCTGACTTCCTTGGGTGAAGTCTTCCCTTTACCTCTGTTTCAAGAAAGAATGGTTTAGTTTCTTTAACTTGTCGCAGCACCTGGGATCTCTGATTCACTGTCCTCAAGGATTTTACACTCTCAAAGGGAGGGATGGATAACAGCCAAGAATGAGATTAGAAGTCCAACTGCCTGGGCCATCCAGAGCTAACCTGCTGGATGAAACACACTGCCTGCAATTTGCTTCTGGGGCCTGCAGCTGTGGATTGGGTATGCGTCGTTTTCTCATTTCCCTGTTCTAAAACTGTGACTTTACTGCAGCTGTCCTTAGCTCTTCTTCCTGGAGAACTCTGAGGAGGGGGAAACCTTTCATTCCCACTTACATACATCAGACTCAGGCTCTCTCCATCAGGTCAGGCCCTGTAGCTGCCCTAGCTTCCAGATAGCTCATTTTTTTTAAAAAAAATAAGAGAAATGGGTGTTCAGCTGGGGGTTTTTTTTGCAACGTGCAGGTAATTAATTACTTCATAATGGTACTTATTAAGCACTTACTATATGTCAAGCACCGTTCTAAGTGCTGGGGTAGATAAAAGTTAATCAGGTTGGGCAGAGTCGCTGTCCCACGTGGGGCTCAAAGTCTAAGTAGGAGAGAGAAGAGGTATTTTATCCCCATCTGCTTTGTGACTTTGGGCAAGCCACTTAACTTCTCTGTGCCTGAGTTACCACATCTGGAAAATGGGGATGGAGACTATGAGCCCCACGTGGGACAATCTGATTACCTGGTATCTACCCCAGTGCTTAGAACAGTGCTTGGCACATAGTAAGTACTTAACAAATACTATCACTATTATTATTATTTTACAGATAAAGAAAAATCTCCCCATGAGCTCTGCAGAACGACAGCACACAGGGAAAGAGCAGTGAATGGGGAGGATCTGGGCAGGATGTGGCTGCCTGTGGAGACCATCTGAATTTCCTAAGTATCTGAGGTCTTGATCAGGAGGGGTCATGGCAAGAAAGGAACAATTCCTGGAGCTTCTCTTTAGGCTTACACTTGAAGTGCGGCTTTCAAGAAACTCCTAAAAGTCTCCAAGTATAGACATTCCATCTCCTGAAAAACAGGTATGTTTGATGAGTGACAGCAGCTTCGCCTGGGAAATAGCTCTTTCACCTCCACTGATGTTCGTCTCATCATTTAATAATATCCACTGACGATAACCACAATGGTCTCATGCAAAGCAAAGATAAGTTCATCTCTTGCCCTCCAGCAGAGACCTGACAGTCAGAATTTATCGGGGAAAGTTTCATAGGGGAAATGGGCACTGGATGAAGAGGGAAGTTGGGGTGAAGGTTAGGTACTACTTTAGGAGAAAGTTTGAGTGGGCAGTGGGAAAAGTATGTGAATGACGAAACGGAGAAAATAGAACCCACCCACGTTTAGATTTCCTAAGTGCCCAGACAATCTCTAAATTTCCTACCTTGAGTGAAGAATCTGGGTTTAAGACATTGATACAGAGCCCAGAGTCTAAATATGAGACTCCAATAAATATGAGAATCCAAGTTGTGGGAAAGGGTTATCGACCTTCCCAACCTCAATTCTCAGCACTCTGCTTGCTTGCTTTCACCTCCTCTGGTGGAGTTAAATGGTCTTTTTTAAAGATTGCAGGTCTCTGTGGTCTCATGGCTCTGTGATCACTTAGTACAGTGCTCTGTACACAGTCAGCACTCAATAAATATGATTGATTGACTGACTGATTGATCCCTGCCAATGAGGATAGGATGATACATTCCTCTGAATCCGTATTGAATACAGGCATTGGTTCTGGGACTACAAATCCCAGCAACACTTGATTGGACTCAGAGCATGTGCAGAGTAAGGCCTCAGATCTGGGGTATTTCCAGGCTATGTCCTGGACATCTGACAGTACAAGTCAGGAGGAAGATAAGGAATTTAGTGACAATAACTTACAGCATCAATAATGAAGGTTGTTCATCATCTATCTCTATGATGGTGGAAGTCTGGGAAGAGTTGGTGAATGGTTTGCTGGTCTAGAAAGCCAAAATCTAACAAGTCACATCCTGAGTTCTGCCCCTTCACTGCTCATCCCATGCCTCGCAGTGCTCCATTTGAAGAACTCTTCCAATCCAACTCCCATGGAACAGATTGCCAGTTTTTAGAGGTCAGCCTCTTCTCCTGATCTCAGAATTTCCCAAGAATGTCTTGAAGAACCTCAGGTGAGCATTAGAAGTTAACTTCAGTCTCACTTATTGACAGGCTGATAGTGTTACAGAGTATCAGTATGATCCCAAGTGTCAGTCTGGACTCAGTCAAGTGGACATTATGGGATTGGTTTTGAGTGCCACATCTGGTTGAGCAGTGGTTCCAGTTTGGATAGAGTCCTGGGTTTCCTGGGGTGAGGCAGAACCTGGAAGTGAATGGGGGTGCACTGGGAAGATGCAGTAGTGATTGAGGACAAGGAAGACTTACAGTAGGAAAAGAACTCACCCTTGGATTTCCAGAAGAGAGGTCTCTGGAAGCAAGGAACCTGTCTGGATTGCACTTACTTCTGATTCTACACAGTTGAGGATTACATGATGGTGCTCTATCATCATCTTTCTGGAGCCAATCCCAAGCTTTTCTAAATCTGCCAGGTCTGTCTGGATCTCCTGGTTGCTAACCCACCAGCCTCATCCTTACATCAGATTAATAAAAAGAGATGGTTAAATACATCATTCATCGACAAATAAACTGGTACATTCATCAGAGGGCAGAGGGAATGGAATGACTGGGAAGGTGGGAGATTGATCCAGAAAATGCTCCCTGGAGGAAGTGGCTTTTTAACAGGACTTGGAAGGAGCAGAGGACTTGATGAAGCTGAGAGGGGTGGTTTATCCAGGGATGGAGAAAACTGTGAACAGTAAATTGGAGTAGATATGACCCAAAGTAGTTTGGGGGTTCGTGAATGGTGCCATCGAATTAGCAACTTGTGCTATAGCCTCTGGCAGTGGGGATGTCATCAAGTCTGCAGTGCCCTAAGGAGGCGATGCCCCCGGCTGTTGCCTGGCTTCCCGGTGCTTAATCTGGCAGGAGAGCTGAAACTAAGGGGCAGTTAGGAGGTTGCTCTGCAGAAGAGGAGAGCAGAAGCCAGAGTGTAGCAGGTTCAAAGAACAGAAAAGTAGGAGACAAAGGGAGAGGAGAGCTGTAGAAGCACTTTAGGTTTGGGACTTTCCTAAGACACCTTTATGTTACACTGCATAATGTAATGATCACTTTGTTTTGTTTTATGCTGCTGAGTTGTCTCCGACCCACAGAGACTCCGCGGACACATCTCTCCCCAAATGCTCCATTTCCATCTTCAATAGTTCTGGTAGTGTATCCGAAGAGTTTACTTGGTAAAAATATAGAAGGGGTTTCCCATTGTGGTGCAGTAAACTTGAGTCTCTCTCCTCGACTCTCTCCGGTGCCACTGGCCCCCAGCACAGGTGAGTTTTGCCTTGCCTTTCACTTGCTAGCCACTGCCCAGCTAGGAATGGAAAGGGTATGCCTCTGCTAGACTGTCCTTCCCATAGCCAAGACTGGTAGCGTACTGGAAACTCTCTAGGTGTGATCCTGAGAGGGGAATGATCAACTAGGGAGCAACAAATGTCTCTCCTCCTCAAGAAAGAAAAATATCTGAAGACAATGCTGAAGGGAGAGCCTGGAAGCCAGTGGACAGGAGCTTTGTGGGGAGTGCTATACTGCAAGTTCCTTGTGGACAGTGAATGTACCTGCCAACTCTGTTATATTGCAATAATAATAATAATGATGGTATTTGTTTATTTATTTATTTATTTTATTTGTACATATCTATTCTATTTATTTTATTTTGTTAGTATGTTTGGTTTTGTTCTCTGTCTCCCCCTTTTAGACTGTGAGCCCACTGTTGGGTAGGGAATGTCTCTATATGTTGCCAATTTGTACTTTCCAAGCACTTAGTACAGTGCTCTGCACATAGTAAGCGCTCAATAAATACAATTGATGATGATGATGATGATGATGATGTATCAGGCACTGTAGTAAGCGCTGGGGTGGACACAAGCAAATCAGTCCCTGTCCCATGTGGAGTTCACTGTCTCGATCCCCATTTTGCAGATGTGGTAACTGAGGGCCCGAGAAGTTAAGTGATTTGCCCAAGGCCACACAACCCACAAGAGGCAGAGCAGGGATTAGAATTCATGACCTTCTGACTCCCCAGGCCTGTGCTCTATCCACTATTCCATACTGTTTCTCTGTATCACACTCTCCCAAGCCCTTAGTACAGTACTCTGCACAAAGTAAGCACTCAATAAATACAATTGGTTGATTGAGCAAAAATATGAACTCCCAGATAAACTGGGAATTAAATCACAGAGGATGAAAAACCAACCACCAATAAGAGGTCAGAGTTCAGGAGCTCCTTGAAGCCTCAAAGTTGAAGGAATTGTTATTATTCCTGTTAAAAAGTTGAGAAGTCAAAGGGAAGTCTTCTTAGGTAATGTCTACATAACAGCCAGGCTTGGAGAGCTGCTGGGCTTCTCATCCCCTGGCTTCTCCCAGGTACCATACCCCTAATCAATAATAATAATAATGGCATTTATTAAGAGCTTACTATGTGCAACGCACTGTTCTAAGTGCTGGGGAGGTTACAAGGTGATCAGGTTGTCCCCCGGGGATCACAGTTTTAATCCCCATTTTACAGATGAGGTAACTGAGGCTCAGAGAAGTGAAGTGACTTGCCCAAAGTCACACAGCTGACAAGTGGCGGAGCCGGAATTTGAACCCATGACCTCTGACTCCAAAGCCCGGGCACTTTCCACTGAGCCACGCTGCTTCTCTGACATAATCAAAGGTGTAAACTTCTGAGATTCAGGAGCTTTTCCCTCATGAGATTAAGACGGGCCCTTCTTAGTTGTATAATCTCCAACCAGAACTGAAATTGACCATCCTATATTCAGCGCAATCTAATTTTTCAATTCACTCTGTGCAAAACCAAATTTTAAAAGAGGTCATAGGATCACACTGTAGAAGCAGGAAAGGATTCTGCTGGGTGTTGATTACGGTGGCCGCTGATGTCGTTTGAGAATACCGGTCACTCTCTTACCAACCCAGAAATAATAAAAGTACATTATGTTGTGTATGTAGCATAATATGATATATAATGTGATGATGATTATCAAGTGGTACTATGGGCCAAACGTTTTTTAATGGCATATACACAAGTGCTGTGGGGTGGGGAGGGGGTACAGAGGAAACAGGGGGCTTAGTCTGGGAAGGCCTCCTGGAGGAGGTGAGTTTTCAGTAGTGCTTTGAAGGGGGGAAGTGTGCTAGTTTGGTGGAATTGAGGAGGGAGGGCATTCCAGGCCGGAGATAGGACGTGGGCTAAGGATTGATGGTGGGACAGGCAAGAACGAGGCACAGTGAGAAGGTTAGCACCAGAAGAGCAGAGTGTGAGGGCTGGACTGTAGAAGGAGAGAAGGGAAGTGAGGTGAGAAGGGGCAAGGCGATGGACAGCTTTGAAGCCGATAGGAGTTTTGGGAAGTGCACATGAAGTGGGACCGGGAGACTTGACACTGGGTGTCTGGATTCACCAGTTCCTGCACAGTGTGGGGCCCCAGCAGAGGAAAAAAACTTGCAGGCAGGGGATGTGTGGCTTACTTTTGTAGCAGCTCCCTAAATACTTAGCACTGGGTGTGGAACTCAGCAGGTGCTCAATCATTACTATTAATTGATTGATTTCTATTAAAGGTTGGGCACACAGCATGGCTCAGTGGAAAGAGCCCGGGCTTGGGAGTCAGTGGTCATGGTTTCTAATCCCAGCTCCGCCACTTGTCAGTTGTGTGACTTTGGGTAGGTCACTTCACTTCTCTGTGCCTCAGTTACCTGATCTGTAAAATGGGGATTAAGACTGTGAGCCCCATGTGGGACAACCTGATCACCTTGTGTCCCCCCCAGCACTTGCAGACTGTGAGCCCGTTGTTGGGTAGGAACCGTCTCTATATGTTTCCGACTTGTACTTCCCAAGTGCTTAGTACAGTGCTCTGCACACAGTGAGTGCTCAATAAATATGATTGAATGAATGAATTTGTTAAGCACTTACTATGTGCCAGGCACTGTACTAAGTGCTGGGATAGATAGCTGCTAATCAGATGGGACACAGTCCTTGTCTCACTTGGTGCTCACAGTCTTAATCCCCATTCTACAGATGAGGTAACTGAAGCACAGAGAAGTTAAGTGACTTACCCAAGGTCACCCAGCAGACAAGTGGTGGAGCCAGGATTAGAACCCAGGTCCTTCTGGCTCCCAGGCCCTTACTCTACCCACTAGGCAACACTGCTTTTCTGGGCATTGTGGTGGATACAAGACAATAAGACTGCATACAGTCCCTGTCCCTCATGGGGCTCACAGTCTGAAAAAGGAGAACAGGTATTTTACTTCCATTTTCTTGATGAGGAAACTGAGGCCCAGAAAAATTAAGTGACTTATCCAAGGTCAAACACCAGTAAAGTGGAGAAGCTGGGACTCGAACCCAGGTCTTCCAACACATGGTCAAACATTCTCTCCATCTTACTGCTTCATAAGGACATACAAAAAGTTTCTTCACAAAAATCCACAAAACCTACAGAGTGTCACTGGGGTAGCTCTGACCCTCTCTCTTCCCCCAGAGCCAGTATGTTCCCCCCCTGAGTTTTCTGTGAAAACAGATGCCACTTTCTGGCCCTGGAACTCAGTGTCCAGAGCCAAGGAGGTGAGAGGTTGGATCATTAAAATAAAATGTAAAGGCTCTTGGTATTATATCTGAACTGGTCAGACAACAAATCATGTGAAAAAAGGACCGTCACCCTTAGAGGCCTGTGTTTGTGTTTAGGGAAGGGAATTAGATGTCTGTTTCCCCCTTTGCCTGCAGTAGTTTTGTGCTAGTCCCCCTGAGAAAGCTGAGCCCTGAGCCGGAGCCCCATCTCCAGGAAGATTCTCAGGAGATGTGGCTCATGCTAGGAGCTTACTGCACCCTCATCATCCCCACAATCACAGAACAAACAAAGGTTGTGGACTCTGTGATTACTTTTGCTTTGGCTTGACCTTTCTAGGTGGGACAGTCCAGGGAAAGAGCAAAATTGAAGAAGAAGGCTTCTGGTTTCAGGCTTGGCAATTGTCTGGGAATTTCATTATCATCGCGAGCATCCCTGATTGAGTCCCACTATGTACTAGGCACTTGGGGACATACTGGTAATAATAATAATTGTGATATTTGTTAAGTGCTTACTGTATGCCAAGCACTGTTCTAAGTGCTGAGGTAGATACAAGGTAATCAGGTAGGACACAGTCCATGTCCCTCATGGGGTTTACAATCTTGATCCCCATTTTACAAATAGGTAACTGAGGCACAGAGAAGTTAAGTGACTTGCCCAAGATCACACTGCAGACATACGGCAGAGCTGGGACATGATAATAATAATAATAATAACAATAGTGTTGGTATTTGTTATGTGCTTACTATGTGCCAAGCACTGTTCTAAGCACTGGGAGAGATACAAGGTAATCAGGTTCATTTGTTCATTCATTCAATCGTATTTATTGAGCGCTTACTGTGTGCAGAGCACTGTACTAAGCGCTTGGGAAGTACAAGTTGGCAACATATAGAGACAGTCCCTACACAACAGCAGGCTCACAGTCTAGAAGGTTGTCCCACGTGGGGCTCACAGTCTTCAACCCCATTTTACAGATGAGGGAACTGAGACCCAGAGAATGTAAGTGACTTGTTCAAGGTCACACAGCTGACAAGTGGCAAACCCGGGATTAGAACCCATGATCCACAACCTCTGACTCCCAAACCCGGGCTCTTCACGCTAAACCACGCTGTGATAGAAGAAAACGGCAATTGTTCCTAACCTTTGAGGAGCTTACAGCCTTATGTGCAGAAGGATGAGGACACCTATGGCAAAACATTTGGTAAAAATATTAGAAGATAAAAGGAAAAAAAAAGAATGCTATGAATGATGGAATAATCAATCAATCAACAATATCTATTGAGTGCTAACTGTGTGCAGAGCACTGTAGTAAGTGCTTAGGGGAATACAATACACCAGAGGTGGTAGACATATTCCCTCCCCACAGCGGGCTCTCGCTGTAAGAATACCTCTAAGTGCTAAAATGACAGAGTAAGTGGAGTAACCAGGGGTATGGGGGAGAGACTTTAACTTGATAACAGAGTTTATGGCAAGTGACATACCTCTCTGACATTTTTCACTCTCTTGGGCCATGTTCCCACGGTCCCAGTTTACCTGGTAATTCAGGCCAAACCCCTTTCAGCCTAGATTGATTTGTCTTAAGTACCTTCTCTGTTACCTCTCTCCCTGCTCTTCATTTTGTGTCATGTCCACTGAATCTAAACGTCCTAGAGACTCAAACAGTCTCTCTCGGTGAATGGCTAAATAAGAGATCAAAGAGTCCCACCTGGGCGATTACCTTCATTCATTCATTCATTCAATCGTATTTATTGAGCGCTTACTGTGTGCAGAGCACCGTACTAAGTGCTCAGTCTGTACACAATGATGAGAAAGACTCTCAGAATCAGATCTTGAATAACGTCACTTCTGTGTTAGACCTATGGTCCATAATAATAACAATTATGGCATTTGTTAACCCTACATACTATGTGTCAAGCACTGTACTAACTGCTGGAATAGATAGAAATTCATCAGGTTGGACACGGTCTTTGTCCCACATGGGGCTCACAGTCTAAGTAGGAGGGAGAACTGGTAATGAATTCCCATATTATAGAGGAGAAAACTCAGGTACAGAGAAGTTACATGAGTTGTCCAAGGTCACAGAGCAGGCAAGTGGCAGAGTCAGAATTAGAACCCAGGTCTTCTGACCCCAAGGCCCATGCTCTGTCCAGCAGGCCTCATTGCTTCTCAGTGGTCTGTCCCAAACAGCAGCAGTAGCAGGAGGCTTGAAAGGCTTGGGCTGGAAAATGGGAATGTTGCCCTGGATTTGGTCACAGTCAGTCTCCCAGCGTGAGCCTGGGGGTCAGAGGACTAGGTTCTCATCCCAGCTCTGCCACTTGTCTGCTGTGTGACCTTGGGCCAGTCACTTAACTTCTCTGTGCCTCAGCTTCCTCAGCTATAAAATGTGGATTCAATACCTGTTCTCTTTCTTACTTAGACTGTGATCCTCATGTGGGACAGGGTCTGTGTCGACCTGATTAAACATGTATCTTCCTCAGCGTTTAGAACAGTAAGCCAAGATTGGGTAATGTTTCCAGGAGAAGGCAGCTGAAAGGATGAGGAGGGTAAGGATTAGGATTTGTCAGTTTTCAGGAGTAGAAGCTGGGACCAAAGGAGTCTGGATTCTGTTTAATTTACAAACCGGTCAGTGATGACTGTTAAATAATAATATTTAGGGAATTTCTAAAGCATATCTACCAAAGCACACTGCTATGGGCTGAGATAGATGCAAAATAATCAGGTCAATCACAGTCTCTGATACAAATGGGCTTCCAGTATGAGTCGTAAGGAAAGCAGTTAGCTTATCCCCCATGGTACAGAAGGCCCAGAGAGGTTAAGTGACTGTCCAAGATCACAGAGCAAAGATCACACAACTCCCCAATGACTGAGTGATTCTGACCATCAGCAAAGCATAGCTTGTCTGCCTTTTAATACACATTCTGAGCATCAACACCACTGGGCAGAAGATCATCCGTATAGCATCACAAAATGATCATCACATTGAGTCCCAAAATCACTTGGTCGAGAAAGTGATACCCACCGGTTCTGTTGCCTAATCTCTTAAACCTTTTACCCCTGAGAGTCAGAATCTTACTCTGGTCTGATATTTTAACTCTGAATCAAGTCAGATATTGGGTTGCAGAAAGCTCCTCGTTGCATTTTTTTCACTAACCCTCAAGCTACTTTACCCGTATTGCACAGACAGCTTTCTTAACTATGGGCCTGTGAGCTTCAGATACAGAGGGCTACCTGCAAGCCTCTTTCATTGAAACCCAGCTCTCTGTGTGACTCAGATTCTTTCTTATTGGGGTCTGTGAGCAGTGGAGGGCTCTGCATCCTTTTCCAAATGTTTTTTCTCCTCTGTGCCCTGGGGATGGGTCAGGGATCAGGGTTGGGGGGTGGTCTCCATCAGAATTCAATTTAGCCCACTCCACTGAAGCACTGGGCAAGAGGATCAGGGCAGGAACTTCCCCAGCCCTCGTGCTGAACACTGAAATCAATATTCCACAGCATAATTCACTAGTCGGGAGTAATCACTTCCATCACAGCAGCGCAGAAGGGCAGTAAATTCATTACAATGTGTTTGCTGCCACTTTCTCTCCACGCATTTGAACGCTGGTGTTTTACAAACACCACAGAAGCCCTGGCCTGCTGATCATTTTTGCATTAATCTGTGTCTTTTTGCCCAATCACGTTCAGATATCAGCACATAACGGGCATCCAAATTAATGTCTCATTGTTCCATTCCTTAAAATATACATGAGGACAGTTTGCCTTGTAGGGGTGATGCAGGCTTTAAAGCAGCATGGATTAAATCTCAATTTTAGAGCAGATATCCATTTTTTGTTAAACAAATGAAAATCCCCTTAATAGAACACCCTTCTAAACATGTGGGGCTTGTTGTAGAGATGGCCAGCAGGCTAGAGACTAGGTGGTGGAATTCCCAGCTCTACTAGCGTTCAGTACAGTGCCTGGCACACAGTGAGTGCTTAACGAATACTATTATTATTATTATTAACCCTTAAATCTCTTTGCTGGTGGAATGTCTCTCTGCCCTTTTAATCAACAAATCAGTCAATTGTATTTATGGCTTGCCAACTGCATGCAAAGCACTGCTTATAACCTTGAAGAATGCAGTTGGAAATTGGAAGATATGATACCTGCCACCAAGGAGCCTGAAATCTTATCCAACTCACTTCTCCCCAGTTTCTGCTCCTCCTCCTTTCCCTTCCAACATCTCCTACCTTTTTACTCCTTGTATATGGAGCAAGGACTCTCCAAAGAACCAGTAGAACCCCAGTAAATTAGGCCAAGAGAGTGGAAACCTTCATCCAATCCGTGGTGGTGGTTGGAGTAGTTTCTGCATTCAGCTTTCCTAAAATCCACAGGAGGAAGGAATACGTTGGAATCTGAATCTTGTGTCCAAGAGGTGGAAGATGCAGGCCTTCTGGCACAGTATTGGACTTTAATCCACCTCTCTTCAGGAAGGCTAGGAGCCTTCCCACTTCCTGCCAGAAGCTGCCATGCTGGCATCTATGATTGCACCAAGGTGGAGGCCCCTAGGATGCTATATTGTGGGGGATACCAGCTTACTCAGCCCAGTAGAAAGAGAAAGACTCTGGGAATCAGGACATCTGGGTTCTAGTCCCAGTCCTGCAAGTAGGGGAATGCCAACTGGGACTCTACCATCAACAGTGTAGTCTACTGACAAGAATGTAGTTTATTGGAAAGAACTTCTCTGGTCCTCAGTTTCCTCACCTGTAAAATGAGGATTAAGACGGTGAGGCCCATGTGGGACAGGGACTGTACCTAATGCAGTGCTTAATACAGTGCCTGGCAGATAGGAAGCATTTACAAATACCACTGGAAAATTGAAAAAATACCCCAAAACGGTAAAAGTTTCCAACGGATAAAAATGTCTAGGAGGCTTTGTGAGGTGGACAGGGCCAGAAAAAGTCCTGAAAAATAGCTGGTTAATCTGGGCAGCAATGATCACAATGGCTGCCAAGGCAATTACCTGCTGCACCGTGGTGCTGTGACACTACATCAGCATTGTACTACACTTATGTTGGCTAAAAATGGGTCCTAAATGGGGCAAATGGGAGGGGAGAGATCCCCCAGACCAACAGAGAGAGAACACTATGGCTGTGTCAGTGATGCTTATGAAAATGGGAGCTCTACCAGCTGCAGGCCAGGTCAGGCCGAGCCCCATGATTCCAAATAGTCACTGGCCACTTTTGCACACATATACACAAGCACACACATGCACACACGCTCACCCTTGAGCTACAGACCTGTTGGCATACAACCGGGAGCCCTCAGGTGACTGCGTGTGGCACGGGGTGGGGGGAGAGGATGGAAGAGGAGCTCCGACAGAGGTCAGGGGAATGACTGGGTAGGGGGGCAGGATCTGAGTGGAGCTCAGGTGACAACTCCAGTGGCATTAGAAGTGTGATGTAATGATGTCACTCACCTCTGCGGGTCCCCACGAAAATCAGTTTTCCTCTGTCCCCCTGGAAGATGAATTCGGCCCTGAGCTCAGAGTCTCCATCCTGAAGTTTCCAGACCAAAGTTCTTCCTTTGTTCTTGGTAGAAGACACACTACCGCAATGCGAGATCACTGTCTACATCATCTTCCTCCTCATCACCCCAGTCATCATGAGAGAGAGGTTGGAAGGTGGCGGGGAGGGCTGGTGGGCAAGCATAGGTATTTCCCTTAATCAGGCTGCATTAATCTCCAATTGAAATGATTTGCAAATGGAGCTGCCATCACTGACTCACTGACATCCAGTCCAGGGGTGCCAGACTGTGAGCCCACTGTTGGGTAGGGACTGTCTCTCTATGTTGCCAACTTGTACTTCCCAAGCGCTTAGTACAGTGCTCTGCACACAGTAAGCACTCAATAAATACGATTGATGATGATGATGATGATGATGTGTGTTTGTTAACCACTTACTATGTGCCAGGCAGTGTACTAGGAGCTAGGGTACATATAAGCCAATTGGGCTGGGCAGAGTACCTGTCCCACGTGGGACTCACTGTCTTAATCCCCATTTTACAGATGAGGTAAATGAGGTTCAGAGATCATCATCATCATCATCAATCGTATTTATTGAGCGCTTACTGTGTGCAGAGCACTGTACTAAGCGCTTGGGAAGTACAAGTTGGCAACATATAGAGACAGTCCCTACACAACAGTGGGCTCACAGTCTAAAAGGTCTAAAAGTCTAAAAGATGTTAAGTGGCTTTCCCAAGGTCACACAGCAGACTGGCTTTTGTTTCTGCTTTTTGCCCAGGAGCCCAGCACCACCAGTCACCTCTGAATGATCAAGTGAGTCAGGTGTTCAGACAGTGCTCAGCACTTAGAAGAGTGCTCAGTGCTTAGAACAGTGCTTTGCACATAGTAAGTGCTTAATAATAATAATAATAATGGTATTTGTTAAGCTCTTACTATGTGCTGTTCTAAACACTGGGGAGATACAAGGTGATCAGGTTGTCCCGCAGGGGGCTCACAGTCTTAAACCCCATTGTACAGATGAGGGAACTGAAGCCCAGAGAAGTTAAGTGACTTGCCCAAAGTCACACAGCTGACAAGTGGTGGAACCAGGATTTGAACCCATGACCTTTGACTCCAAAGCCCATGCTCTTTCCACTGAGCCATGCTGCAAAAACTGCTCCTTATGGTCAGAACAAGGAATGTGATTGCGCTCAGCATACAGTTCTCTCTGGTGGTGGTTTGATCTGTGTCGAACTCCTGTGTCCAAAGCAGGGAGAAGCAGTGTGGCTCAGTGGAAAGAGCTCGGGCTTTGGAGTCAGAGGTTATGGGTTCAAATCCTGGCTCCGCCAATTGTCAGCTGTGTGACTTCGGGCAAGTCACTTCACTTCTCTGGGCCTCAGTTACCTCATCTGGAAAATGGGGATTAAGACAGTGAGCCCCCCCATGGGACAACCTGATCTTCTTGTAACCTCCCCAGCACTTAAAGCAGTGCTTTGCACATAGTAAGCACTTAATAAATGCCATCATCATTATTATAGAGAAGCAGCGTGGCTCAGTGGAAAGAGCACGGGCTTTGGAGTCAGAGGTCATGGGTTCAAATCCCGGCTCAGCCAACTGTCAGCTGTGTGACTTTGGGCAAGTCACTTCACTTATCTGGACCTCAGTTCCCTCATCTGTAAAATGGGGATTAAAACTGTGAGCCCCCGTGGGACAACCTGATCACCTTGTCACCTCCTCAGCGCTTAGCACAGTGCTTTGCACATAGTAAGCACTTAATAAATGCCATTATTATTATTATTATTATTATTATTATTATTATTATTCAATGAACCTGATCAGGACACAGAGTTCCCTGTCTCCTGCAGTCCCAAGCAGCAATGCCAGCTCTGGGCCACGCCTCAGGTAATGCCTACACATTATTGGTGGTAAGTTGTTTTTTCTCTTATGGTGTTTGTTAAGCACTTACTATGTGCCACGCACTACACTAGGCACTGGGGTAGATATAAGCTAATAGTCCCGGTCCCACATGGGGCTCACATTCTCAATCCCCATTTTACAGATGAGGTAGCTGAGGCACAGAGAAGCCAAGTGATTTGCCCAAGGTCACACAGCAGACAAGTGGCAGAGTTGGGATTAGAACCCACATCCCCTGACTCCCAAGGCCATGCTCTTGTCATTAGGCCATGCTTCTTCTCTTAGGGAAAGCAAGTTAGGCCACTCACTTTCCCTTACCACCTCACGACCATTTTAAAAGCAATGTCCCGTTGTTGATGTGATGGAAAGAGCCTGGCTCTGGGAATCAAGTGACCTAGGTTCCAAACCAGACTCTGCAAGGAGGGGAATGCCTAATGGAGCTCATCCATTAGTTCATAAAGTTTCTCACTGCAGGACCAACTAGGGTGTTTTGTGAGGTGGGCAGGTCCAGCAGGAACCTGAAACAGCTGGCAAATGTTAGGAGGGAGAACAGGTACTTAATCCTCATTTAACAGATGAGGAAACAGGCACGGAGAAGCTAAGTGACCTGCCCAAGGTCACGCCGAAGACAAGTGGTGGAGCCAGGATTAGAACCCAGATCTAAGTGGCTACAAAGGAACGAGCCTTTGGGTTATGGCACTCCGGTACAGCTTTAGAACAAAGCTGCAGTCACTTTGGTGTGAAATAGGTCTTGCTTGGGAAATAAAAAAAGACACGTTGGAGCACTTTGCACTGTGCTGCACCTTTGTCTGTCTTCTTGCTTGTTACACTCTGTGCCCAGGCAGAAATACAACTGGCAAGGATGACACAGTGTGAATGATGCTGCACAAACCACTTTTCCATCATTTTTAATGGTATTTATTTAGTGCTAACTGTATCTCAGACATTATGCTAAGCT
The DNA here is from genome assembly GCF_015852505.1 of Tachyglossus aculeatus. NCBI lineage: Eukaryota > Metazoa > Chordata > Mammalia > Monotremata > Tachyglossidae > Tachyglossus > Tachyglossus aculeatus. The sequence goes on from NC_052076.1 coordinate 69,463,927, forward strand.
TGGGAGCAGATACAGACTAATTAGGTTGCACCCAGTCCATGTCCTACATGAGCTCACAGTCTTGATCACTATTTTTACAGATGAGGTAACCGAGACACAGGGGAGTTAAGCAACTTGCCAAAGGCCACACAGCAGGCAAGTGATGAAGGCAGAATTAGAACCTTTCTGACTCTCAGGGCTGCGCTCTTTCCATTTCCTCGAGAAGCAGCTTGGCTTAGTGGAAAGAGCACCGGTTTGGGAGTCAGAGGTTGTGGGTTCCAATCCCGGCTCCGCCACATATCAGCTGTGTGACTTTGGGCCAGTCACCTAACTTCTCTGTGACTCAGTTACCTGCAAAATGGTGATTAAGACTGTGAGCCCCACATAGGACAACCTGATTACCTTGTATCTACCCCAGCACTTAGAACAGTGCTTGGCACAAAATAAGCACTTAACAAATATTATTATTATTAATCCATGCTGATTCCCATCAATCTCAAAGGGAGACTCTATGCATCAACATCAATTAATCAATTGTACTGATTGAGCACTTACTGTGTGCAGAACACTGTGCTAAGCACTTGGGATGATGCAATATAACAGAGTTGGTAATGCGACCCAGCCCATCCTCATCATTATGTGACCACAGGCTGCACCCATTCTCTTGCCTCTTAAACCAGGAGGACTGGGCGAGTTAATTAACCCCTACCACTATTACTGTAAAAACAACTCAAGAGCATGCCCCACTGCTGAAAAGAAATGCCTTTCCCCTCTTCGACTACCAACCCAGACGGAAGTCCGAGGGAAAATAGACTGCTTCAATCACTCCACTACCGAGCGAAAGTCAGCAGCGCCATTTGACTGTTCCCACAGTGTCTGAACAATGCCTACCCTGAAGAGACAAGGATACAGTCAAGATTCCCTACTGCATTTCTAAGGGCTCAATGTACAAATACAACAGAGATCTGCTCTCGACAACCCCCACTTTTTGGGATACCCTTCTACCACCATCTGCACTGTTTTGAGCAGTGCAGTTGGGTTAGACCATTCCCTGGAAGTCTCTGAAGCTAAAGACAAACAACTTGATCAGCAGCCAAGGAGAAACGACAGGCCTGGCCTGGATCCAGATTCAGGAGCAGCTCTGAGCTGCTGCTGCCCTTGTAGGATCAGAGAGGAAAAATTGTCTCCGGGAGTTTCTCCCCCGGGGTCTTCCATTGCTCTGGAGGAAGGAGAAAGCAGTGTTCCCAGAGCCTTGCTCCTGCTGGAGGTGTTCGATGCAATGCCTGCTGTGTTACCTTCGGCAAGTCACTTCTCATCTCTGTGTCTCAATTACCTCATCTGTAAAATGGGGATTAAAACTGTGAGCCCCATGTGGATCATGGACTGCATCCAACCTGATTAGTTTCTATCTACCCCGACACTTAGTGATAATAATAATAATAATGGTATTTGTTAAGCACCTACTATGTGCCAAGCACTGTTCTAAGCGCTAGGGGGAATACAAGTAATCAAGGTTGTCCACTTGGGGCTCACAGTCTTACTCCCCATTTCACAGATGAGGGAACTGAGGCACAGAGAAGTTAAGTGACTTGCCCAAAGTCACACAGCTGACCATAATAATAATAATGATGGCATTTATTAAGTGCTTACTATGTACAAAGCACTGTTCTAAGTGCTGGGGAGGTTACAAGGTGATCAGGTTGTCCTACGGGGGGCTCACAGTCTTAGAGAAGCAGCGTGGCTCAGTGGAAAGAGCCCAGGCTTTGGAGTCAGAGGTCATGGGTTTGAATCCTGGCTCCTCCACATGTCTGCTGTGTGACCTTGGGCAAGTCACTTCACTTCTCTGAGCCTCAGTTACCTCATCTGTAAAATGGGGATTGACTGTGAGCCCCACGTGGGGCAACCTGATCATGTGATATCCAGCACTTAGAACCGTGCTTTGCACATAGTAAGTGCTTAATAAATGCCATTATTATTATTATTAATCCCCATTTTACAGATGAGGGAACTGAGGCCCAGAGAAGTTAAGTGACTTTCCCAAAGTCACACAGCTGACAAGTAGTGGAGCCAGGATTAGAACCCATGTCCTTTGCCTCCCACCCCCATACGCTTTCCACTGAGCCATGCTGCTTCTCGATGTACAGTGCCTGGTGTGTAGCAAGTGCTTCACAAATACCATAAAAAATAATAGTAACAAAAAACGCCAGGAGTTGAAGCAGGAGAGAAATCCTGGCTAAGTGTGGCTACAGTCAGTGGAAGGAGGAGGCCTGCCTCGGCCACACCAAGCGGCTCACGTCTTCTGGGATCGCATCACCGTGGAATCTTATCTATTGAATCCACTCTGAGAAGCAGCGTGGCTCAGTGGAAAGAGCCCGGGCTTTGGAGTCAGAGGTCATGGGTTCAAATCCTGGCTCCGCCAACTGTCAGCTGTGTGACTTTGGGCACATCACTTAACTTCTCTGGGCCTCAGTGACCTCATCTGTAAAACGGGGATTAAGACTGTGAGCCCCCCGTGGGACAATCTGATCACCTTGTAACCTCCCCAGCGCTTAGAACAGTGCTTTGCACATAGTAAGCGCTTAATAAATGCCATTGAAAAAAATTGAATGCCTGTCTTGGACTGATGGCACAACTTTCTTTTGCAGAGAAAAACGGAAAGGCCGAAGAAGGTACCATTTGGTGGAATTTTGGCCACGATGCTCCTTTCTGCCTCTAGAGGGCTCTGCGGTCACATCCTTTCTTTTAGGGGAGCTTTTTTTGGTTTCTGCTCCCCTAGCATCATTCATTCAATCGTATTTATTGAGCGCTTACTGTGTGCAGAGCGCTGTGCTAAGCGCTTGACTGTACTAAGCATCAGATTCCCCCTCCTTTCCCACCCTTTCTTTCCTCAGACCGAATCCCCACCTGCTTCTCAGAAGATTTTGGAGACAGAGGGCAGCAATCAATCAATCAATCGTATTTATTGAGCGCTTACTGTGTGCAGAGCACTGTACAAAGCGCTTGGGAAGTACAAGTTGGCAACATATAGAGACAGTCCCTACCCAACAGTGGGCTCACAGTCTAAAAGGGGGAGACAGAGAACAGAACCAAACATACTAACAAAATAAAATAAATAGAATAGATATGTACAAGTAAAATAAATAAATAAATATATAGAGTAACAAATATGTACAAACATATATACAGATGCCTTGGGGAAGGGAAGGAGGTAAGATGGGGGGATGGAGAGGGGGACGAGGGGAAGAGGAAGGAAGGGGCTCAGTCTGGGAAGGCCTCCTGGAGGAGGTGAGCTCTCAGTAGGGCCTTGAAGGGAGGAAGAGAGCTAGCTTGGCAGATGGGCAGAGGGAGGGCATTCCAGGCCCGGGGGATGACGTGGGCCGGGGGTTGATGGCGGGACAGGCGAGAACGAGGTACGGTGAGGAGATTAGCGGCAGAGGAGTGGAGGGTGCGGGGTGGGCTGGAGAAGGAGAGAAGGAAGGTGAGGTAGGAGGGGGCAAGGTGATGGAGAGCGTTGAAGCCCAGGGTGAGGCAGCACTGCCCTCCTCAACTCCCTTTCAACACCCTGGCCTTAGGTCAGAGACTCTCTCTCTCTCTCTAGAGGTCATTCATTCATTCAATCGCATTTATTGAGCGCTTACTGTGTACAGAGCACTGTACTAAGCGCTTGGGGAGTCCAAGTTGGCAACATATAAAGACGGTCCCTACCCAACAGCGGGCTCACAGTCTAGAAGTGGGAGACAGACAACAAAACAAAACATATTAACAAAATAAAATAAATAGAATCCCTTCTGCAAGGGGCAGCTCTATATCCGGGGGAGGTAGCCTTGAGGAACAGCCTTCTCTCACTCCCTCGCAGCCAGCCTCTGCTGATCATCAGAGTCACGGCTGACTTCCCTTTAACTCCCTCAGAGTGTAATGGCTTTCGATGACCATAGATCGTGAGCCCGAACGGAAAGGGACCATGACTAATTCCCAGTTGTGCATTCTCTCCCAGTGCTTATTACAATGTTCTGCTCACAGTAAGTGCTTAATAACTACTAGTACTATTAGTAACACAGCAAACCCAAGACATTGGCTAAACAAAGGCACAGTGAAATATGTCCGCGATCCAGTGGTGGATCATTGTTCCACACGGTCACTCGCTTGTCAAGTCTAAACTCTTCTTCCATGCCACTTGTGGAGGGGGAGAGGCGGGTGGCAGCTTCCAGCCTCTAATCCAGGTGCCAACACCCTTCAGGGTCGGAAGGTCAGGAGGTCTGCTCAGGCCACAAAAACAAGAACCACAAGATAATGTCTAAAAAAACCCTTTCCCTAGGACTTCCAACCTCCAAACGAGAAGAAATTGATTTGGGGGTCTCTCAATCCCCATAGATAATTATAGCAGTTTTAAGTGCTTATAAGTGTGCTAAATGCTGAGGCGGCTAGGAGATTATCAGGTAAATCATTCGGGTTATCCTCATAATATCCCAGTGAGATTAAACTAGTCAGGTCTTCTTGTCTCTGTTTTACAGGTGAGGAAAGGGAGGACCAGAGAGGTTACTGACTTGGCCAAGGTCACAAAGCAAGTTAGTGGTTAATCTATAACTAGCACCTAGGGCTCCTAACTGCTGAACCCATGCTCTTTCCCTGATGACGCTGATCACATTGGCCATTAATACACACTTATTGAGTGCTTTCAGTGTACTAAATGCATTTTCCTGGAAGGAAGGGAGGTAAATACCCAGAATGTGTCTTCCACAGTGCACGTTTCTTCTCTCGTCAGGAGTAGGTGAATAAAGCATATCACTCTTCCACAGGGACCGCTTTCTGTACATTCAACTGGATCAGCAGCCTCACTTTCAAATAGATCAACGCTGAAGGCTTCAATGCCCTCCAGGAGGCCAGAACCAATAGGAAGGTTACCATCGACTGAGTCTCAATCCAAGAGGCTTCTGCCCCGTTGGCAGCCTCTGAGTTATTGTTGGGACATGGGGTAGAGCCGTTTTTAGGAAAAGAGAAGGATGTTGCTAAGCAAAGGGAATCTCATGGAGACGATGAGGCGAGTGGAAACGACACCTGTTTAAACCAAAATTAATGTGGGAGTTCCTTTCAGCTTTACTCTGCTTCGGTGGGGGCTTAAGTGCCGTTCATCTCAACAGCTGAGGCGAATTCATGGGGAAAGCAAATTCTTCCAAACCCTCATGGCTGCAGCAGAGGGGAGACAAGTTGGAACCATCTGGCCCAGTGGTGGCTGTGTTAATTTTGTGGTTGCTTCTGGGCTCAAGATACATAGCCAAACTACACCACCCACCCCCATTCTGGTCTGGCCTAAGCCACTTGTGCCTCCTGCATTTCAAGGTGGGAGGCATTCAGGGTGGGGGCACGGGAATGGGTCTTCTGACTGCCCCTTCCAGGTGGGTAACTCTACACCTACATTCTGGGAAAGAGGAGAATGCTCACTCCTCTTCTTAAATCAATTAATCAATTCAATTGTATTTCTTGAGGGCTTACTCACTGCACCCTGCACTGAGTACAATTGAATTATTATTATTAGTAGTAAGAGCAGTTATTAAATAATTACTGTGTGCAGAAAACTATACTATACTCTGGGAATACACAAGTGAGAATTAGACATTCTCTCAGTCCTTCAGGGGGCTCACAATCTAAAAATAAAAGCGGGAGAGGGGACTGGGGACAGATACATAAGGAGAAATGAGACAAAACACTGACAATTAGTAAACAAGACCCCTGCCCTTGAAGAGTTTACAATCTAGCAAGGGAGAAAGACACAAAAATAAATTACAGGTAGGGGTAAGCAACCAATTTAAGATAAGTTATATAAATGCTGTGGAGGGATTAAGGTGGGCTGAGTAATTAATGTGCTTAGAAGGTGAAAACCCAAGTGCAAGGGAGATGTGGATGATGCGGTAGATGGGTAAATAAGGTGGGAGGATGAGAAATGAGGCAGGGCAGACTTTCTGGAAGAGATCTGATTTTAGTAGGGCTTGTAAGATGGGGAGATAAGTGGTCTGCCAAGTGTAAAGTGGAAGGGATCCAACTTGAGAAGGAAATGGAGAGGGATTTGGGCTGGTGAACTTCTCCGGGCCTAGGCTCTATCATACCAGATCCAAACCTCCAAATCTCTTTACCAACCTGATCCACAAAGCCTTTGAGTAGTGAACATTGTTCTGTTCTGGGTGGGAACAGGGGTAAATAACGCCTCAGACTCTCTCTTTGGATTTCTTATACTTCTTTTTTAATGATACTTTTTGAGTGCTTATTATGAGCCAGGCACTGTATTAAACACTTAGGTATATACAAGCTAACCATGTTGGATATAGTCCAATTCTTACATGGGGCTCACAGTATTAATTCCCACTTTGCAGATGAGGTGATTGAGGCACAGAGAAGTGAAGTGACTTGCCCAGTGTCGCAGAGCAGACTCATGGCAGAATCAGGATTAGAACCCAGGTCCTTCTGATTCCCAGGCCCATATTCTGCCCACTAGGCAACACTGCTTCTCATGCTTCCCAGTCGGAAGAATCCCCCTGCCCACTGGCTAGTAGGGAGACCAAGTGTTTTCCTGAGAAGAGCAGACCAGCAGAATCCTGAACCAAAGCCAAGCAGGAGGGAATATCCAGATGTATTTTTCATGGAGTCAGAGCAAATTCCTTTCTCAATAGTTTGGCAGATCTGAAGAAGTAGGGCGTTCCAGGCAAGAAGAAGAACGGGAGTAAGCATTTAGAGACAGGAGAGACAAAAACAAGCCACAGTGAGTGTTCCATGAAGCTAATCTGACTATATGCTTCTTCCTGTTTGACAAATTCCCCAAGCCTGATTATATTAGAGTCAGCTTTACAAAGCGACTATCCAGGTTTCAAGTCTACTAAGACTTAGTTGAGGCATTGCTAGCAAAGTTGGTGCCAGGGGAGACGGCAGGGTGAAACTTACTCCATGTGCTGCTGACACCTCAAAGACCACCTGTTTAACCCCCAATTTATATGGGAGCAAGGTCCACTTATTTCCTCCTAATTTTCCTGAAACTGGAAGACAGGGAACCAACTGCTTACCTCCCTGTCTCCTCAGAATCCTGCTCCCAGGAATGAAAAAGGTTCACAGGAGAGAGCGGCCAACTCTTATCCCTGGGCAGGGGCTGGAGAATATTTTCTTCTTTCCCTTCCACTTGTTTGCTATTTATTACCAGACTTCAAAAGGTTTGAAAACGCTGCCGAGCTCTCTCCCTTCGACCCCTAACTCTGTTGATTGCATTCTGGCTGCTTCCCACAGCTTCTAGCCTTCTGAAGCTTCTGAATTTGTGCTTTTGCTACATAAACAGCCCAGGCTTGGTAGTCGGGAGACCTGGGAAACAGATTTCTTGCTGCTATGTGAAGCAATATACAATGGCTAATGAGTGGGCACCCTTCCTGGTTCAAAACCAGAGAAGACTGCATCACTGGTGGTGAGGACCCAAACAGGCAGATTTTCTCATCAATCAGAACTGGAGTAAGTGTGGTGAGCACTTAGCAAACAGATTTGCCAACCAATCAGATTTTGCCTTGGAGAACTGATTAGAAGAGATGGAAGGCAGAGAACAAATGCTTTAATTGACAGAATCTGAACAACAACAATTTTCCAGAAGGTTTTTAGTTTTTTGGAAGTCATCATAGCTACAAACATATCATGTAACTACAGTGAGCAGGTTAGCTTGAGAAGAAGGAAGAGAGCGAGCGGGGGTCCAGTGCTTAGAACAGTGCTTGGCACATAGTAAGAGCTTAACAAATGTATTATTATTATTATGTAATAGGACAAGTGGATAATTAGAATAAGAAGATGCATTTGAAAGTTTTATAAAAAGTTTTAATAAATGTCCTTCCTCTAAGCCTTCATATCTTTATGAGCTATCTTTAGAGAAGCAGCATGGCTCAGTGGAAAGAGTACGGGCTTTGGAGTCAGAGGTCATGGATTGAAATCCCGGCTCCGCCAATTGTCAGCTCTGTGACTTTGGGCAAGTCACTTAACTTCTCTGTGCCTCACTTCCCTCATCTGTAAAATGGAGATTAAGACTGTGAGCCCCACGTGGGACAACCTGATCACCTTGTATCCCCCCAGTGCTTAGAACAGTGCTTGGCACATAGTAAGCACTTACCAAATATCATTATTATTATTATTTATTCTGGACTACACTTTAGGGCAGGGTCAAGAGTTTAGGGTGCTTTGGGGGTTTTTGGTTGTTTTTTTTAAGTGGTATCACCATTTCCATAGATATTGGACACATTTGGTGTTTAAAAGTGTACTCACCCCAAGGAATCAAATGCTTCATTTTAGGGGAGTCTCCTGTGTTAAGGATCTTTGCATGATCACCCCATAAATCTCAGAGTGGCGTGTTCAGGAAAGCAGAAAACAAATTCCATCCATACGGACAGGAGAAGCAACAGTGTTCCTACCTTCTGCTGGTGATATTATCCTCTCTTACTGAATTCAGTCACTAAGCTCACTGGACAGAGATTGGATCTTAGCAGGGACCATATTTAAGTCTTTGTTCTGAGCACTGCCAGACACATTGTTGGTATTCAACAATAATTATTAATAGTAACCTCTCTCTGGGGAGCTCAGAGCTCCGGACATGCACTGCTGTGTTTACAGGCTTATGGAGAAAGTTATTGCATTTTTCATTGTGACTGTGGAGTCATCTGGCTGAAGGGGGCATTCAGAGTTCATGTAGTCCATCCCCCAGCCTCCAGGCCTGTGAGTTTTCCGGTTGAGACCCTGTAGTTTACTAGAGCCTCTGAAGGAGACTCTAAATCATCACAGAAGGAAAGTTCTTCATATCTAACTGAAATCACTCCTGCTGTAATCCATCCTGTTTCATTTAGCTAGCCTCAGGGAACATGGTGGAAGCTCCTTATTCTTTCATCCTTTGGCGATCTCTTCTCTTCTCCAGGCTAAAGGATTGGCGGTAGTTGCCAGATTCAACATCACATACCCTCCTAGCAATCACTCCCAAACTTCCCTCCATGTGCAGGCAGCCAGAATTGGACTTCTAGTTCTCCTGTAACATGGGGGTTGTATTTTTGCATCATTCCACTCATCCAGGCCCAGGGCTAGATTGCCACAGAAGCTCACGGGGCTGAAGTCCAGTAGCCCAACACTGACTGGGTCCCCAAACATCCCACAGTGCCTCATCCAGCTGGGTCTGCAGCCCACCTCCTGCTAGAAGCCACTCTCCAGTGTGGCAGGCTGAAGCACGATTTCTCACCACTCCCTCTCCCACCCCCGCATCTCCTTACCCTGCCAATCTGACCTGTTGCCACGGATAGAGTGCATGAGTGGCATTAGGGCCATGGCCCCCTACCATCCAGGGAGTTGCAGCCCCAGACAATATATCTTAGAAGACCCTGGCTCATCTTTGGCAAGTCAAAACAGAGGAGAGAGTGCACATACGTCAGTGGTATTTACTAATCATATACTGTGAGTAGAGCACTATACTAAGCACTGAGGAAAGTACACTGCACTCAACAGTGTCAATGTAATTTCTGCCCACAAGGAGTTTACAGTCAGTAAGTCAATTGTATTTATTGAGCACTTTCTGTGTGCAGAGCACTCTGCTAAGCGCTTGAGAAAGTAAAATACAACAGTATAACAGACACATCCCCTGCCCACAATGAGCTTATAGTCTAGAGGAGGAGGCAGACATTATAAATAAAGAATATTTTATCAAAACAGACTTGTGCTCTGAGAACATTCCCTAATCTTTTAGATTGTGCGTCCCTTGAAGGCTAGGGACAGTGTCTAATTTCAACTTGTGTCTTCTTTCCCAGTGCTCAGTATGGTGCTCTGCCCACAGTAAGTGCCTAATAAATATTATTATTACTATTATAATTACTGCTAGTTTCATAACAGAGCACCAGACAGAGCGCATAATGACTACATGGAACCCTGAGTGCATTGACTGAGACAAGGTTGAAGTGTAAAGTTGATATCCAGCTGGGAGAAGACGAAGCTAAGCCCCCCCAGGATCATTTAACAAGGAAGTCTGGTGGGGTGAATTAGCCAGTCACAAACAGAACCCCATGAAGAGATGAAACAAGGGCAGGTGGTGGAGCATGGAGCAGAAAGGAGGCACCTGCGGAGTGGATCACAGTTGGGAATTTCTGGAGCCACATCCATTCATTCATTCATTCAATCATATTTATTGGGCGCTTACTGTGTGCAGAGCCCTGTACTAAGCACTTGGGAAGTACAAATCGGCAACATAATAGATACAGTCCCTACCCAACAACGGGCTCACAGTCTAGAAGGGGGAGACAGACAACAAAACAAAACATGTAGACGGGTGTCACATCATCAGAACAAATAGAATTAAATCCACCTAAGAGAGACTCAAGAGATTCTTCTCCAGTTGTCTGAACTGGATTTGGGATGAAAAACAAAGTTCCCAGGAGAAGTGTCAGTCCCCAAGGAACTTGGTACCTCAGCATTTGCCACCTTCCCTGTTCTTTGGAAAGGTAGGAAGCAGCATAGCCTAGGCCTGGAAGTTAGAGGGACCTTGGTTCTAATCCCAGCTCCATCACTTGTCAGCTGTGGGACCTTGGGCAAGTCACTTCACTTCTCTGGGCCTCGGTTCCCTCATCTGTAAAATGGGGATGAAGACTGTGAGCCCCCCGTGGGACAACCTGATCAGCTTGTAACCTCCCCAGCGCTTAGAACAGTGCTTTGCACGTAGTAAGTGCTTAATAAATGACATTATTATTATCTGCTTCAGCACTTAGATCACGGCTTGACACACAGTAAGTATACGAAGTTGCACTATTTCAGGACCAGCGCCAGGATTCCACTCAGGGCATCCTGCTGGTCAGTTAGTCATATTTATTGAGCACTTACCATCTGCAGAGCACTGTATTAGACTGTGAGCTCATTGTGGGCAGGGAATGTCACTGTTTATTGTTGCATTGTACTTTCCCAAACACTTAGTACAGTGCCCTGCACACAGGAAACACTTAATAAATACGATTGAATAAACAAATGAATATTCAGAGCTTGGGAGAGTACAGCAGAGGTGGTAGACACTGTACCTGTCCACAAGGAAAGTACAGCCTAGAGGGGGAGCAGACTTTAATATAAATAAATAAATTACGGCTATGTACATAATAAAAATTATGGTACTATGTGCAGGCACTGTACATAATTTCTGTGAGGCTGAGGGAGGGGTGAATAAAGAGAGCAAATCCAAGTCATGTGAAGAAGTATTTCCAGAGTGAAAAGAGGGACAAAGAGGACCCAGGAGAGGCACCACCCTAGGAATCAGACGGACTCAAACACTGAAGTTGGATCAGGTCTGATCAGCCCCAGGTGAAGCCAAGGCAGCCCTCATGAGGGCACCCACCTGACGATGGAGGTAATGAGCTCTAACAGGAAGCTCCTAACCATTTCTAGTTGGGCCAAGACTGGTTTCCATGGCAGAGGAAGTGGGAGGGGAGCCAGATGCTACTGTTATCAGAGGGTGGAAAGCTCCAGCCCCCCTCCCCATCTGGTCTCCATGACCATTCCCTGACTTCCTGACTTGGGTATCTGGACTTGTTCTGTCCCACTGCGTTTGATATAATAATCATCATTTTCTCATCAGTAACTAGCACTTGGGAGAGGTAAGTGGTAATTTCATGCTTTTTAAACAAAGTGGTCACTGATTAAGGACAGAGAAAATAGATTTTCTTTATGCCTCCAATGGCCATTTTGAGTTTTCCAGAAGTCTGACTTCTCCCCTACTGGTCCTGTTGTCAGTAGTTACCTCTTAGGTCTCCGTGGTTGGCGTGGTGTAGGGATTGTCCCAGGGGTGGGGAGGGTCCCCTTCTTGGACTTGTTTTAGATCCTTGCTGAGGTGATCAGTATGCGGTGTGCCGACCTATGGGCTTTTAATTAAGCTTATTGTGTTTTTCATGGTACTTGTCAACTGATTAGCTGGAAGTGGCATTCACTTCCTCCCTTCAAGGCCCTACTGAGGGCTCACATCCTCCAGGAGGCCTTCCCAGACTGAGCCCCCTCCTTTCTTTCCCCCTCCTCCCCTTCCCCATCCCCCCGCCTTACCTTCTTCCCCTCCCCACAGCACCTGTATATATGTATATGTGTTTTTATGTATTTATTACTCTTATTTGTACATGTTTATTCTATTTATTTTATTTTGTTAATATGTTTTGTTTTGTTCTCTGTCTCCCCCTTCTAGACTGTGAGCCCACTGTTGGGTAGGGACCGCCTCTATATGTTGCCAGCTTGTACTTCCCAAGTGCTTAATACAGTGCTCTGCACATAGTAAGTGCTCAATAAATATGATTGAATGAATGATTGAATGAATGAACAAATGAATGTAGTCCATCTCTCTGCCCCAGGCATGATTTTTCAGGAAGTGTGAGTAGTCCATTCTTGGGAATCCTTAAGTCAGGGGTTTCCAGGATGGCAGAGGCTAAAGGGGCATTTCTTATGGCTCGGTTCTACCATGACCTTAGACATGCAGTGAATCTCATTGGCATTTATTAATAGTAATAATAATAATGGTATTTGTTAAGTGCTTACTATGTGCAAAGCACTGTTCAAAGCACTGGGGAGGTTACAAGGTGATCAGGTTGTTCCATGGGGGGCTCACAGTATTAATCCCCATTTTACAGGTGAGGTAACTGAGGCACAGATAAGTGAAGTGGCTTGCCCAAAGTCACACAGCTGACAGTTGGCGGAGCTGAGATTTGAACCCATGATCTCTGACTCCAAGGCCCGTACTCTTTCCACTGAGCCACGCTGCTTCTCCTACTGAATGCCAAACGAGTAATTACTTGCTTGGAAGAATACATTAGACATATGACCCGCATTTCCTGCCCATGAGGAATTTACCATTTAATCGGTGAGGGGAAAAAATGACAAATAGTGAAAACAAAAGGAAGGACAAGGACAAAACAGGTAGAAGTTTCAATATGTCAGGATGAAATAATGTCATGTTAATTAAGCACTCACTCTGTTCCCATATGTGTGTAATATTGAGGTAAGATAGGAGAGCAACAGATTAGACATAGGCCCTGCCCCATAAAGGGCTCACAATCTAAGTGTCCTGTCTCCATTCTACAGAGGAGGAAGCTGAGACACAGAGACAGTAAGTGACTTACCTGAGGTCACAGGGAAGGCCAGAAGCACAGTGAAGCTTAGAATTTAGGTCTTCTGGCTTCCAAAACAATGCGCTTTCTTCTATCTTTTTTAATATTCTAATGAGAGAAAAGAGCATGGTCCTGGGTGTCAGAGGAGCTGGGTCCTGATTCCTACTCCACCGCGTGCCAGCTGTGTGACCTTCGATTGTCGTTTACCTTCTGTATCTCAGTTTCCTCATCCATAAAATGGGGTTAAATACCTGTGCTCCCCCCCTTTTGAACTGTGAGCCCCAAATAAGGCCGGGTCTGTGTCTGACCTGATTATCTTGTTTCTACCCCAGTTCTTAGTACAGTGCTTTCCACATGCTCAGTTGCTTAACAAACATCAATATGGTTTTTTATTATTATTACTATTATGGTTATTATTACAATTGTTACTATGTGATAGTAGTAAATCAGAATTAGAATTCTATATGAAGGGACTACCACTCTCCCTGCCCTGAAAGCTGCCCAGATCCAGCCCTGTGAAGATCCCTAGAGGTGAACCCATCCAAACCCCTTGGCTTGTTCTCGTCCCAATTTACCTCCTCTTCCCACCAACCTCCTAGGCTCCCACTGCTAGACTTAGAAGGGAGAGTGGCAAGTAAATAAATAAATCCAAACTGACATGACTTCCTATTCAGTGCCAAACAAGGCATAATTTCTCTTAGAAATGAGAAATTTAGCCCTCCCCCTGAAAGGGAAGACATCTAGTCAGCTGACTGGGTCAGGGCTGTGGGGCTGGGGTCCCCTCAGCTGGCTTAGAGATGTCAGTGGCCCAGCAGCAGGGAGGAAGAGAGGCTTCCTGGCTGCCACTGTCTCCCGCTACTTTACCACTGTGGCGGCAGCAACACTCATGCATTTTGAGGATATCTATTGAGTGCCTTTTGAATGTGAAGTACTGGAATAAATGCTAGAGAAGGGTCCAATGAAAGATAAATAAAACAAGGTCTTTGGCCCTCTGGGGGCTGACACTAAAGACAGACCAGTATAAGTAGAGACAAAACATGGGGGCTTGAAGGAGATTTTTACAGGCGTCTTCCCACCAGGCTTCTCAGAGTTCAACAGCAGGGGCTGTGACCATGTGGAGTGGAACTAGCCATTCTCTGGACTCTTAATGGGGATTTCTGGTACAGCTAGAAGTGTGTAGGGAGAGGAGTGCTAGGCCAACTCTGAAGTAGGAGGGAGTTCCAGACAGAATGAAGAGCGTGAAAAAGGTCGGTTCTTAGAGAGATGAGAATGAGGCAAAGTGAGTAGGTTAGCTTGAGATGTTCAGGCTATATCTTAGTACGCCTACCTCTCCCAAAGTTGCCCACGTCTTTCTCTTCAGTAATTCACACAGCTATACACACACAAATCGAAATGGTGATTAGTACCCACTGCATCCCATTGCATCAATCCACAGGGCCAATCTGCTCTCCTGATCAGTGCACTATGATTCATTCATGCTTCAGTCAAAGATGGCAAACTGCTGGAGAGTGGGCACATGGCCTGAATTACTCTATAAAGGGGTAAGAATCAAGCCATATTCAGCCCAAACTAATGCTTTGGCCAAATAAGGAACAGAATACGAGGTTAGAGAAAGAGAAGCACTAAATTGTGCTGCTCTAAGATCTGAGATGCCTTTAAACTGCTTTCTCCTTCCCAACAATATCCTTCGGAGAGGAGAGCGCTGGTCAATAGGCAGATATATTGACTTGTTATTATTTAAAGTTGTTTAACCAGGTAGAGATAAACGAAAGCTTTCAGCAGCTGAACTATCACACAAATCACAATTAAGGTGGCATATGTGTTTGGAAGACGTAAAATCAATTCCCGTGCAGATAATGTTCTAGTCTCTATTTGAAGTTGAAAACAGAAGTAAATTTTCAGCGGCAACAGCTGGATTGGCTCCATCGAGGGGGCTGACTATTAACTGTACAAGAAGGGCCATGATTATCTGTTCTACTGGTTGTCCTCTATGGTTTCGTCTTCAACCGAAACAACCCAATTGATTGCCATGGAGTTGTTTACAGATGAGTCAGCTGGTGGGCTGGAACACCCTGGAAATTATCCATCATGGGGCAGAGCTAAATGGAGAGGGGTGGAAGGACTGTTTTGCAGGGGTCAGGCAGCATCAGATCCCATCTGCCCTAGCTGGGGGCATCATTTCCTCTGCTCCCTCCATCTCCCATCTCAGTGTGGTCCTCACCAGTTGACCCTGAAGGAACTCTTTTGGCTCCTTAGCCAGAGGACCGGGCTAGACCACACCTGGAGAGTGGGGATCAGTGAAGGAGATGATATAGAGAGTAAAATCAATGAGTCAACCAGTAGCCTTGGCAGCTCTCTAGGTTGACATGACCAACCAGAACTATTCATGGCCAGGGCAGTGGGCGTCGAGCATGGTCTCTATTTGATTTTATCCCCAGACAGTCCAGTTTTCAGCTAGTTGGTCTCTGAAGGTTGTGGTACCAGAGAACTTACTGTTGTATATTTTTATTTGTAAATGCCAAGCAAAAAGGCACACCACCTAAACACAGCTGCCCAAACACAACTTCCAGCAGACAGTCAGGCGGCTAAACTGATATGGAAGGGTAAAGGAGGGGTACTTGGAAACTCATTTTCTACCAGGGATACCTCAGATCCAGCCCCTCCATCACTGTCTCCTTCTCTTCCCGCAGCTGCCTCTGGAAATGGCGCATCAGGGCTGAAGGGGAAAGGAAGCGAGGTGTGTCTAAGCACAGACAGAGGACTCTTCAAATATTTCAGACAGAACCTAGGACAGTGGGAGTAGAGCATCCTCTGAGGCACCAGCATGGGGACTTAATGATCTTACTATGATAAATTGTCCTTGTACAACTTTTATGGCAATTAAGTGCTTACTATGTGCCAGGCACTGTTCTAAGTGCTGGGGGAGATACAGGTCAATCAGGTTGGACCCAATCCATATCCCACATAGAGCTCACAGTCTCAATCCCCACATTACAGATGAGGCACAGAGAAGTTAAGTGACTTGCCCAAGGTCACATAGCAGTCAATTGGTGGAGTCAGGATTAAAATCCAGGTCCTTCTGACTCTCCAGCCTGTGCTCTATCCATTAGGCAATGCTGCTTCTCCCAGTGGTTGTGTCCATTGAGGATTTCCAGCATCAATCTGGGCCCCAGATCTTAGAATGGGGCTCAATCTATCAATCAATGGTATTTATCAAACGCCAAACATCTGGGGAGAGTACTTTAGAAGCAAGGCATATGTTCCCTGCTCTCAAGGAACTTATAGTCTAATGAGGGAAATGGACAGATGAAAAAGAAATATTCACTAACAGTGGCAGCAGGAAGAAGAGACAGGTAGCAACAAGGAGTTTGAGAATGTTAGAATGGAATAGTTGAATCCTTGAATTCAGACTCGAGCTGAGTGTCAGGAGGGTCCTCTAATGTCTCGAGGGCTGTATTTTGGTGTTACTGGCATGTGCTTGGCCCAAAGGAATTTTCTGTACACACTCTGATTGCCAGACCTCCTCATGGACACCCATCAAATTCTTAGAGTTGGCTTCAAATCTGATGAATTGGTTTGGTAGGGAACCAGACCTGACCACTTTTTTTTTTAATGTATATAGTAAGCACTTACTGTGTGCTAACTGCTGATCTAGATATAAGAGATCAGCTTCAGTGAATGGGAATGGGGGTTTAGAGTCTGAAGATTTGGCTAGAGCAGGTAGTAAAGATTCACTCAGCCCAGGTCAGAAGGAGATGAGGAATGGGGCAGGGCACTCCCTTCTACTGCAGCCAGGGCCCACTCTGCTATGGCTAGAGTCCCCCTAAAAAGGTCCCAATACCCAGGGCTGCCTCTACATTCCCCAAGGGAAGAGTTCTGGTCCAGGGTGACATATGAGTTCCTTTGGCAAGATCCTGGCTTCTCTTGCTCAAGATCCCTGCCTGAAAAATGGACTCAGTCCACAGGGACCCGAGAACACAGAAATTTGGGGAGTGAGGAAAGGTCGGGGGTCCTCATGGAGAACATCATTCTACGTTCCAGATGGCATGATTGACATCATTACTTCACGCTATATGATTAGTATAACATGTGACCTCGTGGGTGCCTCCTTGTGTAATTTATAACAGGGCCATCAGTGGTCTGCTGATGATTGGCTCTCTCCTTCTTTTCTTCCTGTGACTTGGGTCTTGGGAATACTTAGAAATGGTTGGGATTGTTGTACAGTGAAGATTCCGCTCCCCACATTCTTCTCTTGCTCCAGTTTGGGCTTTCTCCATTCCACAGTAAAACCCTGTGCTCCTCTCTCTCCTGCCCTTTTTCCTGGGTGTTTACCAGTGGACTCCGTCTCTTGAGAGGAGGCCAGAGATACTAAGGGTGGGAGCAGTATTTTACCAGCCTCTGAACTTGGTTCTGAGCATTGCTGCAGCCTGAGAAATGGGGAAACTGTGCAAGAAAAAATCCAGGTTGGGGCATTACAATTGGCACTGCACCAGAAATTCACATAAAGAGTGAGGAAGTCAAAAAAAAAAACAAGAGGATTTTCTGGAGCATAGGTGCACCAGGTAGAAAACCTGAAAGAGAAGAATGATGGATGGGATTGTCTGTGTTGCAGAAGCATTGGTGCAAACAGACCCAGCCGAACAGAATTGGGTCTTTTGTATCCAGGAGTCTCCCTGAATCCTGTCTCTCCCTCACCCTGGCCATAAAATTGACTTTCCTGCTGGAGTGAATCTTTCTCTTCCTATCAAAACCTGTGATCCTTCCTTTCTGCTGGAATAGGATCCCGGATTCTCCACTTATCTGCTGTGTGACCTAGGGCAAGTCACTTCACTTGTCTGTGCCTGAGTTACCTCATCTGAAAATAAGGGATTAGGACCGCGAGCCCCGTATGAGACCTGATTATCTTGTATCTACCCCAGCACTTAGTAAAGTGCCTGCCACATAGGAAGTGCTTAACAGATACCATTAAAAAGATAGAAAAGGCTGTGGAGGGGGCTTGGATGAGGGACCAGTGAAATAACCCTCAGAAACCTGAGAGGGAGAGAAGAAATAGGGGAAAGAAAGCATTCCTCGAAGATCACCCGCTTGAGCAGAAATTTTCCCTTTGCCACTTTGAAGAAAGTGTGTACTGAGAGCTGTGAAATACTTGGTCTTCCAGTAGATACTCAGTGGTGTAGTTACTGCTGTTGGTTATTATTATTGCTATTATTCTTATCACCATATTTACTAAGCACCCACTGGATGTCAAGCATTGTGCTAAATTCTGAGATGGATGCAAGGCAATAAGATCAGAGTGCCTATCCCTTAGGGGACTCACAGTCTAAGAGATAAAGAGAGCAAGTATCTTGTCCCCATTTCAGGGGCAAGGAAACTGAGGCTCAGAGACGTTACATGACTTCCCCAGGGTCACACAGCAGGCCAGCAGCAGAGCCGGTATTAGAAGCCAGGAGTTCAGAGTGTTTGGAAGCAGATTTCTGAGGAAATCCCAATTCCCTTTGGGGGGGAATCATCAGAAGATCCCAGATATGGGAGTGAGGACACCTGGGATCTAGTGCTGCCACTGCTGAGAGGGACTCAAACACAGGTAGCAGGGTGAGCCTGTAACACATCAACAGCACCAGCCCTCTGGGTCTTAGAGAAGCGGCGTGGATCAGTGGAAAGAGCACGGACTTTGGAGTCAGAGGTCAGGGGTTCAAATCCCACCTCTGCCAATTGTCAGCTGTGTGACTTTGGGCAAGTCACTTACCTTCTCTGTGCCTTAGTTACCTCATCTGTTAAATGGGGATTAAGACTGTGAGCCCCCCGTGGGACAACCTGTTCACCTTGTAACCTCTCCAGCATTTAAAACAGTGCTTTGCACGTAGTAAGTGTTTAATAAATGCCATTATTATTATTACCATGTGGGAGAAGCTGCCCACCTCTGTTCAAGGACTGAAACACTGTCAGCAACATGAAAATTTCTCAACTTTTAGAATATCAAAAAAGTCTCTAGCAGGGTTGCAATGGAGACTTGGTGACTCTTGGACTGAATCACAGTAAGACTGAAACTCAGCTTTACTAGCCAGACTGCCCTCCTGTTATCATTGTGCTTATTTTCAGCTTCATCTCATATTTTGTTTTCCTTTTTCTAGGTCTGTCTCTAACTCCCTGCCCCTGCTTCTTTTTGATTATGAGTCCCTTTATGGGTCAGGGACCATGTTTATAGCTCATTCATGTTCTTTTTTTCCTAGTGCTGAGTACAGTGTTTTTCACACAGTAGGTGTTTAATAAATACTATGACTACTAATAATCTGTCATCGTGACTTGTTGTGTGACCTTGTGTAGATCTCTTACCCTTTCTTTGTCTCAATTTCCTTAGTAGGAAAACTGAAAGCAGAGCATTCTGCCATTATTAAAAGCAAATCTCCTCCACGAGGCCTTCCCAAGGCTTCACTTCCTCTTCTCCCACTTCCTTCTTTGTTGCCCTTGTACTTGGATTTACACCTTTTAGTCACCCCTCCCTCAGTCCCACAAGATCTGTGTACAGATCTGCAATTTATTTATATTAATATCTGACTCCCCCTCTAGACTGTAAGCTCAATGTGGGCATGGAACATGCCTGCCAACTCTGATATGTTGTGTTCTCGCAAGTTCTTACTACGGTACTGTGTACACAGTGAGCACTCAATAATTGATTGATTGCTAGTCTCTGCCTCAATGTGAAAATGACCTAGAGAAGAAAAACAGTCTAAAATCAGGGTGACATAATTCTAATTAATAACCCCCTAGAATGTGTGCTACTCCCTCCTTCCGAAAGACTCACAGCACTTTGGCAGATATCTTTTTTTTCTGCCCACCTTCATATAAGGTTGACGTTGAGCCATGGTGTGAAGCACAGAGGATTTTGCCCGATTTATGGAGGAGGAAAATGAAAGGATAGATCTTGCATACAGTTGGTCAGAATTAGAGTTAAGTGCCCCTATATTCCAAGGGAAGCATATAGCCTTAGAAGGCCCAGAAAGCACGTTGGGGAACCATCCTTTTGTCTGAGCCCCCTCTCAGTACTACTATTATGATACGATAATAATTATGACATTTATTAAGCATGTGACACTGGAGTAGATTCATTCATTCAATCATATTTATTTAGCACTTACTGTGTGCAGAGCACTGTACTAAGCGCTTGGGAAGTACAAGTCAGCAACATACGGAGACGGTCCCTACCCAATGGGCTCACAATCTAGAAGGAGGAGATGGACAACAAAACAAAGCATGTAGACAAGTGTCAAAGTCGTCAGAACAAATAGAATTAAAGGTATATGCACATCATTAACAAAATACATAGAATAGTAAATATGTACAAGTAAAATAAAGAGTAATAAATCTGTACAAATATATACAAGAGCTGTGGGGAGGGGAAGGAGGTAGGGCAGAGGGGGTGATGAGGGGAAGGAGGAGAGGAAAAAGGAGGCTCAGTCTGGGAAGACCTCCTGGAAGAGGTGAGCTCTCAGTAGGGCTTTGAAGAGAAGCAGCATGGCTCATTGGAAAGAGCACAGGCTTGGGAGTCAGAGGTCATGGGTTCAAATCCCGGCTCCTCCAACTGTCAGCTGTGTGACTTTGGGCAAGTCACTTCACTTCTCTGGGCCTCAGTTCCCTCGTCTGTAAAGTGGGGATTAAGACTGTGAGCCCCAAGTGGGACAACCTGATCACCTTGTAACCTCCCCAGTGCTTAGGACAGTGCTTTTTACATGGTAAATGCTTAACGAATGCCATCATTATTATTATTAAGGGAGGAACAGAGCTAGCTTGGCGTCTGTGTGGAGGGAGGGCATTCCAGGCCAGGGAAGGACGTGGGCCAGGGGTCGACGGCGGGCCAATGGATGCCACACTGAGTGGCCGAGCGAGACCCCTGCCCAGGCAGGGAACACCACCTTACCCAACTGGGGGTCCCCTGGTGCCTCCCGACCACCCCTGGGCCTGGCCATTACCTGCTGGCCAGCCACGCTCCCGCTCTCCTCAGCCAGGCCCCGCCGGCCAGAGGGCCGGCGGCGGAGGGCGGGAAGAGCAGACACAGTCCCTGTCCTTCACAGGGCTAACAATCTCTCTTATGCCCATTTTATGGGTGAGAAAACAGGCCCAGAGTTGTTAAGCAATAAGACCGTGGTCACACTACCAGCGAAAGGCAGAGCTGAGCACCGAACCCATGTCTCTCAATCCCAGCACCCTTGTATTTTCCAATAGGCCTTGCTACTCCCCATGCTGCTCCTATTACCAGAAAACTCTAATCTGGCCTCAGACCATAGTGATTGAGAAAGCCAACCCTCTTCCTCTGGGCGGACCACCCTCAGTCCCTCTGTTGGAGAGCAGGGAGAGGCCGATGAAAGCACCCTGTCAGACCCTGCACCCTGGCAGTCCCCTTCCCCACAGCACCTGTATATATGCATATATGTTTGTACATATTTATTAGTCTATTTATTTTACTTGTACATATCTGACTGGGGGGCCAGCTGCAGGGCAGTCTCATTTCTGGGCTTATGAGGGGGATAGGGATGGAAGTGTCACCACTTTCATGCTAACAGGTAAATTGTGATGCATGATGTTTGAGCCCACAGTTTCCTGCCATCCTCCCCATCACCCAGAGACTGTAGGGCTGACCCTTCATGGCAGACTGTAGAAGTGTTGGCTTCCATCTTGTTCACTGCCATGGATGCGTAGATTCCTCCCTGCCCTCACCATCTCTGGCTTTGTCCCTCTCACCAAGTCCAGCTCTCGTTTTCCCCCACACCCCTTGAGCCTCCTAAGCTCCTCAGAGCTTGTTTGGGACCCAGACCAAAATGGACTAAGCCCCCCTTTTCCTTAGCTCCCCCTCCCCTCCCCATCATCCCAATTTGTTCCTTTTGCTCTACTCCACCTCCCAACCCCACAGCACTTGTGTATATATGCTCTGCACACTGTAAGCGCTCAAGTCTCCCTCTTCTAGACTCTGAGCCCGTCGTTGGGTAGGGATCATCTCTATATGTTGCCGACTTGTACTTCCCAAGCGCTTAGTACAGTGCTCTGCATTGAATGAATGAATGAGTAAATATGATTGAAAGAATGAATATGTACATATCTATAATTCTATACATTTATATTAATGCCTGTTTACTTTTTTGATGTGTGTACATCTATAATTCTTTTTATTTATATTGATGCTATTGATGCCTGTTTATTTGTTTTGATGTCTGTGTGTCTCTCCCCCTCTAGGCTGTAAGCCTTTTGTGGGCAGGGATTGTCTTTATTGATGAATTGTACTTTCCAAGCGCTTAGTACAGTGTTTTACACACAGTAAGTGCTCAATAAATATGATATGAATGAATGAACATCCCATAAACCATGCTGATGGGAAGGGTGGGCCCGGCAGGTGGATAACCTGTGGGTCTGGGGAAAGGTTGGGTATATTACTGGAAGAGGGGCTTAGAAGAGGCTACAAATGGAAAAGTTAGGGATGCGATTTCAGGGAGGTTAGATGCTCCATCTCTGAACTTTGGGATGGGTGTCCAAGAGGGCAACCCTCACAAAGTCCCTCCAAGCATCCCCACGCCACCCTCGGAGACAGAATCCTGTGCTGAATGGCAGTTTAAGGTTTTCCGCTTCATGCCCTGTGGTTCTGTTTAATGTTTGCAGTAAGGCCCTGTTTGGAGTTCAACCTCATCATCTCCTCCCTTGGGGGTCCCCTGTTCTCCATTTTGATTGTTACACAAGTTGTATGCTAATATATCTTATTAGGGATGGATCCACCTCTCATACAATTCTGCATGCATCTCTTTGTGTTTGTGTGTGTGTGTGTGCGCGCGCCCTTGCGTGTGGTGGACTTTTAATACTATGTGTTTGCTTTTTAGGGGATGATAACAAAAACGTATTGGATCGTTTAACCGCTGTGCTTAAGAAATAACTAGATAAAGCTTCCCTTGCTGAATGGAGAGATAACAGGAAAGATTTTCATTACACTGAAGTGGGTTGGTAAACAGTTATGCTTTCCAAAGGCTACTCTGATGAAGCTTGGGGGAAGGTTTGACGGAGATGGTGGGGGTGGAGGGAGAGATGGTTTAAATAAATAGATGGCAGGAGAGTCATATTAGGTAGGTGGAAAGATGGAATGAGGGTGAGCCAAATGGGGTAGTAATATGTGAATGGATAGGTGAGTGGTTAGCTGATGGAGGAATAAATTGGTTCCCAGATGATAAATGGGAATTTGAGTGCCCAGACAAGGATGGGAAGGATAAATGCCCACAGCAGCGAGGAAACCGGCAAATGGGGAAATGTTGAGTTCTCCTCAGGAGAGGAGAAGGCTGGGTGTGGGCAGAAAGATTGAATGTGGAAGTGTAAGAAATAACCGGTCCATATGAGAGGGATCGTCAATCAACTCTGACACCTCCAGACGCTTTTTTCCAAATGAGACTAGATTTGCGGGGGATGGTGGCTGTCCGTTCCTTGAATGTATATGGCACTCTTGTCTCTGCCTCATTCCCGTAAGGGGAGGAAGGGCACAGAGAGGAGTCTCTCACTCTGCAGATGGAGAAACTGAGGCACAGCCCCACCAAGCTGAAAATCAGGCCAAAAACTGCTGAGAGACTGCTCCCCAGCTGCATTTCAACAAAGGCACTTGCGATTGCCTCACACCATTTTGCAGCAGCCACAGAGATTTCCCCCCAGGACTCCTTGACAAGTCTCCCCAAATTTGCCTCTTCCTCTGCCTCCTTGATAGCCTCATCAGGGAGGTCAAAGCTGAAGAAGTCACAAAGTGGAGAAGTTCTCAAGAGCAGGTAGAGAAAAGCATTGCCAACCTCGATCGCTTTCTGTAAGTTCCCAACATTTTAGCCAGTCGGTTTCTTACCTAAGAAGGTCAGAATTTCCCCTGGGGGCACTGGGCCTCAGAGTCTTAACTACTGCCCCTGGGCATCTATCCCCTCAGGACTTGAGTTCCCCTTGACTGGGCATAGCAGACAAGGAGTAGGGAAGAGTGAGTGTGGAGGAAGGGAGACGTGAAAATGGGGCAAGAAAAAGCAGCTCCTCTTACTGACCAGGTCAGTCTGCTAGGCATTTGTGCTGGAGAGAAGGGGTCTAGTGGTCAAAGCATAATAATAATAAGGGTATTTCTTAAGCACTTACAATGTGCAAAGCACCGTTCTAACACTGTGGGGGGGGGGAAATACAAGGTGATCAGGTTGTCCCACGTGGGGCTCACAGTCTTCATCCCTATTTTACAGATGAGGTAACTGAGGCTCCAAGAAGTTAAGTGACTTGCCCAAGGTCACACAGCAGACATGGTGGAGCCGGGATTTGAACCCATGACTTCTGACTCCAAAGCCCAGGCTCTTTCCACTGAGCCACGCTGCTTCAGCATGGATAGAGATCCTCAGGAGAAGTGAAATTTGTTTCTGGATCGCTTCCATGAAGAGGGTAGGGACTTCTAAGTTGTTGCGGTAATTAAAACAGTGCGCCAGGCTACCAAGGGAGTTGTGGATTTTCCATCCTAGGAGATCTTTCTTTTAATTAACTGAAAAAGAAAGGGCTGTTACATGTATTGGATGGTGTAAGCCTTCACCCTCCTGGAGGTAGAGTCCTGGACCAATTGATCTCTTTGAGCTCCTTTCCAGCTCGTTCCAGACCAATGATTTAATTTGGTCGAAAACATTTGCTGTCATTTACAGGTGTTTTAGTCCTTCTACTTTACAATTGCATCTCTTCCAAGCTGGCCACACTCTCCTGTCCGGAGTGACCCGCTCTTCTAAGGCCCCGATGTCACCCCTGGGGCCCAAGAAACAACCCCCAAAGGTACAAATTTCTTTGAATTTTATTGATACACTGCACAATCACAACCATCTCTTATTCTTCCTGAATTAGAAAAGGTTACAACTACAATGTAACATGCACAAAATTCAGGTAGTATAGTCACCCTTAATACAACTGACGGAAATCAAGACTTCATTGCTTTTGGAAAGAAGAAAAATAACAAAATTAAAATAAACCTAGAAGGCTGACAGTTTTCCTTTTTTTCTTTTAATAATCCGTGTGATCATTTTTTTTCAAGCATTTGAACATTGATTTTCTTTTTTTAGGATAATTGTGAGACTGTGCACACCCATAGTCTTACAGCTAGAACTGAACCATTGATAAGTCATAGAGAACTTTGTTAAAACCTAGAGGACTCTGAACTTGACAGATAACATTTTCAGACACCCACACATTCCTCACAACTGCACTTTACATGTCACAAGAAAGTTGAATGATTAAAAACGCTCCCGTTGCCTAACACACGGAGAGCAATTCTTCTGCTTTATTAGTATTTTCACTCTGCCAGATAATGTTAGGTGTAGCCGAGTCAGGCTCGTGAAGGACCCTCGCCCTCAGCCGTGATGGGAGCGGAACCGTTCTGAGTCTTTGAGAAGGGGTTTGACAGCGGGAACCCGTTCCAGGTGGCCTCCGCCAGCTCCATCACGATGAAGACAATCACTTCTGACTATGTCCGCTCGACATGGATTCGGACTCCCTTTTGAGCACCTGTCGCACTGGTTTCCACCATACTTTCCTGCCTCATCTTGTAATTGCCAATGTAATTCCCCCTCCTTTCATCTACTTCTCTTCCCCTAAACAAAGAAAACAAGGGACACCGGGACTGGCCTGGGTTTTCTCATCTCAATAGGACTCATCATCCTACAGGAACCATTGGAAAACACTGCTTTTCACGCCTCACACCTGCAAGGTTCCCTGACGAGGGCTCATGCTCTTCTGCTATTTCTGGAGCAGTTGGGAGTGAGTGACAAGTTGATGGAGACTGAGGTGCCGCAAGACCTTGGATTGGTCGGAAGTGAAGAATGAGCCAATTCCCACTGCTGGAGGACAATTCCCATTTGCCACCAGATGAAACTTTGGGGCTGCTTCCCCTCGAATTTCCCTCTCAGTAAAGCCTTATCTTCCATGGCCTGGGTTCGAATGTAGCCCCGGAAGTCTCCTCCCAAGGAGAGTTTGTTGCCAGAACTGAGGAGGTAAACCCCCACCCTCACTCCCTTCTGGCTGAATGAGGTGGGCTAGAGGCCATTCACCAGCTGAGCTGGACAACAGGGGAAGAACCCCGAGTGGGAGAAGTGGTCCTGACCAACGCATAGGCGCTTACAAATACTCTCTGATGCAGTGACTCAGCTGCCCTCTGCCAGCTTTCTTAAAACTTGTCCAGCTTGGTTTCTCTTCTGATCTCAGGCCTGCGGTGTTGAGGGTGAGTTGACAATGGAGGGTTCAGACCCCAGTGGTGCCAAGATCTTCCAACCTGATCTGAACTTAGTCCTGCCAAAGCCCTGGGCACACTCCTACCACTCCTCAGCAGGCTTCCAAAGGGCAGCCCAAGCCACAGAAGAAGGTGGGGCAAGGACCCATGGGCACATTAAGGCCCAAAATTTTCCCCTGGTTCAACATCGCGCCAAACCTTCCGAGCACCACGTTCCCACATTCTAAACCTTCAAACTCGTGGATGATTGTCCGGCCCCCACAGCACCTCCGAACGTCATGAAAAATAAAACCTACTTGGACTTGCAAGATGACAGTATCAGGCACTTGACATTAAACTACTGAGCAAGCGTGGCAATAGCCTTATGCTAGCACTTTCCTTGACTTTACTTTGGTGGAAGTATTAAGCTTTTTTAGGGGGAAGGGAATGGGTGCTTCAAAGTGACTCTGTTGCCTCTTAGTACTAGATTCTGCCTGAACGGATCTCTTGGTCAGTATCAGTGGGGGCCCCCTCCAGTCGGGCCTGGTTGGGAAGAACAGTGGTTTAAGAATGGCTGATGATGTGGAGGAAGACTCCCTGTGGGTCCCCCTACCCACATCTCAGTGAGTGGCAACCGAGAGCAAATCTCCTCTGCAGATTCTATCTAGAGTCACAAAACCAAGTTGATGTGCAGCAATCAACCACCGTGGATCGCCTACTCTGAGGAATAAAACAATCCGCTACGCTTTGTCGGAAAAACTGAAGGGCTCGTCTATTCTCCTGAGTTGGATTTCGTGACCTCAGTTAGCCCTGGCAGAGCAGAAGACCAAGAGGGCTTCTGTAATGTCGTTCATCCTCGCCGCCACATAGCTGTCAATACACAGCTCCTTGGTGAGCTTTCCCCACGTGAGTTCTGCAAATGCCTGTCTTTATGTTCAGCCTTCTTCACTCCCCTTCTGCCCCTACCCAACCCTGTTCTCCCCTCTTAGATTTCCACATCTGAACTCAGTCTACCCCTAGGGTGGAAGTGTGGGGGTCGACAGGTTAGGGTCCTATAGTTCTGAGGAAGGGAAAGTCTGGAGAAGCCCAATTCCGATTTTGGTCTCGTGTTTCTAGCCCATTTTGCGGCCTTACTGGGAGGGAGGAGAAAGCCCTCTCTTTGAAAGAGAAAGTTAAAACCTATTCTCATTGAGTGTAAAATGCATCCAACATATACATTCAACCTGAGCTGT
The DNA here is from genome assembly GCF_015852505.1 of Tachyglossus aculeatus. Taxonomy (NCBI): domain Eukaryota; kingdom Metazoa; phylum Chordata; class Mammalia; order Monotremata; family Tachyglossidae; genus Tachyglossus; species Tachyglossus aculeatus. The sequence goes on from NC_052076.1 coordinate 69,491,472, forward strand.
CAAGGACTTTTTCCTCCCACATTCAGTTAGCGGCAAAGAAATGTATCTTGTTTATGAATAGAGCTCTCAGCATATTCCATTTAGTTCTACATGCAATGTGTCTGACTCTGACCCTAATTACTCAAGAGTTGCATGGACAGGGAGGTCTGAAATGGTTTATGCGCCCTTGAATCCAGACCTCATCACTTCTCTAAGGGAACCAGTAGAGGCAGGTTGTTTGGGATAAATGTGTTGTGTTGCCAATAACCCACATCAGGGAATCTGTTAGGGACTGAAAGTCACTTCTCTGAGTTAGGTGACTTAAACTTCATTCATCCCTACTGGGGAGCTGGCAAGAGGGCCTACCACTGTGCGTGCTGAGGCCGCCTTGGAGACGTCAGTGTCTGGAACTATTTTGCTGGGGGCTGGGAGGCCCGGGACCATCCTCTGCCAAAGAGGCATCTGGGAAAAGTGGGCCAGAGGACAAAAAATTAAATATTAAGAGAACTCTATGATAGGGGGGTCTTAAGCGCATCACCCAAATTCCCTGGGTCACAGGGAGGCAGCGGGAGCTGTGGGTTGGAGGAAGCTTGCCTGTCCTTTCTCAGTTGGGCCCCCAAAATATGGATTCTCCCAGGACCCTCACTCTTGGCAGGGTTTCAATTATAGTCATCTAAGTTTGGCCCTGACTGTGCCCTGAAGAGGTTCAGGATGTTTGGCGACTCAAGCCCCACTGTTTGTTCAAACCTGGGATTGGGGGGAAGGGATGGGAACACGCTTCCTGAAAGTAGCTGGAGCAGAGCAGCCCAGCCAGAGGAAAGCTGAAGTAATGTGCTGTTCCCTTCCCTTCTCCCCGACCCCCTCTTTCTGTTTGCCATGTTGTGTTAATCAAGTGCTTAGAAATTAAGTCAGCCGCTCAAGGGCCCTCGGCTCAGAAGTGCTTCCGAAACAAACACAAGCGTCGTCAACACACCAGTCCCCTCCCTGGCCTCCCCCGGCTTCTGAACAGATGGGTTTCAAGCAGACCAAACAGATGCTGGAGCAGAAATGGCCAACAGAGACAGAGGTGGGCTGACTGGCCGGTTGGTATCCATTGGTTGCCCAAGCAATAGAATACTACCTTCCAGAATTTCATTTTTTCTGCTCAGGAATGCGACCTCTGGATTTAGTTGATCTGAGGCCTAACCTGCACTACCTCCAAAGGCAGAAATGAGGTTGTAGGATTCTGACCGGTGGAATTTTGAGGCTTCAAGTCCAAAGCAGAGCCAGGTTTTTGCAGGGACCATTCTGTGTCTTGAGGAATGTTAGAGATGCATAGGCCCCTGTCGGGGAGTGAGAGCAATAGATCCCTGCTGTCATTTGTGCATTACCCAGCCCGCTTTGGTGTACGGGATCTCTGCCTCTCCACCCTGCCCACGGGATGGGGTATTGCTTAGGTTTGTGATTTGCCTGGGTGTTAATTGGTTTGCCCATGTAGCATTGCTGTGGAGCCATGACGATGCCGGCGTCGGAAGGTTGGTTAAGGGAGGGGTGGAGAGGGAGAGGCAGTTGGTGATTAGAGATGATTATATTGATGGATGGATGGAGAGTATAGAAGGGAAGAGATTTGAAAAGAAAAGTCCACCGTTACGTTGCTTGATAAATAGAGTAAATAGATTGCTAGAAAGAAAGGCAGGTGGGTAGATAATTGCATGGATGGAGAGGGGAGTTGTGTGGATGACTAGACATGTGATTTCCCTGACGGACAGCCAGAGAAGACCCAGAGGTTCAGCCATCTAATCATCATTTTTGATCGACTGGATGGCCATCTGCTTTTTTAACAGGGTGACTCGGCCCCATCTCTCAGGTCCCACTGGAGGAGCTTTCCAACTCTTTAATCACCAGGTATGCTTCCAGTATGGATGAGTTCCCCTCCTCTGTGCCCCTGATCAGCCACCGTGGGGTCTCTGGGTGTGAGGAAGGGTGTCGAGGGGCCTAGGCGAATTAATATCCACCCAGACGGAAGAGAGGTGAACCCAGAGTAATCAGACACTTCGAAACATGGAACGGGTGTGTTCATTGCAACAAGGAGAATGGCCTGGTAGCTTGAGACATAGATAAGAGGACACCTAGATGTAACTCTCGCCTCACACTGCATCATAACCTGAGGCGTATTTCTGGGAGTTGAGTGTTTCCGGGAGTTTCAACAGCTCAATTGAGACATACGTAATCGCGGAAACTACGGGGTCGAGGTGGGGCTGGGCAGAGGAGAGGGTGGGGCCGGGGTTGAAGAAACAGATTCTATTTTGAAAGATACCCATGATTCTACACACTGTAGAGCCCTCCCCGCCCTCCCCTCCCCCACCCCCACTCATTCAAGCTGAAAAATATCTGGTTTGCCCTCCGCGGCGCAGAGTAAAGTCTGTGGTATGGAGAAGCCAGGCGTCGCTCTGAGAACCCGAGGAGTTCTTATCAAAACTTGATGAGAAAGTGAGCGAAGAGGGTCCCTGATAGCCAGAGACAGGCCAGCACTCTGGAGGCTGAGCTTACCCCATCAATGACGGCTCCGGGGCCTGTGGGAAGGGAAGAGAGAGAAGAGTCAATTGGGAGGCGGGAGTTTCTCCCGCCTTTGTCTTGAAGTCGAGCATATGGCTCCATGGTTTGCCTCCCCATTCCCGGCCTACCCCCGGCCCCTCCGGGGTCGTGAGAAGCAGCATGGCAACATAGTGGATAGAGCACCGGCTTGGGATTTGGAAGGTCATGGCTTCTAATCCCGGCTCCCCCTCTTGTCTGCCGTGTGACCTTAGTCAAGTCACTTCCCTGTGCCTCAGTTACCTCATCTAAAGAATGGGGATTGAGACTGTGAGCCCAATGAGGAACAGGGACTGTGTCCAAACTGATTTGCTTGTATCCACCCCAGTGCTTAATACAGTGCCTGGCATATAGCATGCACTTAACACGTATCGTTATTATTATTATGCTGGCCAGGGAAGGGATGATGTTGTGGGCAATCCCTGATTTCAATATGATAATGTTAATAAATGTGGTGTTTATTAAGTGCTTAAAATGTATTGTACTAAGTGTGCATTGTACTGAGTGCTGGGGTAGGTACAAAATTATCAGGTTGGGCACAGTCCCTGGCCCACAGAGGGCTCACAGTCTAAATAGGAGGGAGGAGGATAGAATCTCCATTTTACAGATGAGAAAACTGAGGCAGAGAGCAGTGAACTGTCTTGCCCAAAGTTGCACAGCACAGGCAAGTGGCTGAGTCAGGGTTACAATCCAGGTCCTCTGATTCCCAGTCAATCGACCATATTCATTGAGTGCTTACTACATGCAAAGCACTGTACTAAGCATGTGGGAGAGTCCAATACAACAGAATTAGCGGACGCATTTCCTGCCCATGCTCTTTTCACCAGGCCATACTGCTTCAGACAACTGGATTCCTTGAGGTGAGGAAAAAATGGTCTGCCCCCTCTGTTGGGGGGGCCACCTGGACACCCTAAGGCTGTGTGCAACAGAGCACATCATTCGGGACATTTTGTGGAAGCCCACCGGCTGCCCAAACTGAGGACAACAATATCATGGAGGGTAAAATGAATGATGACTGAAATCTGCTCCCACTTTTAATCTTCCGATTAGCAGGTCTCAGAGAGTTCCAAATAGAAAATCCTGGTGGAATCACCAGGCTGGGATGACTGCACAGCCTCTGGCTTGCCTCCTAGGAGACTGCCCCTCTCTGTGCCTCTCAAAGTTGGCACTCCTACCACCACTACTACAACTACTGCCCTCTTCTACCTCTACTGCTACATCTGCTACTGCTGCTATTACAACTGCTACTACAACTGATGGAATCAGGTTTCATGATGTTGGATCCTTTGGCTGGGTCTCCAGCTGGGTCTCCTTTGAAGACAGTGACTTTACCTATCAGACGGGTGCTGGAATAGGTGCATCGGGCGAGGGAGGAGGGAACCACACACCTGCTCTTTGGAACATCAAGGGGACACTAATTCACTATTAGACGTTTAAGAGGATAAGGTGCTGTCATGACATTTCACTAGATTCCGTGTTGAACGTGGACTGTTTGATCCGTCTAATCAGAAACCGAGGTGATAAAGATGCTCTTAATGATTAAAAGAAGAGCGAAGATATCTAATTAGTGTGGCCATGTGTGTTATGCAGACTAGTTGGAAACACGCAGATATTTTCAGCAGAGCCAGTTGAGAACAGCAAATCCTGCCCCTTCAAATGGGATTTTTTTCCCCTCTATTATCCTTAATTACAGCAGAAACACAGTTCTTTCTGACAAACAAAGCCAGGTGGTCTTTGTGGAGCAATTAAAGCTTCTTCCACAGAAAGAGGCAGAAAATGGCACCATCTTTGCTTCATGCTCCTAAATTTTCTCGGCAGGGAGGGGAGGGAGATGGTGTGTCTGCACGTCAGGGTGGATATGTGTGTGACAAATGAAAGCTTAGGATGTTATCAAAAGTTAATTTAAATGTGTCTCCTCATGGCCAGGCTGGAAGAGAAGACTTGAGACGTTGCCGAACCTGTAAGACGGCTTCTTTCAGTGCTGACATCGGCAAACCTCTGATGTTTAGTGACAGAACTCTAAACGTTTAGACTAATAACCAGATGTCAGCCATTGAGAAAGGGGAGAGTGGGGGATAGGAGAAGAGGAAAGGATGATGTAGAAACCCATCAGGAGTAAAACGTGGACTGTCTGCATAATTTTTTTTTCCTAATATGTTGACGTTTTGCAGGTTGGGAAAATGATCAATGATTGCCCTGCTGCCGTCAGCCTAAAGCAGTGGTTTTTCTGACTCACTCCCTCCCACCTGGATTTAAGCTATAGATTAAAAGAAGAAAATGTTTTTCAACTAGAAATAGACAACTACATGCAATTCTGGATGCCTTTGCAGTCAGAAATCTCTGGAGAAGCCTTTTCCTTAATAATGCACTGGATTGCTGGATGGGTTTTTAATGTTCAGAGGACCGGAAGTTTGAATTCTGGATCATATTTTCCTAGTGATCCTGGATGTTGGAGGAAGGAGCCCTAGAAGGTGCCCTCAGCTACAGGGGGGAAAAGGTAATTTTCCGTTTGCAGTGACAATCGGTATTTGAATGTAGGTCCCCGGGTTTCAGTACTAGGCCCTAGTGTGCCCAGTTATTTACAGCTAAGGAAGCCCCAAATGAATGCACGCCATGATTCTCCCAGTCATTTGTTGCCACCGGCCCATGACTCTTGGATTTTGTACCCCCAAAAGGCATGAGCAACATTCAAGATCCAGCTAAGTTAATCTAATAATGGCACTCATTATCTAATAATAACGATGATGGCATTTATTAAGCATTTATTATGCGCAAAGCACCGTTCTAAGTGCTGGGGAGGTTACAAGGTGATCAGGTTGTCCCACAGGGGGCTCACAGTCTTAATCTCCATTTTACAGGTGAGGGAACTGAGGCACAGAGAAGTTAAATGACTTGCCCAAAGTCACACAGCTGACAATTTGTGGAGCAGGGATTTGAACCCATGACCCCTGACTCCAAAGCCCGTGCTCTTTCCACTGAGCCACACTGCTTCTCTATCTGCTCTTATTATCTGCTCTTCATGTGCCAAGCCCAGCACCAAATACTAGGGGAGATGAAAGATAATCTGATCAAAAACATTCCTCAACCTACCCAGGACTCATAGTCTAAGGGGAAAGGAGAACAAGTATCTTCTGCCCATTTCACAAATGAGGAACCTGAGGCACAAATTATGTGTCTTGCCCAGGGGTCACAAAGCAGGAAAGTTGCAGAGCTGGGATTAGAAACGAGGTCCTCAGGCTCCCAGGCCTGTGCTCTTTCCACTAGGCTACGCTGCCTCACTGAGTCAAGACTTTATTTCCATGGTGATCCTAGCCTTTTACACTTTATAAAAAACAGTGTCTTGACCAAAGCGAAATTATTCCAAACCGAAAGCCCTCCCCAACCTTGGTGGCTAGAATTTCGGCCAGTTAGCTGAAGAGGCAACGGTGTTATTCACAAGACCATGGGCATCTATCTTGCTTTGTGGCCTAATGGAAAGACCTCTGGACTAGGGATCAAGGGACCTTAGGTGAAGTTCCAGCTCTGTCCTTGGCCGACTGTATGACCTTGGTCATGTCACTTAACTTCTCATTACCTCAGAATCCTCATCTATAGAATGGGACTTAGATTGTGAGTCCTGTATGGGCTCACCTAACCTTGTATCTACTCCAGTGCTTAACTCAGAGTAATCATTCAATAAATGCCACAATTAAATCTGAACAGCAGTTTTTAGGAACATTTGCTCATATCAAATGGGGAATGGGGAAAGATCTTAAGAAAAGTCCTTCAAACTCAAGTGCCTTATTCAGCCCAGGCTTTTAATATATTATATGATAGAAAATTGTGTGGTAAAGAAAAATCTCCATCAGCTCATGAAGCCTCAACTAAACAACAGATATTTAAAGAAGAGAGTGACAATTCCTTCAGACCACACTGGACAGTTTCAGAACCGACACGATAAAACCAGCTGTCCTGATGCTCCCAGAGGTAGGTACTGGTCAGAATGATTACTTTCAAGTGTTGGTTTTATAATTCACTGTACTGTTATGTCTCCCAGAGGCATGAACCTAACTCTCTGCCAATATTTTAAAACAAAAATGTCTAGCCACAACCAGTAGATGTCCTAGTAAAACTGATAGAAGGAAAAAAAATCCACAAAACTGTGCACTGAATTACTGCAGAAGTAACCACGTCCGACAGGCTGATGGTGACCAAGGATTTCAAGGTGTATGTTGATAATGTGGGCAAAATTCAGAAAAAACACACTAATAACTAGGCCTAAAGTCTAAATAGCAGAGGTTGACTCTTTTCGATGAGTGTCAAATACCATCGCATTCTTAACAATGTCATCCTCTACCCATCAAACAAGTGAGACTTCAGAGATCCCCTGAGGTCAGAACAATAGAATCTCAATGATCCAAGCATTACTCTGCAGCAAAATCAACAGAACCATGCTGGCATGAAGGTATCACTTGATACAAAGGGGTAGTTAGTTGTCGACTTACAGTGATAGTATTTATTCAGTGCTAACTGTGTGCAGAACACTGTACTAAGAGAAGCCGCATGAGAAGCAGCATGGCTCAGTGGAAAGAGCACGGGCTTTGGAGTCAGAGGTTGTGGGTTCGAATTCCAGCTCTGACACATGTCTGCTGTGTGACCTTGGGCAAGTCACTTAACTTCTCTGAGCCTCAGTTATCTCATCTGTAAAATGGGGATTAAGACTGTGAGCCCTGCGTGGGGCAACCTGATCACCTTGTATCCCCCCCAGCGCCTAGAACAGTGCTTTGCACATAGTAAGTGCTTAACAAATGCCATCATTTTTATTATTATTACTAGCCCTGGAGTAGATACCAGGTATTCACATTGGGCACAGGTCCGTGTTCCACATGGGGCTCATGGTCCAAGTAGAAGGAACAATAGGTTTTGAATCCCTATTAGATCAGGAAACTGAGGCACAAGGAACTTAAGTAACTTCATTCATTCATTCATTCAATCATATTTATTGTGTGCTTACTGTGTGCAGAGCCCACAGTGGGCTCACAGTCCGGAAGCGGGGAGACAGACAGCTAAACAAGTAAAAACAGGCAACCGAAGGTCAATGTAGTGTGTACAGCCAAGCTAGATAAAGAACTGGTAAATGGTAACAGAAGATCTTCCCTATTATCAATAGTGAAATACTTGAGAAGCCTGTTTGAGAAGCCGCATTGCTTAGTGGATAGAATGTGAGTGTGGGAATCAGAAGAACCTGGGTTCTAATCCCGGCTCTGCCACATGTCTGCTGTGTGACCTTGGGCAAACCACTTCACTTTTCTGTGCTTCAGTTACCTCATCTTTAAAATGGGAACTAAAACTGTGAGCCCCATGTGGGACAGGGACAGTGTCCAACCCGATTTTCTTATATCCACCCCAACGCTTAGTACAGTAACTGGCACCAACTAAGTGCTTAACAAATACCACAATTATTATTATTATTACTGAAATACAGGTAACTCATCAGGATTGAAACAACCCCAACTGTGCTTCAGTCTCTTTGGGAAGAACATGTGAGAAGTGGTGATAACAGGATACCTCAAGCAGCTGCTTCAAAGGGAGACGAAACGGAAACTGCACGGAGCTTCTGTTAGAGTGTAAGCTTCTTGTGTGTATAGAGCATGATTTGGGATTTTGTTGTACTTTTCAAGTGCTTAATATAGTGCACTGCATGACATCCAGTAAAATGCTCAATAAATACTATTAATGCTGCTGTTTCTCAGTGCATGCCACTGCTGAGCAGATGCATAAGAGTAAATTGTGAGCCAGATTTGTGGAATGTTGGGAAACAATAGCAGTGGGAAATCAGGAGTGGAATGGCTTTTCTCAGGTCACGTAGTTGGGGAAAAACACAAAAACAAGGTATAACCAAATCAAAGCTAACCAAGGACCCTTCAATGTGGGAGTGGGTATCTAACCCGGGACTTCGTCTGCCATGCTTACACAATTGGACTGTCAGCAGTGTCCCCTCATACACATACAGTTCTACCTTGCCACAACCCCCCACACTCCCCCTCAAATCCCTTTGACCCTCAAGGAGTTGGGGAAAAAGAGAAACAGAGTCAGCAAGAAGCCTGTCCTCATTCCACAGATTAAGGGCCTCCCCACCTTAGCCATCTGGGGCTTTGGGGGAGCAAACACTGCTCCCCAAACATTTGAGGAAAATCCTTTGCCAAATGCAATTTGCACACAAAAGAGGAAGGTTTTCAGCATCTCCATTTGCAATTTCCATATTCCCACTTGTAGCCTTTATTCTTGACACTTCTCTGTGCAGCTAATTTGTGTTGCTTCAATTTCACAGATTAAATGGGAGAAAGCTGTTTTCCCACTGCTGCATCTCCTCCCCGTTTACTGTTTTGTTTGCTTTCCCTGTCCCTCTCCCCTGCTAGAGCTCAAGTAATCCCAGCATTTATATGCCTCATTAAGCCCATCGCGTGCTCTGCAGTGCTGGATGTAATATCAAGTCAAGACTCTTTTCTCCTTACAGCTCCACCTCACTTGAGAGGGACGGAGGTCAGCGGGTCCTCTTCCCCTGAGCAAGGAGCCAACAAACCAGCCAGTCAATTGGATAGGTAGGAGGTGAGTTCACCAAGAGATTGAGCTGCGGCCCTCACCTGAAAAGCTGGGTGGAGCTGCCCCAGGCCAGGATTAATAGACTTGTAAGAGCCTGGACACCTGGAAATTGATTGACAGGCCCTGCTTTGAAATAATAGCTGCTTTGAATAAAGGAAGACTGTTTGCACTCTGTCCCTGGGCAGAGGTATTCTGTCTTGTGTGTGACTTGGCTTAATCCCCACCCGCCAATTCTCTTCCAGGGCCAAGTATAGTGATTCTCACACAGAAAGTGCTCAACAAATACCATTACCTCTACTGTTACTACACACCCAAGGCCCCATTTTGGCCTCCAACACGGGCCATCTTTATTTTCCATATGCCTTGATTGCATGTGGCATAACCTGATTCTTTTATCCAATCAATAGTGTACCAAATACTCACTCTGCAAAGAACATCAGCAGAGTGCTTGGGGAATACAGTAGAGTTAATAGACATGATCCCTGCCCTTAAGGAGCTTTACATCTAATCAGGAAGGCAGACACTAAAATAAATTACATGTAGGGGGATCCCATCCTGACCAGGAACCCAACCCAGCTGGGCACCAAGAGGAGGTGAAACCATAATGCCTGTCTCGGGGGGAATCCTATTCGCTTTACCAACTTCTTTGGGTCAGCAGGGAGTCAGTAGGGGAGGGGATCCAACCTTTCAGTTCAGAGTGTGGGCTGAAGGGGGTCAGGTTTTCCTGCAAGTAACTCTCTGAAACCCCAAAATAGGGCTAGACAGTTCTGAGCCAAGATGAAACTCTGCCATCTTCACTCACCATACAGGGTGATGCTGGCATTGGTGTTTCCCAGCTTGTTTGTCGCGACGCAGGTGTAATTCCCATAATCCTTTTCTGAAACATTGAAGAACGTCAACGTGGACATACGGCCTTTGTTCTCAATCCTCACTCCATCCAGGCCAGTGCCTAACCTACAATGTGAAAGAGAGAGAGAGAGAGAGAGAGAGAGAGAGAAATTGTCAACCCAGTCTCCTCAATTTGTCAGGTCTTCCAGCCCTCATCTTCTCTCTCAGCCCAGTAACGGTCCAAACCCTGCTGGAGAGACATGGCCAAGCCAATGGGAAATCAGTTTGGGGTAGCTCATAAACTTGGAAGTGGGAAGAGGATTACCTGGGACTCTTCCAAAAGCCTGCCAGTTATCTGGAGGTCATCTAGAAACTCATGTACCTCTTAGAGGTCCATCAGTGTTTATTTCTGATCCTATCCAATCAGTCAGTTAATTGGATTTATTGAGTGTTAGCAGAAAGTGCAATTGTGAAGCAGCATGGCTTAATAGGAAGAGCACTGCTCTGGGAGTCAGAGGGCCTATTTTCCAATCTCAGCTTTGCCACTTGCCTGCGGTGTGACCTTGGGCAAGTCACTTAACTTCTCTGTTCCTCAGTTACCTCATCTTTAAAATGGGGATTATGACTGTGACCCCATATGAGCCATGGACTGTGTACAAACCAATTAGCTTCTATCTACCCTCAGCACTTAGTACAATGTCTGGCACATAGTAAATGCTTGACAAATTATTATTATTATTATTATCATTATTATTGTTACTATTATTATTGTTCTTAGAGAAACAGAGGATGAAGCATAGGAAACACATTATGGCAATTCCTGTACAGTTGAATTTACAATGGTCAGGGCTTGGAGAAGAAGAGGAAAGAAAGAACAAGAGAGAGAACTGCTAGATAGAACTGCTAGATTCACCCACCTCAATCAATCAGTGGTATTTACTGAGTGCTTACTCTCTGCCGAGCACTGTAGTAGTTCTTTGGGAGAGAACGACTCAGTAGAATTGGTAGTTAAGTTCCCTGCCCACAAGGAGCTCACAGTCTAGAAGGGAAGACAGTCATCAAAGTGAATTACCGAAGAGAAACTAGGATCATTTTAAAAAAATTATGGTATTTGTTAAGCCCTTACTATGTGGCGTTAGAGGAGCAGAGCATATGTTCAGCGCTTAGAATAGTACTTTGCACATAGTAAGCGCTTAATAAATGCCATCATTATTATTATTATATGGGCTGGGTTGTCGTAGGAGATAGGCAAGTTAAGGTGGAATGGGAGAGAGCTGACGGAGGGTTTTAGAGTCAAATGGAAAGGAGGTGCAGAGGTGGATGGGCATCTTCTTTCTACTAATGTTCATTTATTCACTCAATAGTACTCATAAAGTACCTTCTTTGTGCAAAGCACAACTAAATTACATGGAAAATTAGACTCAGTCCTTGGTTTCCAAAGGGCTTATACTTTACATGAAGGGCAGAATGACCTAGTGGTTAGAGCATGGGCCTGGGGCTCAGAAGGACCTGGGTTCTAATCCTGCCTCCACCACTTAATAATAATAATTACCATATTTGTTAAGCGCTTACTATGTGCCAATCATTGTCCTAGGCGCTGGAGTAGATACAGAGTAATCAGGTTGTCCCATGTGGGGCTCACAGTCTTAATCCCTATTTTACAGGTGAGGGAACAGAGGCACAGAGAGGTTAAGTGGCTTACCCAAGGTCACACAGCAGACACGTGGTGGAACCAGGATTAGAAACCACATCCTCAGACTCCCAAGCCTGTGATCTTTCCACTAAGCCGCACTGCCTTGTGATCTTGGGCAAGTCACTTCACTTTTCTGGACCTCAGTTGCCTCATCTGTAAAATGAGGACTAAGGCTGTGAGCCCCTTGGGGGGCATTAACTGGGTCTAACCTAATTTGCTTGTACTTACCCCAGAGCTTAGTACAGTGCTTGGCACATGTGTAGTAAGTGTTTAACAAATACCATAAAAAAAACCGTGACAGCCCTCTTCTCCCCCTCTACAAAGGCCCTACCACTATCTAACAGCAACACTCCGCTGTCTAGGGCTGTTCCAGCCATTGGGTTCCAGCTTCCAGGTTCTGAATACCTTGTCTCCTCTTTGAACCACTGAAATTCAGCCAGGGGGACGGCGGAGGCTTCACAGCTTAGGATCCCCTTCTGGCCAAGTGAGACTCCGGTGTTCTTGGCATTGGAGATGTAAGGAGGGTCTGTAAAATCAACAGAGAACAATCATATACGCAGGTTGACATAGTGCCCCGGCTTAGCCAGGGCCACCCTGGATAGTGGCGGACTCCCAGTTAAGTGTCAAAAATCAGATGGATGTTTGGGAATTGCAAGCATTCCAGCTAGCCTTTTGGCCTTCCCTACTCTAACCTCTCTACATATCGCTTCTCCCATTAAATGTACGATCTTCCTTGGCGGAACCGCAGCTGCTCAGTTTGGGACTCTCAGCATTCTGGGACTTGGACTGTGGTCATTCCAGAATGCTGGGGAACTCTAACGCCAAACAAAGCTCTGTTCTTCTCCACCCTCTTTGTCCCCAACTCCCTCCTGCACATCACCTTACGGTTGCACTACACTTATTCACCTTTTAAGCAATGGATTTCTTGGAACTGCAGCTGGATCCCAACATTCCCAATGCACTACTAAGAGCCCACTATCCTTGGGGGATCAAAGGCAGGGGCGATGACTCCAAGCTGAATCTTTTCTGGCAAAATGCCTTGGAATCCCACTCTCCAATCACATGCATCTCAGTGCTTAGGTAGTTCGTCCTGGAGGCTCAGTACAGGAGCCCAGAAGCTTAGATCCCAAAGGATCCCAAGGAACAACACAGTGGTCCTGGTCAGGAATCTGCTTCCCCGCCTTCCCTTCTCAGACCCTATTAGACCCCAGTGAATCCCACTCCCACACACTCACAGTTCACGGTGATTTTGACTCGCCGCACGTCTGGAGCTGCGACGTCATTCAAGGCACTGCATTCATACTCCCCGGACTGCTCCCTGGTGATGCCGGAGATCTCCAGGTATTCGTCCTCACTCACGAAGCCCCGCCCTTACAGAGAAACAGAGGACAGGAGAGTCTCAGCCAGAGGTCCACTGGTGAGGAGATGAGGAAAACCCGCTGGCCTGGCGACGACTGGCTGAGGAGCTGGTCAATAGGAGTGGAGGCTTGACACCAAGCTCTAAATACAGGAAAATGGGAAGACCTAATCCACATTGCAGATGCATCTTCGTGCCCAGTTTCTGCCCACCGAAGACAGTGAGATGAGCCCTGTATGGAGTAGATGATTATCTTGCATCTACTGCAGCACTTACCACTTTTCTTGGCACATAGTAACCCTTTGAGAATACAAAAATCATTACACAAAATTCTCAGACTGCTATTATGGTAATTATGGTGGTCATCCATTGGGAACAACAGCCACTGAACTTCTGTCCGAAGACTAGAGGACCCAGACTAGAGGACCCAGAGGAAGGAATTGGTTAGAGTCACAGTGGTTTGTGTAATGCCCTCCCAATCCCGGTCCCCCTGAGGCACAAACCGCTCAAGCAAGTAGGTGGGCAGGAATGTGGCACACCACAAAGTGTACCCAAATATTGATTATGTGCAGGATCCATTTAGGGTCATTTTGACATATTTTGCAGCATGGTGCAATTGCAGTGTACAATTTGACCCCATGGTTGGTTGTCTTTGTTGCCAACTGTTTATCAGATCTCCAACTTAGTCCATCCAGCTCACGTAAAAGCTTGAGTTGACTCCATCACCACAGATGACGTTGCCCCAGCTCACAGAAACAGACATTAAAATCAATTGTTTCCTGATGCCCAAAGCAGAATTCTCGCCACTGGACTAACTTGCAGGCCTCTAGACAGCCATAGATCTGTAGCAACTGTCCACATCACAATTAAGCAGGTAAAATTCTGAGGTGGAGGGAAAGGACCCAACCTCTGCTGCCCAAGGCATTGGGTGGGTAAATATAAATGAATGAAAATGTAAATCATTCCATCCTCTTAGCCGAGGTGGAGAAACACTAGATGGTCTGATTCACCCTCTCACCCTCACCCACAACAGAAGGCATAGCAATAATGATGATGAAAAGCCTAGGTTTTATTTGTTGAGTGCTTTCATTTTCCCAAAGCACTTTCACAATACCTACACAACACAGCAAACAATCATAAGAATCTTAATCTGGACAGGCATCCTTCACAAAGTGGCAGAAAAAGCATGCTCTTACCCTTGATCCACTCTCTCTCTCGTCTTCCTTTCCCTTCTTCCTGCCTCTCCAGTCCCAAGGAAAAGAAAGAGGCTCCAACTGGGACCCCTACCTAGCTCTGGCCTGTCCAGTTAGCCGTGGAAAGACCACTGATCTGGGACCACGATTTGTTTGCAGGAATTGTTGCAGTCCCTCAAAATTACATTGTTCCTGCTCACATTTACAAGGTCATTCTCTGCCTCTCTTCACCACATCCTCTTACTCAGAGGACACAAATGTCTGCCAGCAGCAAACCTATTTAGGGTTTTCCTGGCCCCGTGCACAGAACACACAATGAAAAAAGCAAAAAAGCTGGAGAATAATTTGATTTCTATGAATGCAGCTGCCTGATTTTTTTCAGGGTCTGGACCATAATAATAATTGTGGTATTCATCATGGCCTTGCACTGTGCCAAGCCCTGGGATAAATGCAAGATAATCAAATCCCTGTTCCACTTGGGGGCTGAGGGGGATGGAAAACAGGTATTCAATCCCTATTTACAGATGGGAAAACTGAGGCACAATTAAGCGACTTGCCCCAGCGGCCAAGTGGCAGAGTTGGGCCCATTAATAGAAGCCAGGTTCCGTGATTCCCAGGCCCACGCTCTTACCAGTAAGCCACACTGCTTCCCTGGTTCATTTACATGGTAGTACTTGCCTTTTAAATGTTATTAGACAATGCCTTAACAAAGCTTCATAATCTATTAAGTGTATCCAGTAGTACTCAAATGCCATTGTAAGGTATGAATGCTTGAGGGTATGGTAATTTTAATTATTTTTATTATGGTATTTGTTAAACACTTACTATGTAACAAGCACTGTTCTAAGTACTGGGGTAGATAAAAGGTAGTCAAGTTGGAAAAAGTCCCTGTCCACATAGGAAGGAGCAGCGGACAGAAAGAGCATTGAGATCGAGGACTGGTTGAGCCAGGACAATCTCATCCCTCCCATCTCCAGAGGTAGGAGAAGCAGCATGAATCCTGGCTCTGCCACCAGTCTGCTGTTGTGACCTTGGACAGGTCATTTCACTTCTCTGTGCCTCATCTGTAAAATAGGGATTGAGATTGTGAGCCCCACGTGGAACAGGGACTGTGTCCAACCTGATTTTCTCTTAGCCACCCCAGTGCTTAGTACAGTGTTTGTCACACAGTAAATGCTTCACAAAAACCAAAATTATTATTATTATTGGTGGGTGGAGGCTGGGCTTGGGAGTCAGGAGACTTGGGCTCTCATCCTGGCTCTGCCATCCACCGGCCTGTGTGACCTCGGGTAAGTCACTTCACTTCTTTCTGCCTCTGTTTCCTCATCTCTAAAATTGGAAGTAAATGTCTGTTCTCCCTCCCCAAAGGCTGTGACCTCCGTGTGGGCTGGGACTGTGTCTAACCTAATTTGTATCTATCCCAGCTCTTAGTACAGTGCTGGGCATATAATGAATGCTTAATAAACACCATTATTATTACCATTAGAAGAGAAAATGCCCACCCTCACTAACTCTACCACCTCTGCCCTGTTACCAGCTCAGCTGTAGGATGCAAGATCAGTGGATCTTTCAGGTCTCTTCAGTGCTGTGATTCTCATGTAACATTGCTAGTCTCTGACTGATCTACTCAGGGGAAGGACCAGAGGCTGGCTGGAGGGTATTAATTAAATGCTTACTGTGTGCAGAGAATTGTGCTAAGCAATTGGCAGAGCATAATATAACAATAAACAGACCCATTCCCTGTCCACATCAGCTTACAGTCTAGAACGGGGAAGACGGGTTAGTTGTACTTTCCAAGTGCTTAGTACAGTGCTCTGCACACATTAAGTGCTCAATAAATACGATTGAATGAATATTAATGTCAATGAATAAATTACAGACGTACATAATTGCTGTGGGGATGGGAAGGGGGGAACAAAGGAAGTAAGTCAGGGCAAGGCAGAAGGGAGTGGGAGAAGAGGAAATGGGGGCTTAGTCAGGGAAGGCCACTTGATGGAGATGTGCCTTCGGTAACGCTTTGACAAGGGGAGGAATAATTGTCTGTGGCATCTGAGAAGGGAGGGTGTTCCAGGCCAGAGGCAGTACGTGGATGAGGGGTCAGCGGTGAGAAAGATGAGATGGAGGCCTAGTGAGAAGGTTAGGATTAGAGGAGCGAAGTGTGAGGACTGGGTGGTAATAGGAGAGTAGCGAGATAAGGTAGGAGGGGGCAAGGTGATGGAGTGCTTTAAAGCCAATGATGAGGAGTTTTTGTTTGTTGTGGAGGTGGATGGACAACCACTGGAGCTTTAGTGGCCCTGCCCTCCCTGGAAGCCTAAATTCCAGGACTAGGTCATCCCTTAGACCTCTGGAGAAAAGCACCCAACACCACTCCTGGTTTAGACCATTGGATCGCCCAGGTTAGTACTCTGAGGAAGTGTGTGTTGGTTGCCCTCCTGCATATCCATCTTCATGGTAAAGGACTGAACACCAAACATGCTCATCACAGCCTCCATCTCCAACATACTCTCTGAAACCCCATTATGGGCCACACAACCAGGGAGTAATCCACCCTTTCTGGATATTTTTTCCTGTAATCTGTCCAGTGAAAACAGATTCCCCGGGCTCACCAGAGCAGCTCAGGACTGCCCTGGGTTCCCCTTTCACCCGTTACCCAACATGAAGACCCTCTGCTGCTTAACCTTCTAATTCTCTAGACTGTAATCTCCTCGTAGGCAGAGATCTTATCTACCAACTCTGCTGTACTGGACTGTCCCCGGCACTTTACACAGTGCTCTGCACACAGGAAGAGCTCAATAAATACTACTGATTGATTGAGAATCTGTGCAAATCCCAAACCCAGTGGTCTACAGGGAAGGACACACACATGATAAGCCACCAAACTCTTGACTGAAAATCTCATCCCACCTCCAGCAAAGTTTGAAATCCAGGACCAGATCCTGGCCTCCATGACTCGATTTCACTCCACTTACATAATGCACAATGGAGCGCTATCATAAGTAATTGAAAGCTAAACTCTACTTATCTAAAACAAATGAGTGAGCAGCTGAGGGCCTGTTGGATGCTCCAGAGTGGCAGTGCTCTTCCCAGCATCCTCAGGAAGAGAGAGAAGCAGAGATAGAACCGGTTGCTA
This sequence comes from Tachyglossus aculeatus, assembly GCF_015852505.1. Classification (NCBI taxonomy): domain Eukaryota; kingdom Metazoa; phylum Chordata; class Mammalia; order Monotremata; family Tachyglossidae; genus Tachyglossus; species Tachyglossus aculeatus. The sequence goes on from NC_052076.1 coordinate 69,508,805, forward strand.
AGTAAGCTGCTGGGCTTTGGCTCCGGCCCTGGCCGGAATCCTTGAACAAATCAGAGGCAGGCCTCTTCTGGATGGATGAAGTTTATCTCCCCCAAAGTGCCAGCCATTGAATTTATGCCCCAAACTGCCAAGCGCCTCCCCAAGAAAGATGGATGTCGTTGTGCCCATGGACTGAGTTATCTGCAGCATTTATATCCATCGACGAAGCCTGGGCATCTAGCGGTAAATTACTAGGGCTGTGTGGCTTCCCACTGGAATGTGCAATTTTATCGCCAGCGTCTGTAATGCCCTCTTACTGAAAGCTTTATGTGATAGAAAGAGGCAGGCAAAGGGACTCTTGGGAAAGGACTGGGATATGTGTCCAAGAACTGTAGGGCCAGCTGATCCTCTGGGGCTGATGCCAAATGCAGTGTCTCCACCCACCTCAAAGGACCGTGGGATATCTTCCTGTTCAATGGTCAGACTTGCACTGAGGCAGAACCTCTAAATCCCGGGACCATTTGAAGGCCTTTGCCTTCAGATAAGGGTCACGGTGGTCCCAGGAACTTGGCTGAGGTCCATAGCCACATGGCTCCAGGGATACTGGGTGGGAGGGGGGACAAAAGTTGGTGAGCTGGATGATCCCTGATTTATCAACTTGGTTGAGGACGAGTGGAGAAGGGTGTGAGGGGAATGGAAAAAGGGAAATTCTAAGCTCTTTCCATGGAGTCCAGGGATCTAGTTGGCATCCTTGATTTTCCACAGGGCAATCTTGGATAAACCACCGGCATTCTCCATGCTTCAGTTTCCCCATCTGTAAAATGAAGATAAGGATCCCAGCCTCTTCCCTTTATCCTCGCTCCTCCTTGCCAGCTCACCTTCAAATTGTACTTTGCTCTTGGCTCTGTTCCTTTGTCACCACTGCACCCCCACCTAACACTTCTTCTCTTCCAAACCTGCCTAATCACCTGCCCAGATTCCCCCATCTTTAAAGCCCTCCTAAAATCCCACCTTCCCTAATTAATTCTCAATACTCCAAGTAGCACCAACCAAACAGCAACTCTTTGCACTTCCGTATTCATGCCCATCCTTAGAAGATATGTAATGTACTTTCAAGCCTAATGGATAGAGCATGGGCCCGCGAGTCAGAAGAATCTAGATTCTAATTCCAGCTTCACCATTTGTCTGCTGTGTTACCTTTGGCAAGTCAGGTCATTTCTCTGTGCCTCAGTTACTTCGTCAGTAAAATGGGGATTAAGACTATGAGCCCCATGTGGGACAGACACTGTGTCCAACTAATTAGCTTGTATCTAACCCAGTGCTTAGTACAGTTCCTGGCACGTAGCAGGCACTTAACAAATGCTGCAATTATTATTAATATTATTAACTTCATTCAATGTAGAGAAGCAGCATGTCCTAGTGGAAAGAGCATGAGCCCGGTGTGGGTTCAGGGGCCATTATCTGGAGAGAATGCAAATAAAATGCTATGATAAATTACTCTGCCCGGGTCCATGCTTCTGGCCCGTGTTAATGATTGTGGTATTTGTTAAGCGCTTACTATATGCCAAGTGTGTGACCTTGGGAGAGTCACATAACTTCTCGGTGCCTCAGTTCCTTCATTGGAAAAATGGGAATTAAAACTGTGAGCCCTGCGTGGGATGTGGACTGTGTTCATCTTGATTATCTTGTATCTACCCCAACACTTAGTATAGTGCTTGGGACACGGTAAGCACTTAACAAATACCATTAAAAAAAAAAGTATCGACCTGTTTTATGTTTGTTCATCCCTTGTCCCCACTCCTCTAAGACGAGGGTTACATTCCTGATAAACTCCTTGTCAAGTACCAAGCAGCATGGCCTAGTGGAAAGAGCATGGGCCAGGGAAGAACTGGATTTTAAAACCAGCTCTGCCACTTGTCTGCTGTGCAACCTTGGGCAAGTCACATAACGTCTCTGTGCCTCGATTCCCTCATCTTATAATGGGGATTAAGACTGTGATCCCCACGTGGGACAACCTGTTTGCCTTGTATCTACCCCAGTGCGCATACTAAGCGCTTAACAAATACCATTATTATTTTACAGATGAGATAAGTGAAGCACAGGGGAAGGGCAGTGACTTGCCCAAGGTCACACAACAGGCAAGTAGAAGAGCTGGGATTAGATCACAGTTCTCTGATTTACAGGCCTGTGCTCTTTCCACCAGGAAATGCTGGGAGCCTCATAATGAGCCAACAGTCCAGGGGTGTTCTGGACTTGCCCTATCTTGCTGGAGATCTCAATAAAAGATGATTGGAAGCCAAAGAAAATAGACATGACGAGGTAGTGACAGAAATACATAAATAACGGGGGTGATTTCTTCATGCAGAGAAGGCCTCGCAGAGAGATAAGCCCAACTTGCTACATTAACCAGATTGCGATCTACAAGGATACAAATGGGGACTTTCGGAGGGTGTCTGGGTGAGGGACGCAGGCTATCCATCATGAGATGCGGGGGTCGCAGCGGGCCCCAGCTCTGTCTGGGGCGCTGCAGATATGAGCTGCGTGCTCTGGCACTGGGCCGGTTCGGCTTATTTCCTTCCCATCTGCCTCTCTCAGCGTGGTGAAGCCACAAGCAAAGCCACAAAAACTGGGGTCTCTCTCTCTCCCCTAATGCGTTGAGTCCCTGAAAACTGGCTGTGACCCCGAGACAAAAGGGAGCTGTAGGAGGAACTCTTGGGGGGGGAGGAATTAGAGGTGAGGAGGAGTTGGGAAGAGTTCAGTTGTGGGGGAAGGAATTGTGGAGGGGAGGGGAGGGATTTGGGGAAAATATGGAAGGAACTGGAAGGAAAGGTAGGAAGAATTGTTGGGTGAGGTGGGGGAATAGGAGAGAGGGATGAGATGAATTGGGTGAAGGATGGGAGGAATTATGGAGGAGGAGGGAGGAATTTGGTGAAAGGAGTTGTGGGGAGGAGGGGAGGAGTGGTGGGGGAAACGGTGAAGGGGCGGAGTTGTGGGGAGGAGGAGGAGGAATAATGGGAGGAATGGTGGAGGGGAGGAGTTGTGGAAAGGGATGGGCTCCGCCGAGCAGTCAGTTTTTAACTTACACTTTCATTGATGACAAATGTGCTTTGACAGTGTCTAAAATGACAGCAAAAGACAGCAGGGGCTGCATGACCAACTGAAATGATCCCAGGACTGGGAATCCCAGCTCTGCCACTGAGCAATCTCTCAACCTCACTGGGCTCCTTTCTCCATCTGTGAAATAGGGCTAAGATCCCTCTTCTCCCTCCCTCTTTGACGGAGTCCTGTTTGGTCTGATGATCTTGTTTCAATCCAGTGGTTGGCAAAGAGCCTTCAAAGTCTTACTGAAGGCACATCTCCTCCAAGAGGCCTTCCCAGATGAAGCCCCACTTTTCCTCATCTCCAATTCCCTTCTGCATCACCCTGACTTACTTCCTTTGCTCCTCACCCCTCGCCCCCACCAGCCCCACAGCACTTATGTATAGATCTCTTATTTATTTGTATTCATGTCTGTCTCCCCACCCCTACACTGTGAGCTTGTTGTGGGCAGGGAATGTCATTGTTTATTGTTGCATTGTACTTTCCTACTCTGCACACAGTAAGTGCTTAATAAATATGATTGAATTAATGAATGAAATGAGTGCTTATCAAATCCCATAATTACTATGCCCTGCTTCAGCTTTGCAATACTTTCAGTTTCAGCTTCACCTCAGCAGCTAGTTTTGTGGCAGCAGCTCTAGGGACCAGGCTGGTGGGGCATTCATTCATTCAATTGTATTTGTTGAGCGCTTACTATGTGCAGAGCACTGTACTAAGCACTTGGGAAGTACAGGTTGGCAACATATAGAGACGGTCCCTACCCAACAGTGGGCTCACAGAGGGGTGGGCACAAAGGAACTGCAGACAAATAGAAACAAATATTGAACTTGGTGGTTCAATATTTAACATAAGGAATGTTAAAAAAGGGTGTGGCGGGGATGACACAGGCCGAGTCACCTCGAAAGGTCGACGGACCCCTTTTGTTTCAGTATTGCCTAGTGGAAAGAACCTGGACGTGGGTGTCTGAGGGCCTGGGCTCTAATTCTGATTCCACCACTTTACTTCAGAGTGACCTCAGGCAAGTCACATAAGTTCTCTGTGCCTCAGTTCCCTCATCTGTAAAATGATGATTAAGACTGGGAGCCCCATGTGGAACAGGGACTGTGTCCAATCTGATTGGCTTGTATCTACCCCAGCCCTTGGTACAGTGCCTGGCACATAGTAAGCACTTAACAAATACCACAGTTATTATTATTCCTTCGGTTCTTGCCCAAAGCCCGTTGTTTCTAAACTGTTGTTGGGTAGGGACCATCTCCATATGTTGCCAACTTGTACTTCCCAAGCACTTAGTACAGTGCTCTGCACACAGTAAGCACTCAATAAATACGACTGAATGAATGAATGAAAATAGCACCTATTGCATATCTCTTTGTACCTCCTTCCCTTCGCATCTCTGATTTCTGGTTCACCTTGTCAATTTATAATACTAATGAGAATTTCATTAGAACCCAAAGAAATCATTGATCACCCTGTGAATTTATAATACTAATGAGGATTTCATTTTCACCCAATGAAATAATTTCATTAGCATCCTATATGAGCTAAGGGTTGAAGTAAGCACGAGGTTATAAGACGGGGCACAGTGCCAGAATCGGCTAACACTATAGCTTTACAGTTTACAGATGTGGAAACTGAGGGCCAGAGAGTTTAAGTGACTTAGCCAAGGTCACACAGTAGGCCGGTGATGGAGCTGGAACTGGAAGCCAGATCTTCTGACTCTTAGGTGTGCTCTTTCCACTAACCCACACTGGCTCCAATTTCAATCACAACCACTCCAGAAACTGCTTTTTGACATTGACCTTCTCTCTCAGTTAATCAGTGGTACTTGTTGAGCACTTACTGTGTGCAGAGCACTGTACTAACCACTTGGGAGAGTATAGTGTAACACTCTCTTCTTGTAGAAAGCCTCCTAGAAGTGTTTCTTGATCTGGGGAGATTCCATTCAGTTGTAAATGTTCAATCGATGATTCTAGGGGGCACGGTTCCGTGCCCTGGACCTGTGCCTGGTTCACCATCGATCGGCAATACGTATAAAATAAGCATTGTAAATTTCCCAGAGAAGAAATCATGATTCCCATCACGGAAGTGCTAAGACTTAATCGATAGGATTCCTCCCTGCTAGAAAGATAGGCACTTAGGGAGGAGCACTAACCGATCCTCCCATGGCACCGTTTACTGTTTAATCAGCGCCGCCGTAACTTGGTTTCAATGACACATTTTATATAGAATGCCACGGACAAATTAGGAAATGTTCTTCTGACGATGCCCACCCGTCTGAATATTAATTATCATTACTATTATGATATTTGTTAAGCGCTTCCTATGTGTCAAGTACTGTTCTAAGCACCGGGATTGATACAAGTTAAGTCAGAGTACGCAGGCTTACCATCTAAGTAGGAGGGAGAACAGGTATATTATCTCCATTTTACAGATGAAGAAACCAAGGCACAGAAAAATTAAGAGATGTTCCCAAGATCACCCAGCAGGAAAGTGACAGAACCAGAATTAGAACCTAGGGGTTACGACTGCCGGGCATTTCCATTAGGCCACAGTGTTTCCCACAGAATGTGATATAGCATCAGAAGAAGAGGTGAACTGCCACTCCTCTCTATTGGACACAAAGTGAGTGCTAAAACTGAGATTTCCTTAGTGTGGGGTTCTTGAAGAGTGCTCCCAGAGGACTCCCAGTTCTTCTGTAGAATAGGGCTCAGATAAGCAGCAATGCAAAGAATCCTGCACTATTAGTCTGACAGGGACACAGTTGTGTCCACATTTTACAGATGAGGAAACTGAGGCAAAGAGAATTTAAGCCATTTGCCTAAGATCACAATGCAGCTAAGTGGGGGTGCCGAGAATAGAAACCAGGACCTCTGACTGCTGACAGTAGCAGCAGGTAGCCACCTCCATCAGTTGCAGCGGTCACTGTGGCTGAAAGTGTTTCATTTATCTGTTTTGTTTTTTGTCGTTGTTGCTGCTTAATGGTTTTTGTTAAGTGCCTACTCTGTGCACTGTCCTAAGTGCTGGGGCATTTTACAAGCTCATCAGATTGGACACAGTTCATGTCCCACATGGTGCTCAGAGCCTAAATCTCCATTTTACAGATGATGGAAACTGAGGCACAGAGAAGCTATGTGATTTGCCCAAGGTCACACAGTAGACAAGTGGTAGGGCCAAAATCAGAACCCAGATCATCTGACTCCCTGACTCACTCTAATTCCACAAGGCTACATTCCTCTTTCAGCTTTTTTTGTTTTATCTCTCCCTAAGTATCCACCGTCTGTCCCCTCTTCCCCATTTTTCTTAGATTGGGAGCCCCTTGAGGGCTGGAATCATATCTTCTTCCCACTCATGTATTTTTTCCCAGTGCTTTCTACAGTGCTATACATATTGTAAAGGTTTAATAAATACTATTAATACTACTCTGAAGCTATTATTATCACTACACACACACACACACACGGACAATACCATGAATCCATTCTTGTGTGGATTTTGGAAGGCCAGTTCTCTCTAAATGGGACTAAATAATAATAATAATAATGATGGCATTTATTAAGTGCTTACTATGTGCAAAGCACTGTTCTAAGCACTGGGGAGGTTACAAGGTGATCAGGTTGTCCTACGGGGGGCTCACAGTCTTCATCCCCATTTTACGGATGAGGGAACTGAGGCTCAGGAAAGTTAAGTGACCTGCCCAAAGTCACACAGCTGATAATTGGCGGAGCCGGGATTTGAACCCATGACCTCTGACTCCAAAGCCCATGCTCTTTCCACTGAGCCACGCTGCTTCTCTAAATTGTATCTCAACATTACTACTACTACTTCTTTCTACTGCTGCTATTACCACTATAGCGCTATTGTTAGTGCTAAAAAAACTACTACTCTTACAATGACTACTATTACAGCTGGCAATCATCGCTGCTATATTATTGTTACCAAAGGTACTATTATTACTGCTACAACTATTACTACTCCTTCTACTGCTATTATTACTGTTACTACTAAAGCTGCTATTATTACTGCTTAAACAACTACTACTATTACTACTATAGCTACTATTATTACTGCTACAACTATTATTACTACTGCTATTATTACTGTTACTACTAAAGCTGCTATTATTACTGCTAAAACAACTACTACTATTACTACTATAGCTACTATTATTACTGCTAAAACTATTATTAGTACTGCTAGTATTACTGTTACTACTAAAGCTGTTATTATTACTGCTAAAACAACTACTGTTATTAGTACTATGGCTACTATTATTACTGCTATAGCAACTACAACTACTACTGCGACTACTACTACTATTATTACAGCTACAACTAATTCCACTTCCATACCCTGAAGGACTAGACTCTAAGCCTATCCTTAGACTGTAAGCTCTTTGAGGGCAGGAAACATGTCTACCGACTCTGTTATATTGCTATAATCTACTCTCCCAAGTGCTTACTACAGTGCTCTGCACACAGTAAGTGCTCAATAAATACAATTGATCCATTGACTGAAGTGGAAATTGAAGTGTGATGAACTAAAGTCGACTGTAGAAGGAGGGAAGGAAGTCTTCACGTCCAGTCCAACGTCTCAGTGAGTTGAGGGGGTCAGTCCACACTGGCCTCAATTCAGGAGAATGGACTTCTCCTTCTACACTGGCCTCAGTTCAGGATATTGGACTTTCTTTGCTGTCAGATAATCAGATTTTTTAAATCTCTCTGATAGATGATTATAATGTACTTGGCTAATGTCCATGTCATTATACTGGATAAAGAGCAGTTAATCTGAGAAATTAAAATTGATGATAATAATACCACTGTTATGCATTGTTATAATACGTAAAAAAAAAAAAGGGCCCCTTGTCTAGAATAGTCCGGAATCTAGAGGGCTGGCCCAGCCTGCGGCTCAAAATAACAAATTATAATCCAAATTGTCATTAGCAGGTATAACGTTTCTGGAAATTGTAGTACCAAATCCAGTGACACAAAGCTAAGTTAAGAACTACAACTCCCAGAAGTACTTGAATTCTCCATACACATTTGTTGAGGTCCTGGTATAATAATGATGGCATTTGTTAAGCGCTTACTATGTGCCAAGCACTGTTCTAAGCACTGTGGGGGGGGATACAAGGTAATCGGGTTTTCCCACGTGGAGCTCACAGTCTTCATCCCCATTTTACAGATGAGGTAACTGAGGCACAGAGAAGTTAAGTGACTTGCCCAAAGTCACACAGCAGACAAGTGGTGGAGCCAGAATTAGAACCCACGACCTCTGACTCCCAAGCCCAGGCACTTTCCACTGAGCCAAAGGGTCCAATGGGTTGGTGTCCTGGTCCCGGTTTTGGTTTTACTTGGGTGTTCAGTCTATATGAGATCATCCCCATTTTACAGAAAGGGAAAACTGAGGCTTAAACCAGTTTGGGGATCGGTCATTTTGAAATCATTAGTCAATCAAGGATTTGTATTTGTTGATCACTTACTGTGTACAGAGCACTGGACTAAGCACTTGGGAGAGTACAATACAACAGAGTTGATAGATATACTATATATCTGTCTCTATTTCTCTCTGCTGCCCAGATTATCTTTCTACAAAAATGCTCTGGGCATGTCACCCCCATCCTCAAAAATCTCCAGTGGTTGCCTAACAACCTTCCTATCGAGCAAAAACTCCTCACTATTGGCTTCTAAGCTCTCCACCACCTTGCCCCCTCTTACCTCATGTCCCTTCTCTCCTTCTACGGCCCAGCGCGCACACTCTGCTCCTCTGGTGCCGCTAACCTCCTCACTGGGCCTCATTCTCACCTGTCCCACCATCGACCCCTGGCTCACGTCCTACCTCTGGCCGGGAATGCCCTCCCTCCTCACATCCACCAAACTAGCACACTTCCCCCCTTCAAAGCCCTACTGAAAGCTCACCTCCTTCAGGAGGACTTCCCAGACTAAGCCCCCCTTTCTGCTCCTCCTCCTCTCCTCATTGCCCCAACTCCCTCTGCTTTACCCCCCCGCCCCACAGCACTTGTGTATATATGTATATATTTATTATTCAATCTATTTTATTAATGATGTGTATATATGTAGAATTCTATTTATTTATATTGATGCTATTTCTGGTTGTCTACTTGTTTTTTTTGTTGTCTGTCTCCCCACTTCTAGACTGTGAGCCCATTGTTGGGTAAGGATTGTCTCTGTTGCCAAGTTGTACTTTCCAAGCACTTAGGACAGTGCTCTGCACACAGTAAGCACTCAATAAATACGATTGATCGAACAAAAGATATGTTGCCTGCTCACAATGGCCTTACAGCTATGTCCACATGTGCTACAGGGTTGAAGGTGGGGGGAATATCAAATGCCCAAAGGTCACAGATCTAAGGGCATAGCTGATGTATAAGGGAGAGGGAGCTGGGGAAGAGAGGACTTAATCAAGGAAGGCCTCTTGGAGGAGATGAGACCTTAATAATGCTTTGAAGGTGTGCAGAGTGGTGGTCTAATATGGAGAGGGAGGGAATTCCAGATCAGAGGTAGTATATGGGAAAGGTGTTGGTGGTAAGGTAGATTGATGGAGACTCAGTGAGCAAACTGGTGCTAGAGGTTCAAAGTGTGTGGGCTGAGCTGTACTAGGGTATAAACAAGGTAAGATAGAAGGAGGTGAGCTAACTGACCACTTTAAAGCCAGTAATAAAGAGTCTTTGATGTGGAAATTGTTGAGCAACCACTGGAGGTTCTTATGGACTGAACATTTTTTTAGAAAAATCATCAGGGCAGCACAGTGAAGTATGGACTGGAGTGAAGAGAGACAGGAGGAAGGGAGGTCAGCTAGGAGGTAGATGAAGCAGTCAAGGCAGGATAGGATAAGTGCTTGGATCAGTGTATTAGCAGTTTGGATGGAGAAGAAAGGGCCAATTTTAGCAGTTTTGTCAGAGACAGGATTTGGTGACAGACATATGGGTTGTATGAGGGAGATGATTCGAGGATAATGCCACAGTTGCGGGCTTGTAAGATAGTGAGGATAGTGGTAATTATCTACAGTAATGGAAAGGACAGGGGAGGACAGAGTTTGGGTGGGAATAATAATAATAATAATAATAATAATAATAATGGCATTTGTTAAGTGCTTACTATGTGCCAAGCACTGTTCTAAGTGCTGGGGGAGATATGAAGTCATCAGGTTGTCTCACGTGGGGCTCACAGTCTCAGTCCCCCTTTTACAGATGAGGGAACTGAGGCACAGAGAAGTCAAGTGACTTGTCCAGAGTCACACAGCTGATCAGTGGCAGAGCCAGGATTAGAACCCATGACCTCAAACTCCCAAGCCCAGGCACTTTCCACTAAGCCACGCAGCTTCTCTATGAAGATGTGGAGTTCTGGTTTGTACTTGTAAAAATATGCTGTCTCTCTAAGTCCTGTCCCCTGACATCCCCACTTTCTCTCCCTGCATTCTCTTTCTGGGAAATTCTTTCCAGGAGGACCTGGATCACGTGATCTTGGAGGGACCCTAATGGGGAGATGAGAGGGAACTGGGGAGGGAGAAAAATGGAATGGGGGACAAGATTGGGAAGAAGGATAGAAACAGGAGAGACAGCACTCATCTTCTCCTGCTGCTTTGTAGTCTCTTCCACCACCACTACCTCTGGCCACATCTGGCCCAAGGCCAACTAGCTGAGCCAGAATCACTGTTACAGTGGTGATAGTGGTGGAGGTGGTAATAATAATAATAATAATAATAATAATAATAATGTTGGTATTGGTTAAGCACTTACTATGTGCCAAGCACTGTTCTAAGCTCTGGGGAGTTACAAGGTAATCAAGGTTGTCCCACATGGGCTCACAGTCTTAATCCCCATTTTACAGATGAGGGAACTGAGGCACAGAGAAGTTAAGTGACTTGCCCAAAGTCACACAGCTGACAAGTGGTAGAGCCGGGATTAGAACCCAAAACCTCTGACTCCCAAGCCCGGGCTCCTTCCACTGAGCCACACTGCTTCTCTAGCAAAGAGCGGTCACCCAGGAGCTGAGCAGTAGGTCCAAAGTCCGGCTCCTTTCTGGCTTTTGGACTACTCAATACCCTGTCTGGCCTGCCCAGGGTGATCTGGATCCTTGGATCAGCCTAAGTGGATTCCAGGGGAGGGAGGAGAAGAGCCTCCATCCCAGTGGAAGAGTCCAACTCAATCAAAGGAAACCCTGCTGGGAGCAAAAAACCAAAGGAGCCCCCATGCAGGAGGTAAAATAGATTGAGATCTCTGGGTGGAACGGGGACCATGTCTCATTTCTTAATCTTGTATACACCTCAGCGCTTAGTACATAGTGATTAAGTGGTAGATCTTTCATAGGGTGCCTGGGGCCCGTGGTATTTACACCCCCACTCCCTTCTTAATCCAACCTTGATTCTTAGGGTGAAGATCCACTGCCTTGTAGCCACCCATGGGCGATTCTGAGCCCTTAAAACCAAACCTGGTGCAAACCCTTGGATCCCCAAAGGGGTTCTTTTGAGGCAGTGGGGGATGAAGCCAAAAGTGGCCAAGGCTCTCCTCACTAGTTTTCTGGAAGGACTGTCCTGGCTTTTCCCTCTGACTGACTGTTCCTATAAATACACTCTTCCCAGCTCTCTTCTGCTTGCAGAATCTGCCTGCTAAGGTGAAATGGCAGGATTTGTCATGGATTCTGCTACCAGACCTGTCTGATCTGACTCTCAGCAGAACACGCCTCAGGGGATGGGGCCGAGCTGGCTTCCCAAGGAGGAGGCATAAGAAGAAGGAAGAGGAAAAAACAGTTGGGAGAGACAGTCCAAATCACCGCTACGTTACCCGTCAAAGGAGTGAATTTCACTTCTCAGGCACCTTGGAAGTTATGTACAGTGGTACCAACCTGAGATTCATCTGTAATATTTTCCTCCAAAATGTGGGTGTGTGGTGAGCCAAGGCACTGTGGGATACATTTTTCTATAGACATAAGCATCATTTATCCGTTTCTTTTTCCTGGAATAGTGACTGAACCCAATAGCAGTGAAAGTATATTCTATTTACCGTTCCCCAATCAAACAATGGTTTTCATTGATCACTGACTGTGCAGAGCACTGAACTAAGTTCTTAGGAGAGTACAATGCAACAGAATTAGCAGACACGGCCCCGGCCCATAAGGAGCTTATAATCTAGAGGGGAAGACAGACATTAACATAAATAATTTATAATACATAATTCAAATATATGTACTTAAGTGTTGTGGGGTTGGGGACAGCACTTCTGCCTTAGTAAATTCCTCATGGGCAGGAATTGTGTCTGTAAACTCTATGGTATTGTACTCCCCAAAGTACCTAGTCCAGCGCTCTGCACACAGTAAGCACTAAATAAATACGATTGATGGATTGATTAATTAAGGATTTTGCTGATCACCTGGTACACAAAACATAGTTCCTGCACCTGTCTTCTGAGTACTTCCTCCATCCTACCTGCTGACCAACTAGCAGTTTTTCCCAGTGGAAAGAGCACAGATCTGGGAGCTAGAGGTCCTGGGTTCTAATCCTGACTCTGCCACTTACCGGCTGTGTGATCTCGGGAAAGTCACTTAACTTCTCTGTGCCTCACTTCCCTCATGCCAAATGGGGATTCACTACCTCTTCTCCCTCCTACTTGCTCTGTGAGCTCCATGTGGAACCTGATTATCTTATATGTACCCCAGTGCTTAGTACAATGCTTGGCATAGAGTAAGTTCTTAACAAATATCACAATCATTATTATATTTTTTCCCTGGGACTTGCATTGCTCCCATACAGAGAGGGGGCAGGAAGATGTTAGGGGGGCAGTCCCAGTCTGGACCCCAGTAGCCAGAGGCTTGAAAACTGGTCCTGCCTCCTTGCCCAAATGATGGCAAATCTATTCAGTCTGTCAGCTACATTCTCCCTCTTGTCACTCAGGTCCACATTCCTCCCTGTGGCATCTCTGTCATTACTGTTACCTGCCTGGCAGCTTTCATGGCTTCAGCCAAAGGGTCCTTTGGAGCTGATAACTCGTCTAAGAGGTAACAATTCTTCACCAGAGGCTGCTCTATTCTTGCCCCACCCCCAGGACTTAAATGCAGTGGGAAAGAAAGTGTCCCTGTTAAAGAATGGGAAGCAGAGGAGGCAGGAGAGATTCTACAGGCCTCTTTCTTTGGCCAAAGAAAGTACAGAGTTAGAGCCGGGGAGAAGAGATCTCCATCCTGTTAACTCCCACCTCATGTGTGCCACAATCTCTCCCTAGGCCCACTGAGATGGAGAGCACAGCCTGCAGATCCCCAATTGGAAAGGGGCACAATGGGAGCAGGAAATGGGGAAGGCACTGTTTCCCCTGCAGTGCTTGGATGTAATGGGTGGGGATTATAGAACCTAGGCGATATCAGCAGTTACAACTTGATATATCTCTGGATTTTATGCATTGTGTTTTCTTCTGAACTGGGGGTCTGACTTTATTTCACTCCTTTCCTATCAAGCAAGGTAGACACCCTGTCACCCAACCCCAGTGTGTGTGTCCCACCTCCGGACTGCAGGACAGAAAGGAGGCAAAGGGGCTCTGTGGGTAAAGAGTACACAGTTTCCACAACTGGACAGAGAGACCATTTCAGCAGGGGTGGGGGACTGAGGTCATCAGCCTGGGTTCTGGAGTGGCAACTGGAACAGGGAAGTACTTCTTTTCCCACCCATTAAAGCAACAAATCCAGGCAAACCAAAGCAGTTCTGTTCTGGCTCCCCGGGAGAGTTCATGCCCTGGGCCGGGGAGCACTATGTCATATGACTGCAAAGGGGATGTGACACCATGATGTGTCATAGTTAGACCCCTCCTATTAAGGATTGGTAGATTTGATAGTATGGTGGTCTAGTGGTTAGAGCACAGGCTTGAGAGTCAGAAGAAACTGGGTTCTTATCCCAGTACCTGTCTGCTGTGTGACCTTGGGCAAGTCACTTAATTTCTCTGGGCATCAGTTACCTCATCTGTAAAATAGGGATTAAGACTGTGAGCCCCATGTGGGACAGGGACTATGCGCAATCTGATTTGCTTGCATTTGCCCCAGTACTTAGTACAGCACCTGGCACATAGTAAGCGCTTAAGAAATACCATAATTATTTTTATTATTATTACCTTGTATCTACCCCAGTGCTTAGCACAGTGCCTGGCACATAGTAAGCTCTTAAACACCATGAAAAAAAAATGTGTAAACCAACCAAAAGGTTCTTATGCTAATTGCATCCTCATTGCAGACCAAGTGGAAGCCATGCGCCTGCATAAACTGGCTAAGAAGGAAAGAGGAATTCCACTCCACAGACTCCACCCATACCCCCGTGCAAGCTCCTGTTCCCGGCAGCTCTCTCCTTATAGCAATGGAGATGTGCAAATATGAGTGTGAGGAAGGATGGCATTTTGTTAGTAGCATTATTATTGCTAATGATGTCTGACTTCCTCAGCTTTTATATCCTTCCTCACCTCTGTCCATCTTCCCTCTTCTTTCCAGTCTCCTGTTCTCCTGTCCATCTTCCCTTTCAGCCCCGGGCTCTCCTGGTTAATTAAATGCCAGGATATGGATCACATTGCTTTCCCTGGACCCAGCAACCATCCTCTCTGGCACCTCCCCTCCACCACCTGGAGTTAATGATAAACAGTGATAAACCCACTGTTTTCATTTTCCCTTAATTAATACAAGCAATTGGATTGTGTCAAAGTCACTCTGGTTCAGGAAGACAGAGCTCCCAGGTGGATACCTCACTTGCTGATGGCTGGCCAGGTGTCTGGGTGGCATCGGAAAGTTCAGCACGGCCAGGACCGTCCCCTGGGATAGGTGGTGCAGCATACCTCCAGACAAGCTGCCGTTGGCTGCCTTCCCACGCTGACAAGGAGTTGGCTAATGACAGGATCAATGTATTGCCGTTAGAGTTAACTGTGTTACGTGTCAGGGGAAAGAGTCCATTAATAACCTCCTTGGTCACTGGGCCCAGCGTCATTACTGGTGGTCTTAGGGGAAGTACTGAAGCATCTGGGGTGGGCTTTTTCTCTGCCCCGGCCTACCCCCTTCAGTATAGAAGAGCAAAATGGAGGTGATTCAGAGGGCTGGGCAGAATGGGATCAGTTCCTGAGATCGCGGAGCTCTGGGGCCTGAGCCAACTGCTCTGAGACTGTCAGGCTGCTCTCTGACGGGGCCAGAGTTCACGGAATCATGGAGGGCAGAGGGGCAGCAGGTGGGGACTTCTCTGGAGAAGTGGGTCTTTGGGTCAGTTTCTCGGGCAGGATGAAAACAGAGGGGCTGGAGGGAGTGAGGGGTGGAAAGGTGAGAGATGAGCAAAAATAAAGATGCCAGAAGAGTGCCTCCTCTCCACTCCGATTCTTTTACTCTACCTTGAGGGCAAAGAATAGATTTTTTTATCATAACCCACTGCTCTTGGCCTGCAGTAGGTGCCCAACCAATGGTATAATGGCACTGGCAGAGGAGGTGAGGGTAAATCTGGAAGGGAATGCCTGGAGTGGGAGTGGGTCTCGCCATACTCAACCCTTAACCCCAACTAGCACGGTCCCGAGGGACCAGAAACCAAAGCGTTGGCCTGGATTCACTAGCCATCCCTCCCAAGCAGACTGCTCTAACCCTGCTTCTTTCCCGGGCTCCCCTTATCACCTCCGGAGTCCATGGGATGGATTCCCCAACACCCCAGCACCCAGACAGCTCTTCCAGACAATGGCCAATTTTAGCCCTGGGAAGTCTGGGTTGGTTCCTGGAAACAGTCAGGCTCACCTTGGGAGTCAGCAAAGGGACAGAGCTGGCAGGACCGAACAAGGCCGTGCTGCCCTGCTGCTGTGGGGCCCGGGACGTGGTGGTCCTAGACGGGCCTGCCAGTCTGACCTTGTCTCTGGGTTGCCCTGGAGGACTGGCAGCTGGCAGCTTCTGGAACAGGGAGTCTGGGCTTGTTAGAGCCAGGGCCAGGCAGAAGGCCAAGGAATAAGAGTCTAGCATTTCAGTCCTGCCTCCTCCTGCTCCCTTGAGGGAAAACTGTGCCTGCCTCCCTTAGCCTGCTTTCACCTGCTTGCAAATGAGTCCAGATAAAGCCCCTGAAAGGTGTTTATATGCCTCCATACTGAGAGTGGGGTAGTGTGTCCTGGAGGAAAGAAAGATGACCCCATTTCTACATGAGATGCGGAGACCTGGGACAGGGACCTATCCTCATTTTCTCTTTTTTGTTTTCCTCCTCTCCTGCCTGCTCATTTTCCCCTCATTATCCCTCCCCCCTCCCCAGGCACAACAACACGATAATGATGCTAATTAAGAGTATTCCTTAACATCTTTGAATTACCTGTATTATCTCCCTGGTAAAACAGCCACTACCACTGGGCAGTGGCACTGGCAGGCCAGCAGCCTCGTTGACGAGCTCCTCACCTCATGTTCTGCTGGACACTGAAGGCTGCAGCGCCTAGCTCGATGCTCTAACATGGATGCTACGGTTGTGCATCTGGGAAGCAGCATGGCCTGGTGGAAGCCAGAGAACCCAGGGTTCTAATCCCAGCTCTGCCATTTGCCTGCTGGTGACCTTGGGCAAGTCACTTAACTTCTCTCTACCTCATTTTCCTCAAATGAAAAATGGGGATTCAATACCTGTTCTCCCTCCTCCTTAGACTATCAGCCCCGTGTGGGACAGGGACTGTTTCAGGCCTGATTAACTGGTATTTACCCCAGCACTTAGAACTGTGGTTGATACATTGTAAAAGTGCTCAACAAATATCATTAAAAAAAAAAACAAACTGGTGGGCCTTGTCTCAGTTCTAGGGAGCCATGAGTGGGTGGGTCAGCTGGGGGGCTTAATGGGGAAGGTAGAAGTGTTCTAAGTATGACTGCAGTCCCATTAGCAGATGTATAAGGACAATGGTCTAGAGTACAATAATACCAATAATAGCAACAACAATAATGCTAATAACAATAATTGTGATATTTGTTAATCACTTATTATATGCCAGACACTGTACTAAGCAATAGGGTAGGTCCAAGAGTGCTTAGAACAGTGCTTTGCACATAGTATGCGCTTAATAAATGCCATCATTATTATTATTATTAGGTTGATTACAGTCCCTGTCCCATTTAGGGCTCACAGCCTAAATAAGAAGGAGAACAGGTGTTTGATCCTCATTTTACAGATGAGGAAATTAAGGTACGAAGAAATTAAATGACGTGCCCCAGGTAACACAACAGACAAGAAGCAGAGTCAGGATTGAAACTCAGGCTCCCTGTCTCACGTGGGCAAAAAAGTCAGAAACACTGGGTTCTAATTCCAGCTTTGCCACTACCCCCGCTTTGTGATCTTGGGCAACTCTCTCAACCTTTCTGGGCCTTTGCAAATTGTTCCTGCTCTTCCCATCCCCTATATTGTGAGACCAGTTTGGGACAGGGAGAGTGTCGCTTCTAATCATATCTTACATTTACTCTACCTGCACACAGAAAGGGCCTAATAAATACCGCTATCATTCATTATCAAGATCTCAGAGAAGGAGATTGGATTTTACTTCTAATATTTGAAATGCAAGCACACAATCTGAGGTACCTCAGCAACCACAAGAGAGTTATCATCTGTCACTAAGCTGTAACACACACTGCCACGCTGTGACGGTAGGAGAGAGAGGTTTTGACAATTATGAAATACTCTACGTCTGGGGGTAATGTCTTGTATTAATGGGGAAAATTAATTCTTTCCTTTTAAAAATTCAGTTTCACAAAGGTTTTGACAACTTACTGTTCCTTCTTTTCCCCTGACGGGAAGAGGGGGAATATTTCCTTTAAGTGATTATTCTTTGTGTTTTGAGTTTGGGAATCGTTTTTTCCATGGGTGGGGCACAGAAAAATAAGTTAACTCTAATTCCTTAGACTGTGAGCCCCCTGTGGGACAGGGACTGTGTCCAACCTGATTGACTCATATTTATCCCAGCGCTTAGAACAGTGCTTTACACTGAGTACGGGGTTAACTAATACAGTAATACTAATTAAGGTCCACCTCCTCCATGGAGACTTTTTAGATTAGCCCCTCCGGGCTCAGCCAGGCTCAGGTACTCTAGTAAAACTAGAATTTCTAGGCCCTTCTAGATATCTCCAATTCATTTCTGTATTTGATGTCAGTAACCCCGCGAGGATCAGAGACGGAGATACCCCTTCTGATCTTTTCCCCAGCACTCTTGGAATGAAATAGGGCTTTGGGCAGATCTGGCCTTTTTTAACTGATTCTGAACCTCTAGGCTTGGGAATACAACAAGGGAATGGGAATCTAGAGTCAGAAAATACATCCTTAGCTTTTCCTGAAGAACTCATTTTGTTCCCATTATGGCCTCATGAATTTGCCCAATTCCCTCTTGGAACCGTGAATATCTTCAGCAGATTAACAGACTATGGCAAAAAATTCTGCAACGTGACCCCCTGAAACTGGGGCAAACTAGCCCAACTGGATCAATCAATCAATCGATCCATCAATGGGATCCTATCTTGCCTCGGGGCTGGAACTCCCTCCCCTTCATATGCAACCATAAATATAATTGATTGATTAAGCACGTATAATGTGCAGAGCACTATACTAAGCTACTGGGAAAGGACAATACAATTGAGTTGGTAGACACAGTCCCTGTCCCCAAGGAGCTTGAAGTTAGGTTTCCTAGTGGCCGGTTCATTCTCTGAAAAGCTGCAAAGTTCCCTGGTAATCAATCAATCATATTTATTGAGTGCTTACTGTGTGCAGAGCACTGTACTAAGCACTTGGGAAGTACAAGTCGGCAACACTTAGAGACAGTCCCTACACAACAGCAGGCTCACAGTCTAGAAGGGGGAGACAGAGAACAAAAGCAAACATACTGACAAAATAAAATAAATAGAATAGATATGTACAAGATAAATATATAGAGTAATAAATATGTACAAACATATATACATATATACAGGTGCTGTGGGGAAGGGAAGGAGGTAAGATGGGGGGATGGAGAGGGGGACGACAGGGAGAGGAAGGAAGGGGCTCAGTCTGGGAAGGCCTCCTGGAAGAGGTGAGTTCTCAGTAGGGCCTTGAAGGGAGGAAGAGAGCTAGCTTGGCGGATGGGCAGAGGGAGGGCATTCCAGGCCCGGGGGATGACGTGGGCCGGGGGTCGATGGCGGGACAGGCGAGAACGAGGTACGGTGAGGAGATTAGCAGCGGAGGAGCGGAGGGTGCGGGATGGGCTGGAGAAGGAGAGAAGGGAGGTGAGGTAAGAGGGGGCGAGGTGAAGGAGAGCCTTGAAGCCCAGGGTGATGAGTTTCTGCCTGATGCGCAGATTGATTGGTAGCCACTGGAGATTTTTGAGGAGGGGAGTAACATGCCCAGAGCGTTTCTGGACAAAGACAATCCGGGCAGCAGCATGAAGTACGGATTGAAGTGGGGAGAGACACGAGGATGGGAGATCAGAGAGAAGGCTGATACAGTAGTCCAGACGGGATAGGATGAGAGCTTGAACGAGCAGGGTAGCGGTTTGGATGGAGAGGAAATGGCGGATCTTGGCAACGTTGAGGAGCTGAGACCGGCAGGTTTTGGTGACGGCTTGGATGTGAGGGGTGAATGAGAGAGCGGAGTCTAGGATGACACCAAGGTTGCGGGCTTGTGAGACGGGAAGGATGGTAGTGCCGTCAACAGAGATGGGAAAGTCAGGGAGAGGGCAGGGTTTGGGAGGGAAGACAAGGAGTTCAGTCTTGGACATGTTGAGTTTTAGGTGGCGGGCAGACATCCAGATGGAGATGTCCTGAAGGCAGGAGGAGATGCGAGCCTGGAGAGAGGGGGAGAGAGCAGGGGCAGAGTTGTAGATCTGGGTGTCATCAGCGTAGAGATGATAGTTGAAGCCGTGGGAGAGAATGAGGTCACCAAGGGAGTGAGTATAGATCGAGAACAGAGTCCAAGGACATCAGAGAACAGGCGACTGCTCAGGCAGCTGACCTTCCCCGCTGCTCTGCTCCTGCCTCCCCTCTGGGCCTCCTTTGTGGGTGGAAAGTCTCGGAGTTGAAACACCTCCAAGACCCTAAAGGAAAGAGCACAGGCCTGGGAATCAGAGGTTCTGGGTTCTAACACCTGCTCTGATACTTGCCTGCCTTAGTTTCTTCATCTGAAAAATGGGGATGAAATGCCTATTCTCTCTTCTAGTTAGACTGTGAGCCCCATGTCCAGGCTGGCAATTCGTTCATTCATTCATTCATTCATTCATTCATTCATTCAAACGTATTTATTGAGCACTTACTGTGTGCAGAGCACTGTTTTAAGTGCTTGGAAAGTACAATACAGCAATAAAGAGAGGCAATCCCTGCCCACAATGGGCTCACAGTCTACAGGGTGTGCTTGGCACAAATCAAATGACTAAACACTGTAACTATTACGAGGACCAAAGACAACCCAGAGTAAGCAGACTAGGGTGGAGCCAGTAGAGGATGCTTTTTCCTTTGACCCTGTGTGTGTCTCTTCCTCTCTCTGAGTTTTTCTCTTTCATACTCTTCCTCCCTTAAGAGTTTCCTTCTGTCAGTCTATTTCTGGGCTTCTCTGTCTCTTAGTATTTTTCTTTCTTTCTTTCTTTGCCTCACTTTCCAACTATTTCCTGCCTCCCTATGCCTCTGTCCATGTCTCTTAGCATGCCTCACTGTGGTTCGTCTGTCTATGCAGTTATCTTTTCTTTCTACCTTTCTTTGTGAATTCACTGAGGTTTATCTATCTTTCTCTGCACTCTCTCCCTGACTCCTCCATGATTGAAATCCAAAACTGCTCTGATTCCATAAATCTAGTGACAAGAGAGTGGCACTAATGCTCTACCAGAGCCCAACGTGGTGGCCGAGAGTTCCCTTCCTGAGAAAGGAGAGCCCCAGAGCCATGTGCTAGCAAATCAGAAGGCAATTCATCTTGAGGAAAAAACAAGTGATATTTACATTATTAAATCACAATTACAAAGCAAATCAGCTGCAGAGGAGAAGCAACCATTTCCATCAATTATTACTGAACTGAACATAATTTTTCAATCACCGGCAGATTGTAAATGGGGGCTACAGCTCATCCAGGAACTCGTCTATCATCAGGTTTATTAATCAGGTATTAACTTTGCCGAATTAGCAAGGACATTCAGGAGGAGGGGGTTGGGGGGGGGGGCGTTGAGAGGAGAGGGGCACCTAAGTTGATGACAGATGCCAAGGGTCCAAAAACATAGCAAAGGGGCTAAGAGTCGCCCCCACCCCCACCCAATGGAGAAAACGCATATCCTGTGGATTATAAGCACATGGCCTTCTGCATTTTCCTCCTTTTTCATAAAAAAATGAAGATAATTGCCTGACAGCTCTTCATCGCCAGGAAAAAGATATAGACCCCAGGGCTTACAGAAATGGTAGTTAAGCAGCTCATGGCTGTGGATCTGGGAAGAGAAAATTTTGTGCTAGGAACAGGCCTTTGGGGTTTGATCCCAGCTTCCCAATTCTCTTCCTGGGTGTTCCACCAGAAATCGTCTGAGCCTTTATCTACCTAGAAGGAAAGGCAGGACAGTAATACTGATATTAGTGCTGTTTGTTCAATGCTTATTATGTGCCAAGAACTGTACTAGGAACTGGGGTAGATACGATGCAATCAGGTCACACAGCAAGCAAGTGTGAAGCTGAGGATAGAACCAAGGTCCCCTGATTCCCAAGCCCATCCTCTTTCCAACAATCATAGTGGTGCTTCTGCACCTCAAGGTGGAGCTGTGAAAATGAAATATCATATTTACTTACTCACATAATTACCTCCACCGCATAATCCACCCCACGCCTGAATTTTGAGGAGGAAATAAAAGATTTTTTGTAAGCAGTGATCACAGCACACCCAGATGTAGGAAAAAGAATCGAGTTAGAAAACCCAGAATACAGCCTCAAGCTTCAGAAATTCCTTTCATGAAATGTGTACTCATTCTGGGATAGAAAGAAGGGAAGGGAGGTGGGTTTACCTTAATTCAGTGAGTGCCTTGGTAATGCAGTACTTGGGAAATAGAAGTATCTTTTTACCTTTCTCTTCCCTTTCTCTTCCATTCCTGCTCCTTTATTCTTCTCTTTTTTTCTCCTGCTCATCTAATTGTTCTCTGCACAACAGCCCTGGTTTGGGTTGCATAAATTTTAACAAAAATTTTGGCAGTGATGAGAGTAAATGTAGTAATAAATAGCTGGGAACCTTTGCGGCTCCTTGGAAATGGATGCAATGAGGTTATCACTTTTTCTTGGAATCAAAGAACTAGGGCTTTGACGGGGCCTTGAGAGGTCATTTGATTTAACCTCCTGTTTCAAGACAGGTGACTAACTAAACTACCCAGGACAGGATAATGTAGTGAATCGTGGTCACTTATAAGTGCCAAGCCCTGAGGGAGTTACGAGATCATATCAGATACAGTCCCTGACCTCCTCAAGGCTCACAGTCTAAGATACTTAGAGAGCACATTGCTTATTTTCCTTGATCCCATTGTTAGGTAGGGACCGTAGAGTGCTCTGCACATAGTAAGCACTCAATAAATACGATTGAATGAATTTAACAGATGAGGAAACTCAGGACCAGAGAGTTTAAAGTAATTTGCCCAAGACCACTCTCAGGGCCGGTGGCAGAGGTGAGTTTAGAACTTAGGTGTCCTGATGGGGAACATGAATCCCATCCCACTTTATGGACAGAGATCCTCCTATTTGGAGGATTCCTTAAAGGCTGGCTGTCCTCGAGCTGGCTTATCAAAGTGGTGATTCTCTTCCTCAAGTGTGTTAACAGAGGATTTCGGCCCTGCTAGTGAAGAGGGAGTGAAGCAGAGGGAGGAAGCAGTGTAGTAGTCTCACCTCAGCTAGGTCAAGAACCAGCAGTCTGGGATTCAGAGTGGTACACTCCAAATTTCCTAGGAGATTTGCTTCTCCTCTCTTCCACAGTACCCCCCTCCCTGACATCTCCCTGGACTCCAGACCTATTCCTCTTCCTCTCATTCATTCATTCAGTCGTATTTATTGAGCGCTTACTGTGTGCAGAGCACTGTACTAAGTGCTTGGGAAGTACAAGTTGGCAACACATAGAGATGGTCCCTCCCCAACAGCGGGCTCACAGTCTAGAAGGGGGAGACAGACAACAAAACAAAACATATTAACAAAATAAAATAAATAGAATAGTAAATATGTACAAGTAAAGTAAATAGAGTAATAAATATGTACAAACATATATACAGGTGCTGTGGGGAGGGGAAGGAGGTAAGGCCGGGGGGAGGCGGAGGGGGAGGAGGGGGAGAGGAAGGTGGGGGCTCAGTGCCAGACACTGTACTAAGCACTGGAGTGGAGAGAAGCAGCATGGCTCAGTGGAAAGAGCACGGGCTTGAGAGTCTGAAGTCATGGGTTCGAATCCCAACTGCCGCTTCTCAGCTGTGTGACACTGGGCAAGCCACTCAACTTCTCTGTGCCTCAGTTACCTCATCTGGAAAATGAGGATTGAGACTGTGAGCCCCACGTGGGACAACCTGATCACCTTGTATCCCCGGAGTGCTTAGAAAAGTGCTTCGCACATAGTAACGCTTAACAAACACCATCATTATTATACAAGTCCCCCACTGGACTGGAAACAGATCGACTCCACTCTAGGACAAGCGGTGGTGAATGTGACTCTGCTCAGGCACCCTCCTGGTCATTTCCAAAGTCCCACCCCCTACCCTGATACTTGGGAGTCTGGAGACCTGGGGAAACAAAGCTCCTGCTCACCCTTTTCCTTGAGTTTCTGCTTTGATTCGGGAAAGACCTGCTGGAAAGCATTGTCCCTGTCACTTCCAAACTGCTTCCCCCTCTGTACTGGCGTGGGGGACTCCTCAGGCAGATTTGACCACCAAACGGATCTTGCCTTGAGGGAACCAATGGGAGGAGGAGAAGCTCATTAACAACTGCTTTAACTTCTTACCTACCAAAAACTGTCTCCAGAAAGCTTTCATTCCTTGTGAAGTGTCATACTTTAGCAAGTTCCTCAATTTTCCTGTTACTTCCTGATGCTCACCCCGGAGGCTCTTTTCACTAGGCCTCTCTGCCGCTCTGAGATTCCTCCTTTACCTCTTCCCCTTGTGTCTCCAGAAGAGCCGGAATTTTTTTTTCTTATCTTCATTTTACGGATGTCTAGTCCTCAATCCAGCACCGCGTACAAACGACCAATTAATGAAGGAGATACTTCCAGGACATAAATTGCTCCTCCGATTAAGCTTTGATTTGATCTCCACCCACCTATTGGCTCCCTGGCTGGATCTGAGCTCCGCAGCGATTCTTCATTTTCCTGGGGGTCAACAACTTCTCAGTGACGCAGAGCACAGAGGCTCTGCAGTCAGAAGCGATGGGATAACATCTAATCAGGAGCCCTCAAGCAAATCATTGCTGGTTACCAGGAGGCCGCCTTGCTCAGCGAGATGCACCAGTGGCCCCCATCATGATCTGCTCCATCAGAGTGAGCCCTGAAATTGTTGGAGTGGTCTAGGGTCAGCAGCCTCAGTCCTCATGCGAGTAGCTGGCTTGGAGACTGAAGAGAAGCAGAGTTTGGAGTAAGTTACCCTAGTTAAGCAGGGGCAATAGTGAGAAGATCAGCACAGACAGGGCCAGCCCAAGAGGAAGCAGGGTCCGCTGCCCCTTATGGAGCCAGACCCTGGAGGCTCCCTGGCTTCCCACACTCCAGGGCGGAGCACTGGCTGAACATGAAAAATCTGGAGGGAGAAAGTCACTCCACCAGATCAATCAGCCAAATAATCCATCGATCAACGGTGTCTGTTGAAGATTTATGGTCCCTGCCCTCGAGGAGTGGACAATCCAGTGTCATAATGGCACAGGACTCAGAGATTAAGCATTTCTGTACAGTGCCCTGGGAATGGGCTTGGGCAGGAAGGTAAGATGGTTAGGAAGGATGCTACTCAGGAAGATAGTCGCAGCCTGGGTGACACCCCTGCTCAATATTGAGGGAGGTCTGGGCTGTCCATCTGAGCTGGGCTGGTTGTGCCACCAGGTAGAGCCTGGGGTCCTGGATGGGAACTTGCCACTGGAAGCTGGGCGGGGGTTGTGCGGGAAGTTTTGGCTTTCTTGGGATGCAGGTGAGAGGTGTCAGGGGAGGATGGCACTGATCCTGGGCTGTTAGGGGGAGCATGAGTGGGCTCACGCACCCCACAGAGACCTCGGGCTGCTGCTACAGGATGCTGGCATCCCTAGGCCCCTTCTCCTCAGAGATCCTGGTTCCAGTTGTCTTCCCTCCCACCATGCCCCCTGCCACATGCTCTGGAGTCGAGCGGTGCCAGGGGCCTGCTTCTCCTCCCAGTCTTCAGCACTCAGCCCCACAGAGGAGACCTGGACACCCCCCGCGCTGTGGAGTTCATTGAGAGTCCAGACCCCTCACAAGTCCTGGACCCCAGCCACAAGCTGCCGGTGAACCCAGGATAGCAGGTCCCAGAGTGACGCACCAGGAAGCATGCAGGGATGCTGACGGCAGCAACCAGTGACTTACCGCAGGAACAAACTGATAGTCCAACTACCACTGAAAGGCATAGAAGCCTGGTGCAGGAGTGACAAAATGGGGGAAGGAAAAAGTAAACTGGTAAAACAAGAAAAGTCCAGGTTTGCAGGCAGCATATACTCAATGTCTGGCTCTGTGGATATGTGTTGTCAAGCTATGAGAAAAGTACCAGGGCTTAGTGGAAAGAGAATGGGCTTGGGAGTCAGAGGTCGGGTTCTAATCCTATCTTTGCCACTTGTAAGCTGTGTGACTTTGTGCAAGTCACTTCACTTCTCTGTGCCTCAGTTACCTCATCTGTAAAATGAGGATTAAGACTGTGAGCCCCACCTGAGACAACCTGATAACCTTGTATCTCCCCCAGCACTTAGAACAGTGCTTGGCACATAGTAGGTGCTTAACGAATACCATCATTTATTTTACCTTTGCAACATCACCATAATCCACCCCTTCCTCTCCATCCAAACTGCTACCACATTTATACAAGCACTTGATTATTGTCAGTCTCTTTGCTGACCTCCTTGCCTCCTGCTTCTTTACACTCCAGTCCATGCTCCATTCTGCTGTCCAAATCATTTTCCTTCAAAAACGTTCAGACCATGTTTCACCACTCCTCAATAAACCCCAGTGGTTGTCCATCCACCTCCACATCGAGCAAAAGTCCCTCATTATTGGCTTTAAAGCACTTAACCACCTTGCCCACTCCTGCCTCTCCTTGCTACTCTCCTCTTACAACCCAGCCTGCACAATTCTTTTCTCTGGTACTAACCTTCTCACTGTACCTTGATCTCGTCAATTTCACCATTAAGCTCTGTCCCCCATCCTACCTCTGGCCTGGAACTCTCTCCCTCCCATCAGACAGATAGTTCCTCTCCCCCACTTCAAAGCTTTATTGAAGGTACATCTCCTCCAGGAAGCCTTCCCTGACTGAGCCCTCCTCTCCTCTTCTCCCACTCTCTTCTGTGCCACTTATACTTGCTCCATTCATCCTCTCTCCCTTCCCCACAGTACTTAAGTATATAACTGTATATATCTGTAATTTATTTATTTGTTTGTCTATTTATTCATATTAATGTCTCAGTCCCCTCTAGACTGTGAGCTCACTGTGGGCAGGGAATGTGTTTGATGTTATACTGTATTCTCCCAAGTGCTTTGTACAGTGCTTTGCATACATTGAATGTTCAATAAATACAATTAATAATAATAATGATGATGTGCTGGGAGTAAAGGCGTATGGACTCTACTGAGCTGTTGTTCAGGTGCTTCCTAAGAACCACTCCTCTAAGGAGGGGGACCAGAAAAGGTCACTAATACATGCTGGAAGGAAGCCCACTCTGCCAGGGGACAGAACTGGCAGATATGAATCCTGGCTTTGGGGCAGATAGGGAAGAGGGATGTGTGCTGGACTCTACATTCTCATCTGTGCAGCCACAGACACCTCTCCTGGGATCACCATCTCCCCCTCCACATTCCCCCCTACAGGGAAAACCAACCAGCTCCTCTGGGAGCAGAAAGACCTCAGAGAAGAGGAATCCATTGCCTACAGAACTCACCCCTCCAGCCCCACAGAGATCACTCCCTCCTCACCGATGCATACCCATGGCCCTACCGCCTCATTTCCAAGGGCCTCCTTGCCCGAGGTCTTCTTGTCTTCCTCAGGAGAGTTGATGGGGAACATTTCTCCCAAGGGGCAGAAACAGCTCCAGGAAGAGGTAGAAATGGAAGTATTCTCACCTTGGCCAGGACTGAGGTTGGACAGGTCAGCATAAATCAGATTCTGTATGACTCAATAGAATTCTCCCACTAAAACTCCCAATAGTTCTCCTAATTCCTCCTCCTATAGGTACGAGAACCAGTATGGCCTAGTGGAAAAAGCACGGGCCTGGGAATCAGAGGATCTGGGTTTAATCTTGGCCCTGCCAATTTGCTGGGTGGCCTTGCGGAAGTCACTCTCACAGTTTCCTCAAATCTAAAATCTTACTCCTATCTTTATAGACTGTGAGCCCCGTGTGGGAAAGGGACTGTCTTCAATCTGATAAATTTGTATCTACCCTAGCACTCAGAGCAGTGCTTGACACATAATAAGCGCTCAACAAATATAATAATAACAATAATCATAGCAAAGGGATGTGTTCTTCTTTGCCAACAGGGCTACTTATTATTCAAAGTCCCGCAGCACTGCTGCACACAGCATCTCTATACTAGCCTTCCATAGAAAGTGCTTCACAACCAGGACAAGGTTTACATGCTTTGTCACCCTCGGACTGCAAGTTCAGTGAGGTCAGGGAGGTGGAACTGATTTTTGCAGATGAGCCAAACCAAACAGAACTTTTGAGCAGTTGGTATGTAAAAAGCCAGGCAGTTCATGCCCTGCCCCAGCACCCCCGCCTAGCCCCCGGCCTGGCTACAGGTGACAGGTGATTTCATTATATAATTCTGAACATGGCAGATGTGTTGATGCGATTGGCACCATGCAGTTGCTTTGTAGTGATAGCTGTAGGTGCCAATGGGAATGGGAAGGTAAACGGAAGGGAAGACAAAAGGAAAAGAAGAAGGGAATGGAAATGGAGAAGAGGAAGGAGGAGAAGGGGAAGGAGAATGTGAAAGAGCAGGGGACGGAGGAGGTTAGGGAGAATAGAAAGGGAGGAAGGGTCAAAAATAGACAGCTTGTCTGGGACCTCTGTTGGGTGGAGTAAATAGGACCTGACCCTCAGAAGTCCACAGACCCCATCCCATGTTTTGGGGGGCCCTGGCAAACTGAAGAAGCCCCAGGGAATGCTGGACACGGCTCACACCACATTTTGTCGGGTGTGAGTTTCGGCCTTTCTTGACAGCAGCAGGATGGACTTAGTAGCTTCTCAGC
Organism: Tachyglossus aculeatus; assembly: GCF_015852505.1. Classification (NCBI taxonomy): domain Eukaryota; kingdom Metazoa; phylum Chordata; class Mammalia; order Monotremata; family Tachyglossidae; genus Tachyglossus; species Tachyglossus aculeatus. The sequence continues at coordinate 69,537,231 of NC_052076.1, forward strand.
CAGATTTATCCCTTGTTCTCCCTACCCTCTCCTCTATCCTAGCTCCAAAAAGGTTCCATCCAGGATCAAAGAAGGCAGGCTGGAGGCCCTAGTCCCTGCTGCTGCTGCTACTCCCACCCCTTCCCCGGCTCCTGCCCAGCCCTTGGAGTCAGTGTGGGAGGAACTCCCCCTCCTACATTGTTGCCAGCAGGACACACTGGGCAATGAGGGGGCTGGAGGACTTCCTAAGACCAGTGTTTCTCAGAGAAACTGTTTGTAGACACTTGCCAAGAAGAGAGAGGAAATTATTGGTGGGGGGTGGAGGATGTTGTAGACAGAAGTAAGAGAGAGAGAGAAAGAGAACTGCATTTATATCTAGCTGTTCGCTTCTAATTCCATGGCCACCATCACAACTACTTAACTCAACAGTTCAGAGACCTGGTGGCCTGAGGCCTTGCGATAAAACATAGGGGCTTCCCTTGCCCCCGTGCCGGCCATCTCCTACTCAAAATTGGGCCCACCCATGGCTGCAGTCAGAGTGCATGGTGCCAGCCTCTTGGCCCTGTATGTGAGGACCACATACAGGACTCCTTCTCTGCCCAGAGGCTCTGCCTCAGTGTCCCCACTACTGCTGTGGACGGGCACCTGGTGAGGCATGCCACCTGGTGAGGCATGGATCCTCCATCTTGGCTTCCTGCCTCTGGCTCAGCAGGACAGGGAGGTGTAGGTGCTTCCTGCCAAGCTGCTGAGGAGATAAAGTAAATGGCTTCACCCTCAATGGGCCATGTCAGTGGGTGGGGACCTGTGCTCGAGAGCCACATTTGATTTGTGAATTGTGAGTCAGAGGTTTCCTAGGTCATCTACGTCACCTCCCCTCATCCAGTCAGGTGACAGTGCAGCCCTTCCTCCACCCAAGGGGGAGTATCAAGGAAAGATGTGACATGTGTACTGAGCTCTCTTGAAAATAGAAACCATATAATGCCCAAGTTGTAATACTAATCCCTGTGAAATCCATCAGTGATACTTACTCAGCTCATACTGTGTGCAGAGTACTGTACTAAGCACTTGGGAAAGAACACTATAATAGAGTCCGTAGATGCGATCTCTTCCCATAAGGAGCTTATGGCCTTAGGAGACGTTATCAACCCCACTTTGAGGATGGAGGAATTGAAATCCAGAGAGGATGTGACAACCCCAAAGTTACCCAGAGAACCAGGGATGAGACAAGTCTCCTCCTTTCCGACCCTCTGTGCATTTCACTGGGTGATACTACTCTGCATTGAAGACGACAAGGCCAGGAGCTAAAGCATCCCCAGAAATCCAGAGATTATGAGCCCAGGGGAAGTCTGGAGACAGGAAGTTTCACTCCTGCTCCTCTCAGGAGCCAACCTCAAGTCCCAAGGAGGGCATGAGGGTGCTTAGGGAGGCTGAACACGAGCCCCTGAGCTTTTAGAGATGGGCACATCAGTCATCCAGAACCAGGGGCCGCTAGCCAGGAGATGATGGTTGATAATATCTAAATAATGCAGCTTTGTTGTCTCTCCAGCCAGACCCATCTCACTAGGGGCATGGAGAGCAACTTCCTTCACCAGGAGATGCACCAAGACGTAATTCAATTACCTTGTATCATAACCTCTGGAGGAGAGAGGAACAACAAACACCGGCAATCAAGACAATATATCTTAATTAGCTTGACCCATCTGTGGGCCTAACGTGTAGTCCGCAGCAAAAGAGATGCTCTGGCTAGGGGAGGGTTGCAGCTCAGAGATGCCTAGTTAATGAGGATTTTAGAGGAAGCAGACATGGTTCACAGTCACCATTAATCTATAGAGGTCAGGTGTCAGGTGGGAGGGGTGGGGGTGGTTGGAGGGGCTTGAGGTTCAGGGTATCTAGCCAAGGCCACTCTCTGGGTCTTAAAGCAGAGGGGTAAAAAAGCTACTCCCGTCTTCCTAGACAAGGCAAGGTCCATGTGGATGCTTCTCCTTTCTAGAAGGGGAGGCATTTTTCCCCAAGCACTTAATACAGTGGCTCTGCACACAGTAAGCACTCAATGTGATTGATATTGACGGATTGATTCCAAAGCTTACTGGCTTTAAGATCCCCTCCAGAGTCACAATCCCCTCATCCAAATGTCACAGAGTCAGAAACCTAGGTGGCTGAGAGATTATCTAGTCCACACCCCTGCCAAACTGCCCTGAAACCTGTCTCTCCCCACTCTTCTCAGTTACCTCATCTGTAAAATGGGGATTAAGACTGTGAGCCCGCCGTGGGACAACCTGATCACCTTGTAACCTCCCCAGTGCTTAGAACAGTGCTTTGCACATAGTAAGTGCTTAATAAATGCCATTATTATTATTATTATTATTCAAGATGGTGATGAGGCAAAATTTGCACCACCCATCAGAATGAAGTGGCTCTCACTGTCTTCTTACAGCTGGGAGAAAACAGGATTGAATTTTCCTGAGAACCTTAGTGGTAGAAACATTACCCCCGGTTCACTGTCCCGGGGACCAACACTTCCTGCCTTGGGATCCCCTAGAAATTCCCCAGCCCTTTCCCTGTTAGCAGTCACCCCTCGTGTGTCCACGGGAAACTGGGTTCTTCTCTGGACTGAGTGGAAAAGGTGGCGACACCATCAATCCCTGAACTTTCCTGTCCAAAGAGGGCTGTTCTGTCCTCCAGGGGAAATGTGTTCTCGCTCCATCAAGGTTTTCCTTCCACTCTGCTATCGGATGGCCTGGGATGTCCTCGGTTACCTCTCACTGGCTGCCAGGGTAGGCTTGGCTTTCGGAGCTGAGCCCTCACAAGATCCTAGACTTGTGCTGGGAACGGTTCAATCCTGCTCCTCTCAGGATGCACATGACCTGACTCCTTAGCACTGACCCCCATACCTTCCCCGTCTAGATTGTAAGCTCTATGTGGGCAGGGAATGCACCTACCAACTCTGTTGGATTGTACTCTCCTGAGCACTTAAAAGAGTAAGCACTTAATAAGTACCAGTGATTGATTAATTGATTAAGGGGAGGTTTGTTGGGGAATGAGGAGGGGAAGGTTGTCCTTGGTAGGGAAGCGGAGGGGAAGGGGGAAAGAAGGACAACCTATATTGGCAGAGGAGAGGCAGCAGGATACAGGGAAGAAGAATCCTCTCCGGAAAAAAACCCCAGACACACTGAAAACCAGAATAGAAGTTTGTCAAGCGTGGCCAATCCCTGGTGGAACAAGAAATGCCTTTTAAAAATAGATACATTGAAAGAACCCACTTAATGGCTTGGCCGGAATCAGCAGCAGAGAGCCGCTTGGCCTCGGTAGGCTGAAAGCTTTTCTTTCTTACGTGTGTGTGTGTGTGTCCACATGTTCTTACAGAAAATGCCTCCAGCAGCAGCACAATTTGGGGGATTTACAGGGAATTACATAAAATGTATATATCTCTGCAGTGTGTTTACTGGGTTTACACACGGCAATGTCGAGCCTCTAAATCTATAGGCATGCTCTGTCAGTGAATCCTTACATATTTATACATATATATGTACATAAAGAGAGACATTTATTTAAATATACACAGGTCCAACACAGGCCCAAATGATGCAAAAAGAAACTGAAGGGAGTCAGCATCTGTTATTCATACACGTACATGTGTTTGTGAGTGTGAGTGTACATACGGCAGCACCAGATAAAAAAGAAAGAAAAGGTCAAGAAATAGCTTCCTCTTTTGGGGCAGCGAAGAAAACTCCTCCTAATAAAAAAAGGGAGCAAAGATAAGACTATTTTGAGCTGTGAAGTGTAAGACTAAAGGATAATATTATCGAACTGATGCAGTTTAAAGACTCCTCATTACCTGGTCTGAGATACCGCAGCTATTGTTGCTACTAGTTGGAGATTATTTCTCAGCCTGCCGCAGGCTGATAACAGACTCGACCAGTGGTCTGAAGGCTTATTGTGCGGAAAGCAGCAACTGCTCCGTGGACGGGGGAGGCCGAGATGTTTGCCATCGTTTCCTCTGCCATTGGCCCCTCTCTCCTTCAGCGACGGGCTGGAAACTCGGGACAGGAAACTCAGGACTCTCTGGCTTCCTATCTAGTCACCACTACCTGAGCTGGGCATCAGGTGAAACCCGTGCTCAGAGCAACCAAGAGAAATTTCTCTAATCTGAGAACAGAGACCTCGCCCTGATGGGGTGAGCTGGGCTGATGGATCCTCTCCAGATGCCAGGGAGCGGTGGAAAACCCCTGATCTTGTCCTGGTTCCTGCTTCCTCCAAGCAAAGGATCTAATCAGGGAGTGAGGGTGGGAAGAGAAGGGAGCATCCAGTGTGGTCTGGTGGATAGAGCACAGAAGCAGCGTGGCTCAGTGGAAAGGGCACGGGCTTTGGAGTCAGAGGTCATGGGTTCAAATGCCGACTCCACCAATTGTCAGCTGTGTGACTTTGGGCAAGTCACTTAACTTCTCTGGGCCTCAGTTACCTCATCTGTAAAATGGGGATTAAGACTGTGAGCCTCCCATGGGGCAACCTGATCACCTTTTAACCTCCCCAGCACTTAGAACAGTGCTTTGCACATAGTAAGTGCTTAATAAATGCCATTATTATTATTATTATTAGGTATGGGAGTCAAAATCACTCAGTCATTTGTATTTATTGAAGGCTTATTGCATTCAGAGCACTGTACTAGGCATTTGGTATTGCATTCAGAGCACTGTACTAGGCATACAGTACACTGTACTGTACAATATCATAATAGACAGACCCATTCCCTGACCATAAGGAGCTTTCAGTCCTGAAGAGATGGTTGAGGGCCTGGGTTCTAATAATAATAATAATAATAATAATAATAATAAGAATAATAATAGCATTTATTAAGTGCTTAATATGTGCAAAGCACTGTTCTAAGTGCTGGAAGCACTGTTCTAAGCGCTGTTCTAATCCCAGGACTGCCACCTGTTTGCTGTGTGACCTTGGACCAGTCCCTTAACTTCTCTTTGGCTCAGTTCCCTCATCTGTACAATGGGGATTAATTACCTATCCTTCCTTTTACTTAGACTGTAAGCCCCATGTGGGACAGGGACTGCGTCCAACCTGAGTATATGGAATCTACCCTAGTGCTGACCACAGTGCTTGGCATATAATAAAAGCTTTAACAAGTATTATTATTTATTACTCTTGTTGTTAGTAGTATTGTTGTTGAAGCCCCTTCTCAGAACCTTTTAGCTCATCGTAGCTATGGGTCTTTGTAGGAAGGATATACAGAGAAAGACGGCCAGGGATCAGTAATTCAGATTCCCACTCCTGTCCCCATAGACAGCACTACCTCCCAGTTTCTCTTTTCCAAGGCTACCAAGGGAAGCAATGGTGTAATGGTTAGAGCACAGGCCCATAAGTCAGAAGGCCAAGGGTTCTAATCCCAGCTCCACCGCTTGTCTGCTGTGTGGCCTTGGGCAAGTCATTTTACTTCTCTGTGCCTCAGTTCCCTCATCTGTAAAATGGGGATTAAGACTATGAGCCTCATATGGGACAGGGACTGTGTCCAACCCGATTTGCTTGTATCCTTCCCAGTGCTTGGCCTATATATAGTAAGCACTTAGCAAATACCACAGTTATGATCATTACCAAGGTTCCAACTTGACAGGGAAAGTGGGGGAGCGACTTTTTGCCAAACTCCCATTCAGTAGCTATCTCTGAAGCCGGCAGCTGAGGGGTTAAACGGAGTCCATTCCTTCAAAGCTGGGTCATGCGCTGTGAAATTCTTCGGGGGGCCTTGTTAGGAAGGGCGATGCACTGTAATGATGAACTCTTCTTGCACATCTCTGGGAATAATCGTCACACAGGGAGAAGTGAGCATCTCTCTGTAATGTTTCTATTTCCCAGCAGCAAAGACATCCTGGTCTGTAATTCTACAGATCTTGTGGAAAGCAGCCAGGAAGACAAGAATTCACACTGCTCCCATGGTAACGAGGTCATCACGCTGCCGGGCCAGGGGCTTCAGCCCCAGATAAATGGATACAGGTAGAAGGGGTCAGCAGGGAGCTAGAACTGCCCCGTGTCTCAGCCCCAGTGATAAGGATAAAGATGATGATAACGTGGCAATCGTGCTGAAGGACCTTCCCAGGTGACACTATTCAAGGAAAATGTGCTGCACCCTTCTATCTTGCTCCTGCAGAACCACAGAGTTACAATGGGAATAAAGAGGTCATGGAGTCCAACCCCCTGCCGCTAGGCAGGACTACTTATAATGTATCTCTCCCAAATAGGTAATAATGGTGTTATTTGTTAAGTGCTTACTATATGCCAAACACTGGACTGAGCCCTGGGGTAGATAAAAGATTTCTACCCTCAATCTCTACCCTCACCAACTCTGAAATCCCTCTATTTGACCACAACATTAATCATTTGCCTCCTCTTTCACACACCTCCTGCCCATAAACCTGTTCTATTCCCACACAGAGACATCCAATCTTTTGACCCCATCCAGTTTTTTCAATTGATCATGCCCCACCTAGCCTCCTTATCCAAACAACCCTCCCTCGATGACCAAAGCACCCTCTCTATTGAACTCAACTCATTCATTCCCCGGTCTCTATGGGGCATGAACTCCCTAAAATCACCCCTGCCCCACCTCAGTCTCTCCTCCTTCCAGCCCCCTCTTCAACTCTCCCATCCTTCCTAGCAGTATCTCTAGAAGTGATCTCCTGCCTCCTCTCAATAGCCACCCCCTCCACTTGTGCATCAGACCCCATTCCTTCGCACCTTATAAAAACACTCACCCCACCCTGTGACTTCTTCCCACTATCTTCAAACATGCCTATATCTTCCCCATCCTAAAAAAACCCTCCCTTGACCCCATGGCTCCCTCCAGTTATCGCCCCATCTCCCTCCTACCTTTCCTCTCCAAACTCCTTAAGCAAGTTGTCTACACCCACTGTCTCAAATTCCTCTCCTCTAATTCCTGGACCCTCTTGGACCCTCTCCAATCTAGTTTCCGTTCCCTTCACTCCACAGAAACCACCCTCTCAAAGGTCACCAGTGAAGCAGTGTGGCTCAGTGGAAAGAATATGGGCTTTGGAGTCAAGAGGTCATGGTTTCAAATCCCGGCTCCGCCAATTGTCAGCTGTATGACTTTGGGTAAGTCACTTAACTTCTCTGGACCTCAGTTCCCTCATCTATAAAATGGGGATTAAGACTGTGAGCCCCACGTGGGACAACCTGATCACCCTGTATCCCCCCAGTGCTTAGAACAGTGCTTTGCACATAGTAAGTGCTTAATGCCATTATTATTATTATTATTATTATTATTATCTTCTTCTTCCCAAATCCAACAGCTCCTACTCCATCCTAATCCTCCTTGACCTCTCACCGCCCTTTGACACTCTGGCCCACCCCCTTCTCCTGGAAAAGTAATCCAATCTTGGCTTCACTGACTCTGTCCTCTCCTGGTTCTCCTCTTATCTCTCTGGCTGTTTATTCTCAGTCTCCTTCACAAGTCCTCCTCTGTCTTCCACCTCCTAACTGTGGGGGTCCCTCAAGGTTCAGTTCTCAGTCCCCTTCTATTCTCCATCCACATCCACTCCCTTGGAGAACTCATTCACTCCTATGGCTTCAACTACCACCTCAATGCAGATGATTCCCAAACCTACATCTCCAGCCCTGATCTCTCTCCTTTTCAGCCGTCTTGCATTTCCTCTTGTCTTCAAGACATCTCTACTTGGATGTCCTACCTTCACTTTAAGCTTAATATGTCCAAAATAGAGCTCCTTATCTTCCCACGCAAACTCTGTCCTCCTTTGACTCTCCCATCACTGTAGACAGCACCACCAAGCTTCCTGTCTCACAAGCCCATAACCTTTGAGTTATCCTTGAGTCCTCTCTCTCATGCTACCCACATATTCAATCCATCACTAAATCCTGTTGGTCCAACCTTCACAACATCACTAAAATCCACCCTTTCCTCTCCATCCAAACTGCTACCACGTTAATAAAATGCGGTAGCAGAGTGGCCTAGTGGATAGAACACATGCCCGGGAATCAGAAGGTCATGGTTCTAATCCCGGTTCCATATTGTCTGCTGTGTGATCCTGGGTAAGTCACTTAACTTCTCTGTGCCTCAGTTCCCTCATCTGTAAAATGCGGATTAAAACTGTGAGCTCTATGTAGAACAGGGACTGTGTCCAAACCAAATATCTCATACCTACCCCAGCACTTAGAATAGTGCCTAGAACATAGTAAGTGCTTAACAAATGCTATAATAATTATTAATACAATCACTCATCCTATCCTGTTTGGATTACTTCATCAGCCTCCTGCCTCTCCCCACTCCAGTCCATATTTCACTCTTCTACCTGGATCATTTTTCTACAAAAACCATTTAGGCATGTCACCCCCTTCCTCAAAAAACTCCAGTTGCTGCCCGTCCACCTCCACATCAAGCAAAAATATCTCACCATTGGCTTTAAAGCACTCCATCACCATGCCCCCTCCTACCTCAGCTCGCTACTCTCCTACTACAACCCAGCCCAGACACTTCACTCCTTGTCATAATGTGCCTCGATCTCTCCTATCTTGTGGCTGACCCCTCACCTACAACCTGCCTCTGGCCTGGAACATCCTGGCTCCACAAATTCTGCAGCCCCACCTTCAAAGTCTTATTGAAGGCATATTTCCTCCAGGAGGCCTTCCCTGACTAAGCCCCACCTCCCCTTTCCTCTTCTCCCACTCCCTTCTGTGTCTCCCTCCCTTCTTCCCACCCCCCGCCCCTCACAGCCCCATGACACTTAGGTTCATATTTTATATATATATAAAATATATATACAAATATATATATCAATGTCTGTCTTCCCCCATCTAGACTGTAAGATCACTGTGGCCAGGGAATGTGTTGGTTTATTGTTGCATTGTATTCTCCCAAGTGCTTAGTACAGTGCTCTGCACACAGTAAGTGCTCAATATATACGATCGAGTAAATGAAAGATAATCAGACAAGGCATAGTTCTTGGGGCCCAAAGTCAAAGGAGGAGGGAGAGCAGATTTTACTACTACCTTAGGACACGACCAGAAATGTCAAGGGAGCAACAGTCTTTAGTGCTGTCATCCTTGTTGACTTCTACAGAGCCATGCTGGACCTGCACCTTAGAGTGTCTTAGTTGTGGGTGAAAGAATAAGGAGGGACAGGAAGTGCTGTATCTGAAAGAAAACTGGTCTTTCAGATAAGGGAAGTCTAAGCTGGAGGGTAATCACTGGAAAGAAGCAAAAGAGAAGTGCCCCATTGCTAGAATGAGCTGTCATCACAGAAACACAAAACCTTGCATAATACCACCCTTGACCAAATGAATGGTCCAGCCATTTTACTGTTCTGCTTCAACAATGAACCCAAGAGGCTTGTAGGAATCATATGTGACATTTAGTTTTCTGGAATCCATCTTCAAGGTCCTGGACAGATCATTTAATCCCCCTAACTTTTTCTTCTAATAACCCAATCAGATCTTCCCCCCTCTAGACTGTAAGTTCATTGTGGACAGGGAATGTATATATTAACTCCGTTATATTTCACTCTCCCAAAGGCTTAGTACAGTAATCACTCAATAAATATGATTGATTGATTGATCTCTGTGTAATTTCCCCTCCTTAATTCTGCTGGGCTTTTTTAGTCCAAAGCAGTGACTATGGATGAGTCTTTTAAATACCAAAACAATGATCATGACAGATGTGATGAGGGTGTTGGTTTGCATGTGGGGAATAGATGGTGTCTGCTCCTCTACTCCTGAGCATTGGCAGAATATGGGAAGGCTCTGGGAAGAAAGAAATCTATCTTTGCCCAGCCTAGCTCAGCTGGACACTTAGGCCGGTTAAGCTCCAGGATGAACATAGCCCTTACTTGCATTGATAGTCTCAAGGTCTGGAACAAGCCTGAGAGTTTTGTGGATCCTCTGCTAAGCTTTGGCCCAATGTGGGATGATTTTCAGTAAGTAGTGGTGCTTGGTGACCCATGGTCCTGAACACCTATGCATCAGGCAAAATCTCCTCACCCTGGGCTTCAAGGCTCTCCATCACCTCCCCCCCTCCTACCTCACCTCCCTTCTCTCCTTCTACAGCCCAGCCTGCACTCTCCACTCCTCTGCTGCTAATCTCTTCACCGTGCCTCGTTCTCACCTGTCCCCTGGCCCACGTCCTCCCCATGGCCTGGAATGCCCTCCCTCTGCACATCCACCAAGCTAGCTCTCTTCCTCCCTTCAAAGCCCTACTGAGAGCTCACCTCCTCCAGGAGGCCTTCCCAGACTGAGCCCCCTCCTTCCTCTCCCCCTCCTCCCCCTCCCCATCCCCCCTGCCTTACCTCCTTCCCCTCCCCACAGCACCTGTATATATGTATATATGTTTGTCTGTATTTATTACTCTATTTATTAATTTATTTTATTTGTACGTATTTATCCTATTTATTTTATTTTGTTACTATGCTTTGTTTTGTCCTCTGTCTCCCCCTTCTAGACTGTGAGCCCACTGTTGGGTAGGGACCGTCTCTATGTGTCGCCAACCTGTACTTCCCAAGCGCTTAGTACAGTGCTCTACACGCAGTAAGTGCTCAATAAATACAATTGAATGAATGAATGAATGAACAACGAGAGGGAATGATGAATCACCAACCAGAGAAATCCCCTCCCCTGTGCATCAGCTCCAACAGGCCTCCAGATTAAGGATGAAGGCGCAGGAACAGACCCCTGAGGCCGTTAGTGAGAAAATCTCCTATTCATTCTCAGCAGAAAGGACACCAACAGGAGCAGCACCATGAACAGTCCATGCAGCCTTTGATCCACCTCCTCTGCTTGGCCACCAGAGAAAGAGGAAGAGATTGTTGTTTGATACCAATCAAAAGGGGGAAACAAGGACAGGCAGGGGGTGGGAGGGGCACCCCAGCCCCAGCTCTGCCAGAGAAGCATCCAACACCAGGCTTAGAATCAGAATGAGGCAGCTCTGCCCGCTAAGAAATTCATGAGTCCCGGTTGTAGAACAGATTTCCAAGGTCCTGCATGGGAATGGAAAGCCTGAGGGAAAAGCGTCTGCTCTGAGGAGGATTCAACAACACCTCTAATCTGTCACTAGGCTCTCTGGAAAGAGTCTGAGGCCATCTTCAGGATTCCAAGGTGCCACTGGCCCATTCTGAAAATCCCACGCCAGTTAATGAGCAGGCACCCTAACTGCATGCACCAAATGTCCGCAATTGCAACTCATTCAGGATAGGACTGGAGTAGGGGTGAGGATTTTGGCATGGGGGTGAGGAGAGCAAACTGGGGTGAGGAGAGCAGGGTAGGAGTGAGGAGACTGGAGACAGATTGAGAAGATAGGGGTGGAGATGAGGAGATGGGATGGGGATGTGGAGATAGGTGAGGTAAGGAGAGCAGGGTGAGAATGAGGAGATTGGGGTGGGGGCAACAAGACAGGGGTGGGGATGAGGATATAGGGATGGGGTGATGAAATTGTGGTGGGTTCGAGAAGCGGTAAATGGGGCTACCTCCCGGGCAGGGAGAGTTATTGGATTGGGTCTGTGGAAGCCTCCTAGGGAGCTAAATCTTCCCGAAGACAGTCCCAACATACGGCAGCAACCATATGCACAAGCACTCTATTCCAGAACCCGGGTCATTAGAATGGAAAACAGACCCAGGGGGTCATCACATCATCTGCCTTCAGACTAAGCCAACAGTCAATTCCCCCATCCAAGATGATATCATGGTTGGATTTTCCAGTGAGATAAAATGGAGGCCAGACTTCCTTCCAGATCGTGGGAATAAAGAGAGTGTGACCCAAGCCAAGCTGGGTCTCGTCATAGGGCTGAAGTCCACAAAGGGGAAATGGGAAAAACCAGGCCATGGATTGACGGATCCTTTCTCTTACAAATACTGTCACTTAGGGAGAGAGCTTGACTTGGTCTAGGGAAAAGAGCCAGCTGGAATCATTTTCACTGTTACCAAATTGAGAACAGTTAAACGTTACCGAGATCTGAAATCTTGGTGTCAGCCTGTGATGGGGTGGGAGGAGAAACTCCAGCTGCCGGGGAAACATGGATCTGGGGATCTATGGGAGGGAATGCTTTCTCCATGAGTATACTGTAGCCAGCCTCAGGAGAGGGGTGGTAAGCTAGACTCTGATGATGCCTTCAAATTTGAGGAGACAGGTTTCAATTGAAGAGTGGTGGTGCTTAGTACAGTGCTTTGCATATAGTAAGCACTTAATAAATGCCATCATTATAATTATTATTATTAATGCTAGGGGTTCAGGGACTTCGTGTGCCCTGGATCAAAAGTTCCCAAACCTGTGCTTCAAGAAAGGAAGAACTCCAGGGCTTTAGGACCCAAGGGAGGCTAACTGGGATCCAGGTGCACCTAAAGTGACTATGAGTTCTATTTTGACCGGGATTTAGGGTTGAGAATCCCCGGATCGTCATAGTGACCACCCTGTATTCCTTCTAGAGGGCAAATGGGAAATGGTAGTTCTTCATTTTAATCTCTGCCATTAGCCAAAATAATTGAAAATGAAACGCAGCTGGGCTTGCTCATATCTTCCTTGGATCACCCACCCTAAAAAGGATGCTAACAGATGAGAACAAATTGCTATAAAATCCTGAGAGGTTCTCTCCCCACATCTCTCCACTCATCCCAAGCCATTCTACCCCACCTGGACTGCCTTCCAACCTTCCACTCTCAGTGCACAATCTAAGTTCTCAACACAGCCTATCCACCAAACCTCTCCACAAAATTCAACTCCTTTGCCCCCTTGTTCATTCATTCATTCATTCAATCGTATTTATTGAGAGCCTACTGTGTGCAGAGCACTGTACTAAGCACTTGGGAAGTACAAGTTGGCAACATATAGAGATGGTCCCTTCCCAACAGTGGGCTCACAGTCTAGAAGGGGGAGACAGAGAACAAAACAAAACATATTAACAAAATAAAATAAATACAATAAATATGTACAAATAAAATAGAGTGATAAATACGTAAAAACACATATCCATGTATACAAGTGCTGTGGGGAAGGGAAGGAGGTAAGACGGGGGGATGGAGAGGGGGAGGAGGAGGAGAGGAAGGAGGGGGCTCAGTCTGGGAAGGCCTCCTGGTGGAGGAGGTGAGCTCTCAGTAGGGCCTTGAAGGGAGGAAGAGAGCTAGCTTGGCGGATGTGTAGAGGGAGGGCATTCCAGGCCAGGGGGAGGACGTGGGCCGGGGGTCGACGGCGGGACAGGCAAGAACGAGGCACGGTGAGGAGATCAGTGGCAGAGGAGTGGAGGGTGCGGGTTGGGCTGTAGAAGGAGAGAAGGGAGGTGGGGTAGGAGGGGGCGAGGTGATGGAGAGCCTTGAAGCCGAGGGTGAGAAGTTTCTGCCTGATGCATAGGTTGATTGGTAGCCACTGGAGATTTTTGAGGAGGGGAGTAACATGCCCAGAGCATTTCTGGACAAAGATGATCTGGGCAGCAGCATGAAGTAGGGATTGAAGTGGGGAGAGACAGGAGAATGGGAGATTGGAGAGGAGGCTGATACAGTAATCCAGACGGGATAGGATGAGAGCCTGAATGAGCAGGTAGCAGTTTGGATGGAGAAGAAAGGGCGGATCTTGGCGATGTTGTGGAGGTGAGACCAGCAGGTTTGGGTGACGGATTGGACGTGAGGGGTGAACGAGGGAGCAGAGTCGAGGATGGCACCAAGTCTGCGGGCATGTGAGACGGGAAGGATGGTAGTGCTGTCAACAGTGATGGGAAAGTCAGGGAGAGGGCAGGGTTTGAGAGGGAAGACAAGAAGTTCAGTCTTGGACATGTTGAGTTTTAGGTGGTGGGCAGACATCCAGATGGAGATGTCCTGAAGGCAGGAGGAGATGCGAGCCTGGAGGGAGGGAGAGAGAGCAGGGGCAGAGATGTAGATTTGGGTGTCATCAGCGTAGAGATAATAGTTGAAGCCATGGGAGCAAATGAGGTCACCAAGGTAGTGAGTGTAGATTGAGAACAGAAGGGGACCAAGAACTGAACCTTGTTCCTCTGTAGATCTCTTACCACCTATGTCCAGTCCTGTATCACCACCACAGTGTGCTTCCTTGCCTTGTACTGCAAAACTCTGACAGAAATACAGATAATAGACCAACGTCTGCCACTTCAATCTCCTTCTCGCTACATTTGTACCCTAACTTCCTCTCAGCATAATTACTTCTCTTCTCTCTTTGACTCCCATGCTCACTGTCTCCACCATTTGTTCCAGGCTTTTAATTCCCTCTCGAAGCTTATCCTCCCTATTCTCCTACCCCAATGACCTTTGCCCCACTGATAAAACTAAACCCCAAATGTGGGGGCTCCCAAAAGCTATCTCCTCACTCCCCAACTCCCATCAACTCCTACATCCACTTTCTCATTCCTCCCAACATCTCTAAGGAAGAATCTCTTAATCAGCTTTCAAAATCTAATCCCTCTACCTGTACCTCTGATCTCAGCCCTCTCACCTTTTAAAAATTCATGCTGTTATCCTTCTCTACTCCCTCACCTTCCACTTCAACCACCCTCTCTCTGATGGCTCCTTCCCAGTGCCTTCAAACACACTCATGCATGCCCTATATTTTTAAAAAAACACACAAAACAGTGTTTTTTTGGCTCTCACTGCATCCTTCACAACTGTCCTATCTCCCTCCTTCCATTTCTGGCCAAATTTCTCCAAAAAGTTGTATAAACTGCTGTCTTCACTTCTTTTCCTTCCTTTTGTACCTAAAGCAATCTGGCTTCCTTCCCTTTGACAGGGTCTTCAATGGCCTTTTTGCCAAATCTATTGAGTTCTATTCATTCATTCATTCATTCAATTGTATTTATTGAGTGCTTACTGTGTGCAGAGCACTGTACTAAGTGCTTGGGAAGTACAAGTCGGCAACATATAGAGATGGTTCCTACCCAACAATGGGCTCACAGTCTAGAAGGGGGAGAAATTATATGCTAATACTCCTCGACCACTCAGAACCTCTTTGAATCTAGTGATCACTTATCTCCTGCAGACACCATCCAACCTTGGTTCTATCAACATGATTCTCTTTTGGTTCTCCTTCTAGTCTTCCAGTCACTCCTTACCCTCTTTCACTATGTCTTAGTTCACCTTTTAGCCTTTAACTGTAGGTGTCCCCTAAGTCTCTGTCCTGAGTCTTCTCACTCATAACGATTTACATTCACTTGCTTGGAGAGCTTCTCAGCTCCACTGGCTTCAGTTACCATGTTTGTGTGGATGACTGTCTAATTCCTCTTGCTAGCCCTCACCACCTCTGCAATTTTGCATTTCCTCATGCTTCCAGGATGCCGAAAACCTAAACCCAATACACCTAAAACTGAACTCATCTTCTGCCAAAAATCCATTCCTCCTCCTAACATCCCAACTGCCACTGAAAACACAACCATCTGCCCCACCCCTTAAGCCTGCAACGTTGGTGTTGTCCTTGATTTCTCATACTTTCCATTTTAGCATTCAGTCTGTCACTAAATCTAGCTAGTTCTTCCTCTGCATTTCCCAGGTTCCCTAATTCTCCATCTAAAAGGCCCCCACCCTGGTCCAGTTATCCTATTGTGGTTAACTACCACATGAGTCCTCTCAACTATCTTCTTGCCACTAGTCTCTCTGCTCCAGTATAAATTTCACAATGGTGTTTGGATTGTTTTTCTAAAATATCGTTCTGAACACATCTCTCCACTAGCAAAAACCTGTTATCCATTCCTCTTCCCATCAAGCAGACATTGGTATTAAGATACTCTATCTTTCACCCTCATCTATCCACTCCATTCTACTACACTCCTGCTCACAGTCACCATTCCTCTCCAGCTAACCTTCTCACTATGTCACTATTTGTGACACTTTTACTCCCAGTAAGTTCCTCCTTCCTCTTTCAAATCTGCTAGGCCATTGCCTTTTACATCTTTAACACCTCCTCCAGGAGGACTTCTAAGATCTATTTTTGTTCTCCACAGATCATTTCCACTCAGCTATCACCTCAGCATTATTTGCAATCACAGATGCCTCTGGCACTTTAGTGCATATCCATTTAAGTACTCTACTACTTAAACACTTATGTATCTACCTATCACCAAACCTTATATTCTCTTTTCTCCTCCCTTTAAATTGTTTTGTGTCTCTCCCTCATTAGAGCACTCATGGATGAAATCCAGATATCAGGCCGACCATGTCCATTTCAAGTTCTTCCTTGCCTGCTTTAACTCCGCTCTCTCTTCTGCCCAGCAACACTTTTTCTCTATGCTTACTGATTTCCATTCCTATTGCTCTCTCCAGTTGTTTCAAGTGTTTAACTATCTTCTTAAACTCCCTGTCTCCTCTGCCTCTCCCACCTCTTTCCCCTAATGACAAGGCCACATACTTTATTGAGAAAATTGAAACCATCGGGTGTGATCTCCCTAAAATCTTCCTGGCTCCTCTCTAGTTCCTCCTCTCTCCTGCCCCTCTTCAACTCTTCCTTCTTTGCTAGCAGTATCTCAAGAGGACACTGCCCTCCTTCTCTCAAAATCCATTGCCTCCACCTGCACCTCCTACCCCATTCCTTCACACCTTACCAAAGCACTTGCCCCCTCTCTTTTTCCCTCCCTGACCACCATCTTCAACTGCTCACTCTCCAATGGTTCTTCCCCACTGCTTTCAAACATGTGCATGTCTCGCCTATTCTAAAAACCCCTCCCTTGATCCCATTATTCCCTCTAGTTATCATCCAATCTCTCTTCTACCATTCCTCTCCAGACTCCTTAAGCAAGTTGTCAACACCCACCGTCTCTACTTCCTCACCTCCAAGTCTCTCCTTGACCCTCTCCATTCTGGCTTCAGCCCCCTCCACTCCACAGAAACTGCCCTTTTAAAGGTCACGAGTGATGTCCTTCTTACCAGATCCAACGGCCTCTTCTCCATCCTAACCCTCCCCAACATTTCAGCTGCTTAGGACACTCTCAGCACTCTCTTCTCCTGGAAACACTAACCTTGGCTTCATTGACACTGTCCTCTTCTAGTTCTTCTCCTATCTCTCTGCCCACTCATTCTCAATCTCTTTCATAGGGTCCTCCTCTGCCTCCCATCCCCTTATTGTGGGAATCCCTCAGGGTTCAGCTCTGGGCCCCCTTCTATTCTCCATCTACACCCACTACATCCTGGGAGAAGTCATTCGCTCCCATGGCTTCAACGACCATCTCTACGTGGATGGTTCCCTAATCTTGCTGCTTTCCTACTACAAGCCAGCCTGCACACTTTGCTTCTCTAATGCCAGCCTATTAATTGTACCTCACTCTCATCTACCTTGCCACCGACCTCTCATTCACCTCTCAGAGAAGCAGCAAGCTCAATGGAAAGAGCACGGGCTTTGGAGTTGGAGTTTATGGGTTCAAATCCCGGCTCTGCCAATTGTCAGCTGTGTGACTTTGGGCAAGCCACTTAACTTCTCTGAGCCTCAGTTGCAAAATGGGGATTAAGACTGTGAGCCTCCAGTGGGACAACCCGATCACCTTGTAACCTCCCCAGTGCTTAGAACAGTGCTTTGCACATAGTAAGCGCTTAATAAATGCCATCATTAGTATTATTAAATTCACAATCTGTCTCTGACCTGGAACACTCTCCCTCTTCTAATCTGACACACAATCATTCTCTACATCTTCAAAATCTTTTTAAAAGCACATCTCCAACAGGCCATCCTGAAGGCCTCATTTCCTCTTCTCTCACCCCTTCCGGAATCACTCTTGCACTTGAATCTGCACCTTTATTCACTCTTCACTCAGCCCCACAGCACCTATATACATATTCATAATTCATTTATTTATATTAATGTCTGTCTCCCCCTCTAGTCTGTAAGCTTGTTGTGGGCAGGGAAAGTGTCTACCACCAGTGTTATATTGTACTCTCCCAAGCACTTAGCACAGTGCTCTGCACACAGTAAGTGCTCAGTAAACATGACTGATTGACCAAGAATTAGAATGTAAGTGAGCAGAAATCATGTCTTCTGCCTCTAATTAACTCTGGTAAATCATTTGTGCAGTGCTCTGATCAGTACTGACAGATTGGTCCTGGACCTAAAAATGAAGAAACTCCACATTATCTATGGAAAACCACCAGGTGACCCCATCCCATTAACAGATTCAGTCAAATATCCTCTCTGCTCCCCAGTCTTTATGCACAACCCCACGTTTTTATGATTCTCTGCCAACAGCGGTTGAGGTTGAAAAAGACAATCGACAGTGGCTGCCTCCTTTGGAGCCTGTCACCTACTCCTCCTGAAATGGTGTACCTCATTGCCTTCCCGCAGTTGCACGAGATTGTTCGTGCCATTGGAGTTTGAGGTGGGAGCTCAGTGGGTGACTGGAGAGCAGTTTGGAAGTCAGAACCCATCGGCAGTTACAGCTTGCCTTTCCTGTCTGCCCAGCCCTTGGAGAAGCCAGTTCACCAGCAGAACCAGCAGACATTATGAGGGGCCAGGAGGACTGCACACTAAATTGAGGATGGTTCAAGTAAGTGGGAAGTGGTGAAGCTTTGAGGCAAAGTGGATGACAATTGGCCTTGGACCCAGAAAAGAGGGGTAAAGAGCTGAGGTGCGAACCTCTCCTTCCCTCCCTGCCCCCTGCCCAAAGAAGGTGAAAAGCTACTGACTTGGCTCTGCACACTAAGGAGGTAGAGATGAAATTTCCCAAGAGGAAGAGATTGATACTGCAGATTTCCCTGGGAAGCATGATGAAACTGCTAGTAACTTGCCTGTTTCCTATCCAGTTCATCAGTCTCCTCCTCTCTGCTCCTCCTCATTCACCCTAGCCCCTCCTCTGCCCCCCCACATCCCCATCCTATTCTTCTCTGCTTTCTCCTACTCACTCCTTTCTTTCCTATCGCCCGCTTGGATTACTTTTTTGTTGGTCAAAGAGTCCATTAAAAAAAAAAGAAAACAAGAAAAAAACAAAAGACAAGGAAGAAAAATGTGCATCACATCCCAAGGGGAGAAAACTAAAGAAAGAGAATCTTCAATCTCTAAGCTTCTTTCCCTCTTCATTGCGATGTTTTGTGCCTGCCGTATCAAATCTTTAAAAGAAATACTAACATTAATAATACATAGTTTGCTTTGTTCGCTTCAATTTTAGCCTGATCCAAGGGGCTTGGAATGCAAACCACGGTAGCTTGTTTCTCCCCGGGCCCCATGAAGAACAGGATGATTGCCCCTGCTCTGTGCTCAGACGCCTTTCTCTCATCTGTTTTGTTTTCCAATTGCAAAACAATTTCAACTGTTTGCAAGTCCACTGGCGAACAGAGTTGCAAACTTCCCCCTCAGCGGGCTCTGCCACCTCCCAGAGACACCCCGCTCCAGTCATCATCTGAGACACCACCCCCTCCTTGACCTCTATGACCTTAAAGACTCTCCCGGGGCTGGGGCTTGCCTACTTTCTATCCGTCCTCATTCAGAAAAATTGTACTGCCTAATTTCCCAGAATAATTGGGAAAATGAGAGGAGATTGTTCCTGGGTTTTGTCTTCACCTAAAGGCATTCATCCCAAAGTGTTGCTGCTGATAATAAGCCTGGGTGACAATTATATCTTTTAAAATAGATTCTTTTCTCCGATTTACAGAACTGGTGATGGGTTTTGCAAAAGTAGGAAATGAGTTTGTTTCTTTACGCACCATGAGTTCTCTCAAATCAAAAACTGATGCAGGCATTTTTTCCTTTGGACTTTTCCTCTTTTGACAGCAGAAGAAAAACACTCTTCCCCACTCTGCTCTGTGCTCTCCTCCTTTCTGTCTCTTTCCTGGATTGATGTCAGAAAAACCCTAATCATTCTCTGGGAAGCATATTCCGCCTAGCAAAGGAGACAAAAAGCCCAGTAGCTCTAGTGTTCTTCAGTCACCAGACCAGCAGGAAAGCTGAAGGGATTCTGTCTCAGAAGATATTCACTCTCCTATTTGCAAGAGATTTAAATGCACAATCCAGGCCACTGTCGTCCCCCCACTTACCACTAAAGGATTCTCCCACCCCCAGCAAAAGAAAAAAATCTGGTGGCCTTCCTTTCATTGAGATTTTGATCATTGGCTCCCTTCCTGCACCTCCAGGCAAACACTGGGTGAGGCACTGTCCTGGGGGGAATAGAGCAGAATACTAGAAACTTTTAAAAGAACCTAAGCTCCTCTTGGTGGGGAAGCAAGGTAGAACTATTAATTGGCTTGAGAACAACCGCAGACAGACAGCGGATGGTTTGAGGATGAAATTGACACTGGCTCCATGGGGAGTAGAATCTCCTGAAGAAAAAAAAAGTTTTTTTCTTTTCCCCTGTTGGCTATAATGATGGCTGTTCTCTCATTATCTCGGGTACCGAGTAGCTCTTGTCCTTACAGTCCCACATCTCCACAATCTTCATTGGCTGAAAGATGTAGCGTTTCTCAGTCTTCCTGGAGGTCACCTGGATGGCAATAACCAAGCCCCAGAAGCCCCTGAGGTTTAGTGTACGAAGTACAAAGTGTATCTGAGCGTCTGCCCTGGGAGTGAACACCCTTTGGGGTCGGGGACCATAGTGGTTGGAGAGGAGGGGATGTGTGTATGTGTGTATTTCTGTCCTGTATTTTCTCAGATTCCAGTAGTGCCCAAATTGGCCGAAAAGATTAAGGTCAGACCAACACACCCGACCGCATTGCCTGCCCTTGGGAAGATTAGCCTTGTTGGGGTAATAGGTTTATCCCATGCAGGTCTGTCTCTGTTTCTGAATCCACTTTTTTCCATCCCAGGCCTCACGTAGTCTCTGTCTCAAGACAGCAGCCCCTCTCACCACTGGTCCCTGCCAGGCTGCTGGGACTGCTGAAGTGGTTCCCAGCAGTCAACCCCTGTATCACATTGTTTGAGAACATGCCTCCTTCAAGCTCCCCATTCAACAGCTGCTCCGATATCCTGCTGTCAAACATTCTTCTCTCATATCCTGCCAAGTGGAACTGTGTTGCTGTAAGCATTGCTCCAGTGCTGGTCAGCTGACTGATTTGCCCCCAATAGACACTCAGTAAACACCCTTGAATGACTGAAAGTAATTTATTTTCCCTCCAGGGCCTCATTAACTCCCACAGACTGTGAACAAGGGCCTCTGGATTTGAATCCAGACTGAGCCCCCCCTTTTCCTCTCCTCCTCCTCCCCTCCCCATCACCCCCCCCGCCCTACCCCCTTCCTCTCCCCAAAGCACTTGTGTATGCTTGTGCATATTTATTACTCTATTTTTTAATGATGTACATGTAGCTATAATTCTATTTATTTTGATGGTATTGACATCTGTCTACTTGTTTTGTTCTGTTGTCTCGCTCCCCCTTCTAGACTGCGAGCCTGTTGTTGGGTAGGGACCATTTCTATATGTTGCCGATTTGTACTTCACAAGTGCTTAGTATAGTGTTCTGCACGCAGTAAGCACTCAATAAATACAATTGAATGAATTAATGAATAAATCCTGTGGAAAGGGGTTTGTGGAATTTGCCACCTCCACAAAATGGAAAGGCTATGGTGGTGATCACAGGGACTGTGGTTTTGACTACTGGATTCTGAGCCAGATGGAGCCTGCTGAAATTCTGCTGTCACCCTCTTGCTTTTATCTTCCATTATGCATTTGCGACAAATATTATAATAATATTATATTATTATATATATAAATATATTATAATTAGATTGTCAATCTATTTGAGGGCCAGAAACCAAGTTTATCTAATACTCAACCAGGTATTCTTGCCAAATGCTTAGCATGGTGTTTTACACACAGTAAATGTTTACTAAAGATTATTGTTGCTGCTACCACTACTTCTACGACTACCATTACTATTAATTAATTAATTCAATCATATTTATTGAGTGCTTACTGTGTGCAGAGCACTGTACTAAGCACTTGGAAAGAGCAACTCGGGAACAGATAGAGACAATCCCTACCCAACAATGGGCTCATAGTCTAGAAGGGGGGAGACAGACCCCCCAAAAAAACCAAGTAGACAGGCATCAATAGCATCAAAATAAATAAATAGAATTATAGATATATACACATCATCAATAAAATAAATAGAATAATAAATATGTATATATATACACAAGTGCTGTGGGGTGGGGAGGGGGTAGAGCAGAGTGAGGGAGTCGGGGTGATGGGGAGGGGAGGAGGAGCAGAGGAAAAGGTGGGCTCAGTCTGGGAAGGCCTCCTGGAGGAGGTGAGCTTTCAGTAGGGCTTTGAAGCGGGGAAGTGAGCTAGTTTGGTGGATACGAGGAAGAAGGGCATTTCAGGTGAGAGCGAGGCACAGTGAGGAGGTTAGCAACAGAGGAGAGGAGTATGCGGGCTGGGTTGTAGAAGAAGAGAAGAAAGGTGAGGTAGGAGGGGGCAAGGGGACGGTGATACTACTAATAGGTTTTATGTCCAGGGCCTAGAGCCCTCATGAATGAAGGTTTAATCTATGAAGGCGTCACCTTGGGGTGCCCTGACTTTTTCCTG